>NC_138204.1:210009192-210021692 GCF_964194415.1 Vipera berus | reverse complement strand
GAGTGGAGAGCACTTGCTCTGGTATGTGAAGTTCCATTTGTGCGAGTGGCAGGCACTCACGCTGGCATGCAAACCTCTATTTGTGCAAGCTCACGCACATGCCTTCCATTCACACGGAGCCAGAAAGATTGGGGACCACTGGTATAGGATGTCCTGTGTTGGACTAGAAGATCTCTAAGGTCACTTCCAACCCTATTATTCTGTGTTCTATGTTATTATCTGCCACACAGTAGCCAGCCAGCTATACCTGGAAAGTTCATCTTCCCCCCCCCCCAGCAACTAGAAAACAACAGTTAAGATTTATGGAAAACTTAGAGAGTGGAACAATATTTTGGTTGTGAAAGAACTGTTTTCTCATCAAAGAATCATGCTGGTAAACCAGCTTGTGTGCAGCTGCCGATATTCTTAGATACTATTTTAGGTTCCTGGGTTAGGATTTGAAGTATTAAGTTTCTATCAGATATAGACTGTGAATCTAACTGTAGATTACCCTCCGACACACACATAATAATCATCAGCAAGGGGTGCCTTGGGTGCAATCCCGAAACATCTAGAGCACTAACTGAACACCATCAGCATTGACAAAATCATTATCAGTCAATTGCAAAAGGTAGTTTTCCTTGCAATAGCTTACATCCTGCAACAATACCTCTAATGCCATCAGACAACAACACCTGCCTCTTAGAAGCTTAAAAGGCCTCCCATCTGCCTGTGATGTCTCCCTTGGATGACTCCCCAGATACCTCCTCAGAGGTCAGTTCATGGGAGGATGAGCCCATTCCTGGCACATCAGGAACTGAGTTGATTGATGGCTTTGAACGGCTCTCCGGATGAGATTTGGAGGAGGCTTCAGGTGGGGAAAGCTTGCAGTGGCAGGTGGCCAGCAAAGAGGAGGAAGAACTGCCTTCTGCACCTGATCGGAGAACACATTGTTGTTGTTAGTTGCAAAGTCGTGTCCGACCCATCGCGACCCCATGGACAAGGTTCCTCCAGGCTTTCCTGTCCTCTACCATCTTCTGGAGTCCCTTTAAGTTCATGCCTACTGCATCAGTGACTCCATCCAGCCACCTCATTCTCTGTCGTCCCCTTCTTCTCTTGCCCTCAAGAGAAGAAGGGGACGACACATAGGGCGGAGAAAAGTCAGGAGCAGTGGAGGTCAGCCAGACTACTCAAGAAGAAAAAAATCCCCGCCTGACTTGATGGGCTGCACTGGAAAGTGGCTATTTATCACAGCAGACAGATGAAGGGATTGCTGGGAACAAACTGTGCTTGTTCTCTAGCTGTGCGGTTTTGGCTGTCGTGCTTCCTGCTTCACTCTGGATTGACACCGTGTTTGGAATTGATTCGTGCCTTGGAGACTCTGGATTTTTCTTGCCCCGTGAGCTCTCTGGTATGTGGATTTAAGTTTGTCTGGTGAGTTATTTTGTTTGAGCAATTTTCAGTTACTTTGGGGATTATTGGGAAATTGCTCTGGGGACTAGACTTGGCCTGCTCATGGCTGAGCTTAATTGGGACAGTTCTGAATTTTGGTGAAGGGCATTGCTGGGCAATATTAATAAACCACAGTTGCATAGGTGTGAGAGAGTCAGAGGAGCAGCGTACTGCCCCCCCTCTCTTTTGGCACTTCACTGGTTCCATAGGGAAACAGGAATTCCCTCGGGGTGTGGGGGAGACTCTAGAGATGGAATCTGCGTGACTGAATGTGAAGGCAATCTAACTTTTCCAGATTTCACACAGGATCAAAGCTCAAAACAGGAACATCCCAAATTGCATAGAAAGGACACTTTGAAACCAATATGTCCACAAACCACACCCCAAGTTTACACAAAGGACTAGTCCCTCTATAAAATCCTGCACCCCATTTTCTCCATGGACTACCCTCGAGAACAGGGCTTTTTGTCCTTGAGAGTAAAATCTCATTTTGTATGAGCAGGTCTGCATTTCATTTTTCTTTGATTTGTTCTTCACTCCTGTTTGCAGAAACAGCAAATTATTCTCTTAACGGGCCTGTCCCAAATCCTTGGGAAGGACCTAGTAGGTGGATAGAAATGACAAATCCAGTCTAAATTTCTGGTTGACTGTATAGCCAACAATAATAAATAATATATTAAAGAAAAAAATGTAGAGGAATCAAAGTAATTCTTGGACAGAAACACGTTCTCCTTGAAAGAAAGAAAAAAAACACACACCCTTTTTTCTCTTCTAAATATAATTCTGTTCAACCTGTTGAGGACTGTCAAATAAAATGTAGTTATCTGGAAGAGACAGAGAAACCCTTAGCAGGACAATTTAAAGCAAGAAATAACAAATGAATAGAGTATAATGTGAAGCCTTGGATAGTTTATAGTGGCTGATAAAGGAATTTAGCTTGTCAGATCTGTGTTAGAAATATTGGAAGGGGAAAGAAAGGAGAAGCACAGCCTAATTTTACATCTTAGATTTAGTTTGCCTTTTTTTAAAAAAAAAAATCTTACTTTTGCCAAGGAAGCAAATAATGTCATGTGCAGAAATAAAACAAGTGAGCCAAGGTGGTTAGGAGGTTGTTAGAATACTGTCTCCACTCCTGCAATCCTTTATCTAATAATCTCATATCATACTGGGTGTGTGCTGGGAACATGTGCCTGCTATGAACATATATTTCAAATGCCCATGGAGATTCTCAGTCATCCAGGTCACATCCAGTTGTCCCAAAGATGCTTTTTCAAGAAGCAATGGAACTTTCTTTGTTTTTCCTTCAAGATGTTTTGCTTCTCATCCAAGAAGCTTCTTCAGTTCTGACTGAATGATCGAAAATGGAAGGATTTATATTCCTGGCAGTCATCTGGTTGTTAGCACTCTTTCTGAGAGTTGTTGAGGCCATATGGAGGTCTGTCTGTGTCCTCAGGGTTACCTGAGTAGTGCAAATGGGGGTGGAGCAGTAGTGGGATTCAGCCGGTTCGCACCAGTTCAGTAGAACCGGTAGCTAAATTTTGCTGCATTCGGAGAACCGGTTGGCTTCCAGAAGTCCAGTCTAGGTTCTCAGAAGCCTAGAGGAGGCCTTCCAAGCCTAGAAAAGCCCACCAGAAGTGCATGGATGCCACTTACAGAAGTCCATTCTAGGTCTGAGAGACCTGGAGGAGGCCTCCCAGGCCTAGAACGGCCCACCGGAAGTGTGTGGATGCCATTCTAGGAAGTCCATTCTAGGCCTTGGAGGTCCAGGCCTGCATCAAATAAGAGAACCAGTTCTTCAGGTATTTGAATTCCACCACTGGTGCGGAGCCTTCTAGGAACTGCTGAAAGGACTGTGTTGTAGACTGGAGATAGATGATGTTGTATCCCTCCCCCCACTGTTGAGAGACGGCTGTTCAATTTTGACACAGATGGCCTCTTTAACCCCTCTTTCAAACTAGTGGTCCTCTCTGTCCAAAATGTGGACTTTGATGTCTTCGAAAGAGCGGCCTTTGTCTTTCAAATGCAGTTGGAGTGCTGAATCTAGTCCTGATGGGTTTGTTCTCCATGTCAGAATCCATTGATATCACATTCATAAATGTATGGTTAAAATACTGTGCCTACCGGGATTCTGCCATACTGGTAGAAGGAGGGGGGGTTGTTTATTCAGTCTATCTGTAGCTGCTTTCAAAGAACCTTTGATCTGGGGGAACAAAGGGGGGGAAGTGATCTGTCTGTTGGGGCTGTAGGAAGAAGGCAATCAACAAAGGAATGCACGAAGTTCCTTTCTTCCCACGGAAGGACCTGACAACCAAATTGATGGGATCGTAACCAAATGGAGCCTTGGTGGAGCAGTGGGCTACTGCCTCCTTAAGTAACACCAGCTGCCTGCAATTAGTGCAGGTTCGAGTCCCACCAGGCTCAAGGTTGACTCAGCCTTCCATCCTTCCAAGGTAGGTAAAATGAGGACCCAGATTGTTGGGGGCAATTAAGCTGACTTTGTAATAATGCCGCTTGGGGTGTGTGTGAAAGCCCTAATAAGCAGACATATACATAGAATGAAGGCTACTGCTAAGCTTGTAAGCCGCCCTGAGTCTTCGGAGAAGGGCGGGATATAAATGGAATTAAAATAAATAAATAAAAAATGGAGTTTTGAGGGGTTGAATCGGGAATGCCTATATACAGGAGATTTGAAATGTGACTCAAGACCAGATCCTGTCTCATATCTCCACAACCAATCTTATTCTTAGTAATTTTTTTTTTCCTTTTGGACAACTCGGCTCCAAGAATCCTTATTTCCTAAGATGTGAATTGGGGTGGGTCCTGACACTCCACTTCACAAATGCATGACGCAACATAGGAAAATATTTCAGATGGTTTCATAACTGACACTTTCGCGGTCCTTGAAGGCAAACACTCACAGATATAGTTATAATTTTTACTAAAGCCATTTTAACAAGATTAAAACTTTACAGATATTGAAAAGAAGTAGAGTAGACAAAAATAGTACAGAGTGAGAAAAGAAAAGGAAAGAGAAAAAATAGAAATAGAAATAGAAGAACGAAAGCAAAAGAAGAAGAGAGATAATAAAGATGCAGAAGCAGCTACTGATCTTCTTAACGGTGTTTACAAATCCACTTATATTTTACTCTTCCTCTTTAAGGTTTCTTTCTTTCTTTCTTTCTTTCTTTCTTTCTTTCTTTCTTTCTTTCTTTCTTTCTTTCTTTCTTTCTTTCTTCCTTCCTTCCTTCCTTCCTTCCTTCCTTCCTTCCTTCCTTCCTTCCTTTCTTCCTTTCCTTCCTTCCTTCCTTCCTTCCTTCCTTCCTTCCTTCCTTCCTTCCTTCCTTCCTTCCTTTCTTTCTTTCTTTCTTTCTTTCTTTCTTTCTTTCTTTCTTTCTTTCTTTCTTTCTTTCTTTCTTTCTTTCCATAATCTGCCCTTTGTAATCATCAAACTCATAAATCACATGTTCCTCTCTCTTTGTCTCTCTCTCTCTCTCTCTCCAAAAAGAGGTCCATAAGGGCTTCCCAGCCAGTAATAAATGTAATTGATCTCTCTCTAATCAAGAGCCCCATTTCCATCTGTCCTGTTTGCCATCGTTCACTCCCTAGAGACTAAAATGGACAATGTGAAATTTGAGCGGGCCCCGAACAAGGAGTATATATCGGAGGTGGTGACCCTTTGAGAGCTGTATGCAACGAAATTTCATTTTGATGTATGCTGATTGGTGTACATTCAAAGTGTACATTCAAAGTGACAATAAAGTTATTGGTGTACATTCAAAGTGACAATAAAGTTATCATCATAAAGTTATCATCATCATAAGTCAATTTTCTATCTCTGTTAGTTTTGTCATCTTCCCCATCCATCCCTCCATTGTAAATATCTCTGAGTCTTGGTACTATAAATAATAGTAATCTCACTGCTCTGATCATATATAAAAATAGTCTTGCATGGTTCTTTTCTAATTTTCTACCCATTAATCCCAGCAAGAAAAGTGGAATTTTTTTTTAAAGCAGACTGATTTTATTTTCAGTTCTACAGTAATCCAGAAGACATTTGCACTGCTTGGGAAAGGGTTCAAGGGGGTGAAATCACAGCCACTGGTATAGCAAAATAAGAGAAAACCTCCCTCTTTTCTAGAACTGAGGATGTTATATAGTTTGGTAATGAAATGCCTGCAAGAAAACCATGAAGCTCAGAGAGCACCAAGGAACCCACAGGTTAACCCTAAACTATATATATATTCTCTTCTATTAATTTTGCATTTTTGTACTAGTACAAGAGGTTACAAGGGACACGGTGGCTCAGTGGGTTAGGATGCTGAGCTTGTCGATCAGATGGTTGGCAGTTTGGCGGGTCGAATCCCGAGTGCCGTGTAGCAGAGTGAGCGCCTGTTACTCGTCCCAGCTTCTGCCAACCTAGCAGTTCGAAGGCACGTAAAAATGCAAGTAGAAAAATAGGGACCACTACGGTGGGAAGGTAACAGCGTTCCGTGCGCCTTTAGCGACTAGTCATGCCGGCCACATGACCACGGAGATGTCCTCAGACAAGCGCTGGCTCTTCGGCTTTGAAATGGAGATGAGCACCGGCCCCTAGAGTCGGAAACAACTAGCACGCATGTGCGGGGGAACCTTTACCTTTTTTAAGAGGTTACAAGGCAGCCCAGTTGTTCAGTAGTTAAGACACTGGGCTTGTTGGCTGGAAAGCTAGCAGCCCAGGTTTGAGACCCAAGCACTATGTGATGGGGTGAGCTCCTGTCCTCGCCCCAGCTCCTGCCCAACCAACAATTTAAAAGCATGCAAATGTGAGTAGATAAATAGGTACCACTTCAGTGGGAAGGTAGCAGTGCTCCATGACATCATGCTGCCCATATGACCACAGAAATGTCTTCGGATAGCACTGGCTCCAGGGCCTTGAAACAGAGATGAGCACTACCCCCTTGAGTTGGCAACAACTAGCGTAGTAAAATCCACAGGGACTCCTTTACCTTCTTTTACAAGAGGCTACAAACAAAACAAAGTGATGGATTATCAAATATACCGACCCAGAAGTCTCATTCAATACACAGATGACCAGGTTCAAATTGTTTTGTTTGAACACATTATGTGAAGACCCAGATCTGTGGCAAAAACTGAAAAGACAGAGAAATATTGGAAAGAGGGAAGGAGAGAGAAGACATGGATGACCACTAGTGAGATGAATGGACTCAGTTACAATGATAATGAGTGCATCATTGGGAGAATTGAAAGAACAGATTGGGGGCTACATTGTGGAGAAAATCTATTTATGTGGTTGTGAGGAGTTGAAAACTACTTGATGGCACATAATCAGCCAGGAGAGCTGTGTTAGCGTATTGTCAGAA
This sequence comes from Vipera berus, assembly GCF_964194415.1. Classification (NCBI taxonomy): domain Eukaryota; kingdom Metazoa; phylum Chordata; class Lepidosauria; order Squamata; family Viperidae; genus Vipera; species Vipera berus. Next base: position 210,014,901 of record NC_138204.1, on the reverse strand, counting down.
AATCGCAAGAAAAGCAAAGGGTTTCTAATGTATTATAATTTTTAATTGGCTTGGTTCTTATAATCTGTCTTGCATATTTATTTTATTTATTTATTTATTTATTAAATTTTTATATCGCCCTTCTCCCGAAGGACTCAGGGCGGTGTACAGGGCAATAAATATAAAAATGTAAATACAAAAGTTAAAAAAGAGATTAAAAAGAATTAAATAATTATGCCCAAGAATACAATACTAAAAATGTGTTAAAACTTATAACATATAACCAGCATATAACCAGCATCCACATAATTAACCTGTCTTTTCCTCCCTTCCTGACACCTCATCCCAATTTAAATCCTACTTTAGTCTAGCCTACATAATCCTACAAGGGTCTTTACCTCTTTGACAAAAATAAGAGGGCTTTTTAGGGTGGTTTTTTTTAAAAAAAAAATTAGTTGTAAAATTAGGCTCTGCTTCTCTCTCTCTCTCTAGTTCTTATTTACTCTTCCTATTTCTTACTTTACACTGATATGAGCTGCAGCTCCTGAAAACATGCATTTTAATCAAATGTGTTAGCTGGAAAATATGCTACTAGATGCATTTGCACAAATGCATGCATACATATCCAGGTAGTCCCTGATTTACAACAGTTCATTTAGTGACTGTTCAAACTTACAATGGCACTCAAAAATGTGACTTATGACTGTTTTTCACACTTACAACCTTTAAAGCATCAAGTGATCAGAATTCAGATAGCAATAGCACTTAGACATATATACCACTTCACAGTGGTCTCTAAGCCAGGGGTCCCCAACCCCCGGGCTGTGGACCAGTACTGGGCCGTGGCATGCCAGAAACCAGTCCACACAAACAAGGAAAGCCCCATCCATAGGATGCAGGCAGTACACAAAACAACAGCCCCTCTGGTCCATGGAAAAACCTCTCTCCACCTAACCGGTCCCTGGTGCCCAAAAGGTTGGGGACCTCTGCTCTAAGTGGTTTACAGAGTCAGCATATGGCCCCCAACAATCTGGGTCCTCATTTCACCGACCTCTTAAGGATGGAAGGATTAAGCTGGTCAGGATTAAACTCCTGGCAGTGGGCAGAGCCAGCCTGTAATTCTGCATTTTAAACACTGGGAGGGAGACAGAGAAGGAGGGAGGGAGGAAGGGAGGGAGGGAGGGAGGGAGGGAGGGAAGGAAGGAAGGAAGGAAGGAAGAAAGGAAGGAAGGAAGGAAGGAAGGAAGGAAGGAAGGAAGGAAGGAAGGAAGGAAGGGCAGTAGCAATCGCACTTAGACTTAATATACTGATTCACAGTGCTGTACAGCCCTCTCTAAGTGGTTTACAGAGTCAGCCTATTGCCCCCAACAATCTGGGTCCTCATTTTACCAACCTCAAAAGAATGGGAGGCTGAGTCAACTTTGAGCAGGTAAGACTCGGACTGCCAAACTGCTGGCAGGGTTGGAGCAGCAAGCACAGTCAGTTCAACTACCTGTTGAGGCTAAAAATGGCTAATTCCTTGTTCCTAGGAAGTCGTGAGAAGGCAGGGCAAGGCAAGGCTCCTGTTACTCTTAGATGAGAATAGGATACGGATATTTTAATGTTCATGTTTCTCCTCAGATATCTTACGAACCACCTCCCTCCACCAGTGATGTAAATTGAAATAATATCTATCCATGGAACTTGTGTAATGATGTGGAGCTGAACAAAAGATGTTGAGACACTGGAAAGAATGCAGAGAAGAGCAACAAAGATCATTAGGGGACTGAAGGCTAAAGCCTATGAAGAACGGTTGCTGGAATTGGGTATGTCTAGTGAAAAGAAGGACAAGGAGTGACATGACAGCAGTGTTCCAATATATGAGAGGCTGCCACAAAGAAGAGGGACAACCTATCTTCCAAAGCTCCAGAAGGCAAGACAAGAAGCAATGGATGGCAACTAATCAAGGAGAGAAGCAACCTAGAACTAAGGAGAAATGTCCCAACAGCGAGAACAATTAACCAGTGGAACGGCTTGCCTTCAGAAGTTGTGGGTGCTCCATCACTGGAAGCTTTTAAGAAGACACTGACAGCCACTTGTCTGGAATGATATAGGGTCTCCTGCTTGTGCAGTGGGTTGGACTAGAAGACCTCAAAGGTCCCTTTCAACTCTGCTATTCTATGTTCTAGATGGGTTCTTCTTAAAATGAAAGCATCTCTTAACACAGCTAGATTGAATTGTACTAGGTAGACACAATCTAAACATAGGCTAATTCTAAGAAGGTGGATTTTTGCATAGGCTTGGAGCTCAAGTGGATAGAGAAGAGGAAAACGCAAGGCGGTTGTTTTATTCCAGACAGGTTAGCAATAGTTTCATGATCACAGGCCAGGGCCCACAGCACGTGGGGAGGGAAATGAAGTTCAGGTTCATGAGTGATGATGCAAGCAGATAGATCATTATCACTACTATTAAGGTAAAATAGAGAAGAGGTCTCATCAGATTTATGCAATTTTTTGTTTCTTTCTCCATCATGGGAAAAATGGAACTTTCTTTGTTGGGAAACCTACTTTGTTTCAATAAATGACTTGAAGTGATTCTTTTTTTAAAAAAATTCCATTTATATCCCGCCCTTCTCCGAAGACTCAGGGCGGCTTACAAGCTTAGCAGTAGCCTTCATTCTATGTATATGCCTGCTTATTAGGGCTTTCACACACACCCCAAGCGGCATTATTACAAAGTCAGCTTAATTGCCCCCAACAATCTGGGTCCTCATTTTACCTACCTCGGAAGGATGGAAGGCTGAGTCAACCTTGAGCCTGGTGGGATGCGAACCTGCACTAATTGCAGGCAGCTGGTGTTACTTAAGGAGGCATTAGCCCACTGCTCCACCAAGGCTCTAGGTAACATTTTTTGTGTGTGGCCTTCCTCCTGAAAATGGGGGCAACACATAAAACTCATCTTTGGCAATCTATCTGTTTATCTATCAGATTTGTGGGTGTTCCAACAGCGGAGATATTTAAGAAGAGACTAGATAGCCCGTTGTGCTGGAATGATATAGGGTCTCCTGCTTGGATAGGGAATTGGACTACAAAACCTCTAAGGTTACTTCCAACTCTGCTGTGCTGTCATTTTGTATTCTGTGTTATTCCACTCTGCCTCTTCACATGGCCACACCCATACCTGCAAATCAGAGACCTTTCTACCCTTTCTACCCTATGACTTTGGGCCATTCATTCTCTCTTAGATAAATACACAACTTAGATAAATACATAACTAGATGGTTGATTGATACTGTAGATAGATAGGTAGATAAATGAGATGATAGATAGATAGATAGATAGATAGATAGATAGATAGATAGATAGATAGATAGATAGATAGATAGATAGATAGATAGATGACAGATGGATGGATGGATGGATGGATAGATAGATAGAAGATAGATAGATAGATAGATAGATAGATAGATAGATAGATAGATAGATAGATAGATAGATAGATAGATAGAGATGGATGGAGAGAGAGAGAGAGAGAGAGAGAGAGAGAGAGAGAGAGAGAGAGAGAGAGAGAGAGAGAGAGAGAGAGAGAGAGAGAGAGAGAGGCAGGTAGACAGATCATAAATTAGATGGATAGAAAGGCAGGCAGACAGACAGACTAGATATAATCTAATATTCCTTCACAAATGAGCTGAAAATGTGCAACTAAGACTGAGCTTTACTGCAAGTCTGCATTTATTTTCTTAGTAGGTCTTATGATGAGTGGAATCCCCTGAGGCCACTCGTCCTTTGCAAAGGGCCAGAAAGCAATTATGCAGGCAACGTCTTATGGATATCAGCCGTCATGAGAATCCAGCAGACCAGAACTAAAATCCAAAGAGGGAAGTGTCCAGCATCCAAAGAGATGAACGTGTACATGCTACAATCGATCCCGGGCTGCATGATCACCACAGTCCCTTCCATTATATTAGCCAGGTTTGCATTGGGAGAAGATGGAAAACAAAGACAGCCACAGCTTTGAGATGCCAAAGACATAAAGAAAAGCATCTTTAGAGTGTCCTTAAAGAATTGTTGAACAAGACACCATGGAATCACAATTAGAGAGCGTGTTGATAAACCCTCAGTAAGTCTCATTCTCTCTCTCTCTCTCTCTCTCTCTCTCTCTCTCTCTCTCTCTCTCTCTCTCTCTCTCTCTCTCTCTCTCTCTCTCTCTCTCTCTCTTTCTCTTTCTCTCTTTCTCTTTCTCCTTCCTTCCTTCCTTCTTTCCTTCCTTCCACTCTCCCTCCCTCCCTCCCTCCCTCCCTCCCTCTCTTTCTATATCTCTCTCACACACACACAAACACCCTAACTTCCATCCTCTTCTCCAAGTGAGGGGTCACCTCTGCAAAAATAGCTCCCACCCTATAAACTGCTGGCCATTCAAATCAATAGGAAATTTTCACAACTAATGGCAGCATCGTGCCAACAGCGATATACTCAGCTATCTTTTTGTTCCTTTACAGTTTAATGGGTCTCTTTCCCTTGGCACAGTCGAGTTGAAGAGTCATGTGTTTGAACATCATTAGAATTACTGCTTTGCCAATTACACTTCTGGCATATTTAACTTAGCCATTGCCTCTGTTTTTTTCCCCCATAAGCTGCTTTTAAAGGTTCAAAACATTGGAATTAAGCACTGCTTCCTGTAAAAAAAAGGAATGCTAAAAACCTTTCATGTGGAATTCCATCAATGAATGATTCATGCCATATTAAATTGCATTTCTCTTCTCCTGCACAACCCCTTCCATATTCCCCCCCCCCCCGATGCTTCAGTTCATTAAGCAGGCCAATACTGGGACACGTGACTTGGAAGCATCTTTTTTTTTTTTAGTGACACGTGCACCAGTTGGCTTCAAAATTTTAATAATCCAGAATCCTTAGCCAAATGTTCTTTCATTCCACCTGTTTTCCTCACGGTCTCAACAAAATTCCACATAATATTTCCTACCCCCCCACCCCACCCCTTTCTGATTATTTGGGCCTCTTCACCAAGATCTCCCCATTTTTTGTTCTGCAGTGAATTTAAGAGGCTTAAAAAGAACAGGTTTTTTTTTTTAAAAAAAGGATAATTAATTAAGAGTTGGCCTTAGGCTTAGCGATTGCTTTCCTGTTCTCTCTTTCCAGTGAACGAGGAGGGGAAAAATAATCAGCTAATAATCAGGTACTCTTCCTTCCCAATCCAGCTGATGGTAGTGGTGAGTTGGTGAAGATGTTTTTTTTTAAAAAAAAATTAAGATAAGTGAGATATTGATTTTTGCAGGAGATAAAAGAGCCCTTTTCCTAGTCTTTTCACACCTTCCTCCCTCAAAGCTGAGGATGTTTTCCCCCCCTTCTTTTTATATTATACAAGTGGAAGAAAAAAAAGGTATATTTTTTCTCTTTTATTACAATGAGGAATGAAACAGGGACAAGACTAGGAAATGGCCTTGAAGATCAATAGGGCCTCAAACCTTGGCAGAATAATAGCCAGAGATTCAGAACAAACCCCGTTTCTTGGAACTAGGAAATAAACCAAAAATGAACCCTTGCAGGGGATCATGGTTCGAATGGGAACAGATCCAACCATTCGAGGGTGTTCAGAATGTCACAAGCCAACATAGGACTGCTTCCTCAATGAGGTCTAGGCTCATGAATGTCCCCCGATCCACAGAAATACAGGTAGCCCTCTACTTACGACCACGATGGAGAGCCCAAAATTTAGTGAGAATTTGCAAAGTGA
>NC_138204.1:209983190-210008992 GCF_964194415.1 Vipera berus | reverse complement strand
ATACTGGGGGCGGCACATATTACATGAGCAAATATCCTGCCCTCTGTTTTATATTCCAATATAATAAGGCTGATATATGACCCTCTCCAAACATTCTCTGGGTTGTCCAATAATTATGAAAGAAAATCTTTTATTGAATTAATTATTCCAATACATTTTTATTTAGATCTGTTTCCCCCCTCCTTTTTTCAATGCAACAATTTTCAATATGCTCTCTCTGCTCTTTCTAGCTTTGGATGGTCACTTTCCAAATACCTAGTTCTTACTTTAATACCTTTCTTTTAGGCCTTTCAAAATAACAGACTTAGAAGGGACCTTGGAGGTCTTCTAGTCCAACCCCCTGCTCTTGCAGGAAACACCATAGCATTTCAGAAAAATGGATTGTCTAATCTCTTCTTAAAAACCTCCAGTGTTGGAGAATCCACATCATCTAGGCAGGTTGTTCCTCTGATTAATTGCTTAACTGTCAGAAAGTTTCTCCTTAGTTTTTGGTTGCTTCTCTCCTTGATTAGTTTCCATCCATTGCTTCTTGTCCTGCCTTCAGGTGCTTTGGAGAATAGCTTGACTCCCTCTTCTTCGGGCAATCCCTGAGATACTTCAACACTTTCATCAAAGTCAGCTGCTGAAATTTAGATCTCACTGTCGAAAGAAAAATCAGGTCCAATTCCAAGCCGGGAACAAAAATGGAGGCTGCTTTTGAAAGAAGATTCTTTTTGATTTGATGAATACAAGCATCTTTATACAGTTTTACAGCATTTTGTAATTTGCAAGCTTGCTTTGTGTGCTTTTGTTATTAGATGTGTTTAGCTTGTTTCCCAAAGGCTAGCAATGGGGTCTAAAACACTGACTTCCTTGGGTTTTAATCCTGTCAAACAAATGTAATTATTTTTACCCTTATCTTTAGTCCGTCTATTACCTCCAATTACCTCTTTGCGAATCAACAGGCCTGGTTCAATGTTTCTGCTTTTTGCAATAGCTAGGAGTTTCATGAGTGAAACATTGTTTCTCTTATGTCTTTTCCTGAGTTTTATTCTTGTGATTTGGGGGGCATAGTAAAAAAGGATTGGGGTGGTGTGTTCTTACCACACTATCATACTGGTACCTTATGTGAAGGAACAAGGATTAGTTTGAATGGAAATGACATCGTGTCTTCCACATTTCTATAGATAAGGTAAAGGTAAATGTTCCCCCGCACATGCGTGCTAGTTGTTTCCGACTCTAGGGGCCAGTGCTCATCTCCGTTTCAAAGCCGAAGAGCACTTGTCCGAGGATGCCTCCGTGGTCATGTGGCCGGCATGACTAGACGCCAAAGGCGCACGGAACGCTGTTACCTTCCCACCGTAGTGGTCCCTATTTTTCTACTTGCATTTTGACGTGCTTTCGAACTGCTAGGTTGGCAGAAGCTGGGACGCGTAACAGGCGCTCACTCTGTTACGCGGCACTCGGGATTTGACCCGCCAAACTGCCGACCATCTGATTGACAAGCTCAGCATCCTAACCCACTGAGCTACCACGTCCCTATTCTATAGATAAACACACTTTAAGAAACCACAATATTGATAGACTTAAGAGTACATATCTTGAGAACTACCATAATTGATGGTGTTCCTTTTCTTTTCCAGGCTGCCTAATAATTTAGGCATTGGGAAGTGTGTTGTTCTTTCTCAAAGGACAAACTGACCCTGAACAATTAATGCTACACTTTAAACAATAACCTAACAAGTTGTTTCTCTTTAAGGAGGTACCTCAACACTGCTTTGTGCTTAATTACACAATAAATCTTTGGCTTGTCACAAGTGGTTGCCAGAAATCTCCTTTTGTTACTGTTCCAATTGTGGTTTACAATATATTCTCTTTTTTATTTTTATTTTTTACTCTAGCTATTAATTGCCTCTCTCATTGTTTACCCCTTTTCTCAATATTTTCCTGCCTTTACGGTTACCCCATCAGGAAGTAACTCTATTCTCCTTCTCTAAGACAACAATAAAATAGCTTTTTATCACAGAAGCGTTTTCCATTCAGAGATTTATTTATTTTTTTACAGAGTGCTTTAAAACAGATTTTTGTTCAAATTCAGGATGTTGTTGCCTTAGCAGACATTGCCCTTGGTCTCAACTAGCTTATGTTGTCATTCTTTACCAAGCCAAATAATACTGACACAGCCAACTGTGGCATTACTGTTCTTAAGAAATGAAGGGGCATTAACGTGTCTTCCATTATTGACATTCCTGAGTCCAATGAAAATCACTTCTGATTTTTATTTCTGGTAGAAGATCATGAGAGAGAGAAACAACCTAGAATTAAACAGAAGTTTCTTGAGAGTGAGAACAATTAACCAGTGGAATGGCTTGCCTCCAGAAATTGTGGATGCTCCATCACTGGAGTTTTGTAAGAAGACTTGAGAAAGCTATTTGTCTGGATTGGTTTAGGGTGGGGGTCCCAAACCCTTGGGCCATGGCCTTGTTGGAACCAAACCATGCAAACAGTGTGTGTGTGAAGCTCCACTTGCGTGAGTGGAGAGCACTTGCTCTGGTATGTGAAGTTCCATTTGTGCGAGTGGCAGGCACTCACGCTGGCATGCAAACCTCTATTTGTGCAAGCTCACGCACATGCCTTCCATTCACACGGAGCCAGAAAGATTGGGGACCACTGGTATAGGATGTCCTGTGTTGGACTAGAAGATCTCTAAGGTCACTTCCAACCCTATTATTCTGTGTTCTATGTTATTATCTGCCACACAGTAGCCAGCCAGCTATACCTGGAAAGTTCATCTTCCCCCCCCCCCAGCAACTAGAAAACAACAGTTAAGATTTATGGAAAACTTAGAGAGTGGAACAATATTTTGGTTGTGAAAGAACTGTTTTCTCATCAAAGAATCATGCTGGCAAAGATTTTAAAGAAGGATAAACCAGCTTGTGTGCAGCTGCCGATATTCTTAGATACTATTTTAGGTTCCTGGGTTAGGATTTGAAGTATTAAGTTTCTATCAGATATAGACTGTGAATCTAACTGTAGATTACCCTCCGACACACACATAATAATCATCAGCAAGGGGTGCCTTGGGTGCAATCCCGAAACATCTAGAGCACTAACTGAACACCATCAGCATTGACAAAATCATTATCAGTCAATTGCAAAAGGTAGTTTTCCTTGCAATAGCTTACATCCTGCAACAATACCTCTAATGCCATCAGACAACAACACCTGCCTCTTAGAAGCTTAAAAGGCCTCCCATCTGCCTGTGATGTCTCCCTTGGATGACTCCCCAGATACCTCCTCAGAGGTCAGTTCATGGGAGGATGAGCCCATTCCTGGCACATCAGGAACTGAGTTGATTGATGGCTTTGAACGGCTCTCCGGATGAGATTTGGAGGAGGCTTCAGGTGGGGAAAGCTTGCAGTGGCAGGTGGCCAGCAAAGAGGAGGAAGAACTGCCTTCTGCACCTGATCGGAGAACACATTGTTGTTGTTAGTTGCAAAGTCGTGTCCGACCCATCGCGACCCCATGGACAAGGTTCCTCCAGGCTTTCCTGTCCTCTACCATCTTCTGGAGTCCCTTTAAGTTCATGCCTACTGCATCAGTGACTCCATCCAGCCACCTCATTCTCTGTCGTCCCCTTCTTCTCTTGCCCTCAAGAGAAGAAGGGGACGACACATAGGGCGGAGAAAAGTCAGGAGCAGTGGAGGTCAGCCAGACTACTCAAGAAGAAAAAAATCCCCGCCTGACTTGATGGGCTGCACTGGAAAGTGGCTATTTATCACAGCAGACAGATGAAGGGATTGCTGGGAACAAACTGTGCTTGTTCTCTAGCTGTGCGGTTTTGGCTGTCGTGCTTCCTGCTTCACTCTGGATTGACACCGTGTTTGGAATTGATTCGTGCCTTGGAGACTCTGGATTTTTCTTGCCCCGTGAGCTCTCTGGTATGTGGATTTAAGTTTGTCTGGTGAGTTATTTTGTTTGAGCAATTTTCAGTTACTTTGGGGATTATTGGGAAATTGCTCTGGGGACTAGACTTGGCCTGCTCATGGCTGAGCTTAATTGGGACAGTTCTGAATTTTGGTGAAGGGCATTGCTGGGCAATATTAATAAACCACAGTTGCATAGGTGTGAGAGAGTCAGAGGAGCAGCGTACTGCCCCCCCTCTCTTTTGGCACTTCACTGGTTCCATAGGGAAACAGGAATTCCCTCGGGGTGTGGGGGAGACTCTAGAGATGGAATCTGCGTGACTGAATGTGAAGGCAATCTAACTTTTCCAGATTTCACACAGGATCAAAGCTCAAAACAGGAACATCCCAAATTGCATAGAAAGGACACTTTGAAACCAATATGTCCACAAACCACACCCCAAGTTTACACAAAGGACTAGTCCCTCTATAAAATCCTGCACCCCATTTTCTCCATGGACTACCCTCGAGAACAGGGCTTTTTGTCCTTGAGAGTAAAATCTCATTTTGTATGAGCAGGTCTGCATTTCATTTTTCTTTGATTTGTTCTTCACTCCTGTTTGCAGAAACAGCAAATTATTCTCTTAACGGGCCTGTCCCAAATCCTTGGGAAGGACCTAGTAGGTGGATAGAAATGACAAATCCAGTCTAAATTTCTGGTTGACTGTATAGCCAACAATAATAAATAATATATTAAAGAAAAAAATGTAGAGGAATCAAAGTAATTCTTGGACAGAAACACGTTCTCCTTGAAAGAAAGAAAAAAAACACACACCCTTTTTTCTCTTCTAAATATAATTCTGTTCAACCTGTTGAGGACTGTCAAATAAAATGTAGTTATCTGGAAGAGACAGAGAAACCCTTAGCAGGACAATTTAAAGCAAGAAATAACAAATGAATAGAGTATAATGTGAAGCCTTGGATAGTTTATAGTGGCTGATAAAGGAATTTAGCTTGTCAGATCTGTGTTAGAAATATTGGAAGGGGAAAGAAAGGAGAAGCACAGCCTAATTTTACATCTTAGATTTAGTTTGCCTTTTTTTAAAAAAAAAAATCTTACTTTTGCCAAGGAAGCAAATAATGTCATGTGCAGAAATAAAACAAGTGAGCCAAGGTGGTTAGGAGGTTGTTAGAATACTGTCTCCACTCCTGCAATCCTTTATCTAATAATCTCATATCATACTGGGTGTGTGCTGGGAACATGTGCCTGCTATGAACATATATTTCAAATGCCCATGGAGATTCTCAGTCATCCAGGTCACATCCAGTTGTCCCAAAGATGCTTTTTCAAGAAGCAATGGAACTTTCTTTGTTTTTCCTTCAAGATGTTTTGCTTCTCATCCAAGAAGCTTCTTCAGTTCTGACTGAATGATCGAAAATGGAAGGATTTATATTCCTGGCAGTCATCTGGTTGTTAGCACTCTTTCTGAGAGTTGTTGAGGCCATATGGAGGTCTGTCTGTGTCCTCAGGGTTACCTGAGTAGTGCAAATGGGGGTGGAGCAGTAGTGGGATTCAGCCGGTTCGCACCAGTTCAGTAGAACCGGTAGCTAAATTTTGCTGCATTCGGAGAACCGGTTGGCTTCCAGAAGTCCAGTCTAGGTTCTCAGAAGCCTAGAGGAGGCCTTCCAAGCCTAGAAAAGCCCACCAGAAGTGCATGGATGCCACTTACAGAAGTCCATTCTAGGTCTGAGAGACCTGGAGGAGGCCTCCCAGGCCTAGAACGGCCCACCGGAAGTGTGTGGATGCCATTCTAGGAAGTCCATTCTAGGCCTTGGAGGTCCAGGCCTGCATCAAATAAGAGAACCAGTTCTTCAGGTATTTGAATTCCACCACTGGTGCGGAGCCTTCTAGGAACTGCTGAAAGGACTGTGTTGTAGACTGGAGATAGATGATGTTGTATCCCTCCCCCCACTGTTGAGAGACGGCTGTTCAATTTTGACACAGATGGCCTCTTTAACCCCTCTTTCAAACTAGTGGTCCTCTCTGTCCAAAATGTGGACTTTGATGTCTTCGAAAGAGCGGCCTTTGTCTTTCAAATGCAGTTGGAGTGCTGAATCTAGTCCTGATGGGTTTGTTCTCCATGTCAGAATCCATTGATATCACATTCATAAATGTATGGTTAAAATACTGTGCCTACCGGGATTCTGCCATACTGGTAGAAGGAGGGGGGGTTGTTTATTCAGTCTATCTGTAGCTGCTTTCAAAGAACCTTTGATCTGGGGGAACAAAGGGGGGGAAGTGATCTGTCTGTTGGGGCTGTAGGAAGAAGGCAATCAACAAAGGAATGCACGAAGTTCCTTTCTTCCCACGGAAGGACCTGACAACCAAATTGATGGGATCGTAACCAAATGGAGCCTTGGTGGAGCAGTGGGCTACTGCCTCCTTAAGTAACACCAGCTGCCTGCAATTAGTGCAGGTTCGAGTCCCACCAGGCTCAAGGTTGACTCAGCCTTCCATCCTTCCAAGGTAGGTAAAATGAGGACCCAGATTGTTGGGGGCAATTAAGCTGACTTTGTAATAATGCCGCTTGGGGTGTGTGTGAAAGCCCTAATAAGCAGACATATACATAGAATGAAGGCTACTGCTAAGCTTGTAAGCCGCCCTGAGTCTTCGGAGAAGGGCGGGATATAAATGGAATTAAAATAAATAAATAAAAAATGGAGTTTTGAGGGGTTGAATCGGGAATGCCTATATACAGGAGATTTGAAATGTGACTCAAGACCAGATCCTGTCTCATATCTCCACAACCAATCTTATTCTTAGTAATTTTTTTTTTCCTTTTGGACAACTCGGCTCCAAGAATCCTTATTTCCTAAGATGTGAATTGGGGTGGGTCCTGACACTCCACTTCACAAATGCATGACGCAACATAGGAAAATATTTCAGATGGTTTCATAACTGACACTTTCGCGGTCCTTGAAGGCAAACACTCACAGATATAGTTATAATTTTTACTAAAGCCATTTTAACAAGATTAAAACTTTACAGATATTGAAAAGAAGTAGAGTAGACAAAAATAGTACAGAGTGAGAAAAGAAAAGGAAAGAGAAAAAATAGAAATAGAAATAGAAGAACGAAAGCAAAAGAAGAAGAGAGATAATAAAGATGCAGAAGCAGCTACTGATCTTCTTAACGGTGTTTACAAATCCACTTATATTTTACTCTTCCTCTTTAAGGTTTCTTTCTTTCTTTCTTTCTTTCTTTCTTTCTTTCTTTCTTTCTTTCTTTCTTTCTTTCTTTCTTTCTTTCTTCCTTCCTTCCTTCCTTCCTTCCTTCCTTCCTTCCTTCCTTCCTTCCTTTCTTCCTTTCCTTCCTTCCTTCCTTCCTTCCTTCCTTCCTTCCTTCCTTCCTTCCTTCCTTCCTTCCTTTCTTTCTTTCTTTCTTTCTTTCTTTCTTTCTTTCTTTCTTTCTTTCTTTCTTTCTTTCTTTCTTTCTTTCCATAATCTGCCCTTTGTAATCATCAAACTCATAAATCACATGTTCCTCTCTCTTTGTCTCTCTCTCTCTCTCTCTCCAAAAAGAGGTCCATAAGGGCTTCCCAGCCAGTAATAAATGTAATTGATCTCTCTCTAATCAAGAGCCCCATTTCCATCTGTCCTGTTTGCCATCGTTCACTCCCTAGAGACTAAAATGGACAATGTGAAATTTGAGCGGGCCCCGAACAAGGAGTATATATCGGAGGTGGTGACCCTTTGAGAGCTGTATGCAACGAAATTTCATTTTGATGTATGCTGATTGGTGTACATTCAAAGTGTACATTCAAAGTGACAATAAAGTTATTGGTGTACATTCAAAGTGACAATAAAGTTATCATCATAAAGTTATCATCATCATAAGTCAATTTTCTATCTCTGTTAGTTTTGTCATCTTCCCCATCCATCCCTCCATTGTAAATATCTCTGAGTCTTGGTACTATAAATAATAGTAATCTCACTGCTCTGATCATATATAAAAATAGTCTTGCATGGTTCTTTTCTAATTTTCTACCCATTAATCCCAGCAAGAAAAGTGGAATTTTTTTTTAAAGCAGACTGATTTTATTTTCAGTTCTACAGTAATCCAGAAGACATTTGCACTGCTTGGGAAAGGGTTCAAGGGGGTGAAATCACAGCCACTGGTATAGCAAAATAAGAGAAAACCTCCCTCTTTTCTAGAACTGAGGATGTTATATAGTTTGGTAATGAAATGCCTGCAAGAAAACCATGAAGCTCAGAGAGCACCAAGGAACCCACAGGTTAACCCTAAACTATATATATATTCTCTTCTATTAATTTTGCATTTTTGTACTAGTACAAGAGGTTACAAGGGACACGGTGGCTCAGTGGGTTAGGATGCTGAGCTTGTCGATCAGATGGTTGGCAGTTTGGCGGGTCGAATCCCGAGTGCCGTGTAGCAGAGTGAGCGCCTGTTACTCGTCCCAGCTTCTGCCAACCTAGCAGTTCGAAGGCACGTAAAAATGCAAGTAGAAAAATAGGGACCACTACGGTGGGAAGGTAACAGCGTTCCGTGCGCCTTTAGCGACTAGTCATGCCGGCCACATGACCACGGAGATGTCCTCAGACAAGCGCTGGCTCTTCGGCTTTGAAATGGAGATGAGCACCGGCCCCTAGAGTCGGAAACAACTAGCACGCATGTGCGGGGGAACCTTTACCTTTTTTAAGAGGTTACAAGGCAGCCCAGTTGTTCAGTAGTTAAGACACTGGGCTTGTTGGCTGGAAAGCTAGCAGCCCAGGTTTGAGACCCAAGCACTATGTGATGGGGTGAGCTCCTGTCCTCGCCCCAGCTCCTGCCCAACCAACAATTTAAAAGCATGCAAATGTGAGTAGATAAATAGGTACCACTTCAGTGGGAAGGTAGCAGTGCTCCATGACATCATGCTGCCCATATGACCACAGAAATGTCTTCGGATAGCACTGGCTCCAGGGCCTTGAAACAGAGATGAGCACTACCCCCTTGAGTTGGCAACAACTAGCGTAGTAAAATCCACAGGGACTCCTTTACCTTCTTTTACAAGAGGCTACAAACAAAACAAAGTGATGGATTATCAAATATACCGACCCAGAAGTCTCATTCAATACACAGATGACCAGGTTCAAATTGTTTTGTTTGAACACATTATGTGAAGACCCAGATCTGTGGCAAAAACTGAAAAGACAGAGAAATATTGGAAAGAGGGAAGGAGAGAGAAGACATGGATGACCACTAGTGAGATGAATGGACTCAGTTACAATGATAATGAGTGCATCATTGGGAGAATTGAAAGAACAGATTGGGGGCTACATTGTGGAGAAAATCTATTTATGTGGTTGTGAGGAGTTGAAAACTACTTGATGGCACATAATCAGCCAGGAGAGCTGTGTTAGCGTATTGTCAGAAAATCGCAAGAAAAGCAAAGGGTTTCTAATGTATTATAATTTTTAATTGGCTTGGTTCTTATAATCTGTCTTGCATATTTATTTTATTTATTTATTTATTTATTAAATTTTTATATCGCCCTTCTCCCGAAGGACTCAGGGCGGTGTACAGGGCAATAAATATAAAAATGTAAATACAAAAGTTAAAAAAGAGATTAAAAAGAATTAAATAATTATGCCCAAGAATACAATACTAAAAATGTGTTAAAACTTATAACATATAACCAGCATATAACCAGCATCCACATAATTAACCTGTCTTTTCCTCCCTTCCTGACACCTCATCCCAATTTAAATCCTACTTTAGTCTAGCCTACATAATCCTACAAGGGTCTTTACCTCTTTGACAAAAATAAGAGGGCTTTTTAGGGTGGTTTTTTTTAAAAAAAAAATTAGTTGTAAAATTAGGCTCTGCTTCTCTCTCTCTCTCTAGTTCTTATTTACTCTTCCTATTTCTTACTTTACACTGATATGAGCTGCAGCTCCTGAAAACATGCATTTTAATCAAATGTGTTAGCTGGAAAATATGCTACTAGATGCATTTGCACAAATGCATGCATACATATCCAGGTAGTCCCTGATTTACAACAGTTCATTTAGTGACTGTTCAAACTTACAATGGCACTCAAAAATGTGACTTATGACTGTTTTTCACACTTACAACCTTTAAAGCATCAAGTGATCAGAATTCAGATAGCAATAGCACTTAGACATATATACCACTTCACAGTGGTCTCTAAGCCAGGGGTCCCCAACCCCCGGGCTGTGGACCAGTACTGGGCCGTGGCATGCCAGAAACCAGTCCACACAAACAAGGAAAGCCCCATCCATAGGATGCAGGCAGTACACAAAACAACAGCCCCTCTGGTCCATGGAAAAACCTCTCTCCACCTAACCGGTCCCTGGTGCCCAAAAGGTTGGGGACCTCTGCTCTAAGTGGTTTACAGAGTCAGCATATGGCCCCCAACAATCTGGGTCCTCATTTCACCGACCTCTTAAGGATGGAAGGATTAAGCTGGTCAGGATTAAACTCCTGGCAGTGGGCAGAGCCAGCCTGTAATTCTGCATTTTAAACACTGGGAGGGAGACAGAGAAGGAGGGAGGGAGGAAGGGAGGGAGGGAGGGAGGGAGGGAGGGAAGGAAGGAAGGAAGGAAGGAAGAAAGGAAGGAAGGAAGGAAGGAAGGAAGGAAGGAAGGAAGGAAGGAAGGAAGGAAGGGCAGTAGCAATCGCACTTAGACTTAATATACTGATTCACAGTGCTGTACAGCCCTCTCTAAGTGGTTTACAGAGTCAGCCTATTGCCCCCAACAATCTGGGTCCTCATTTTACCAACCTCAAAAGAATGGGAGGCTGAGTCAACTTTGAGCAGGTAAGACTCGGACTGCCAAACTGCTGGCAGGGTTGGAGCAGCAAGCACAGTCAGTTCAACTACCTGTTGAGGCTAAAAATGGCTAATTCCTTGTTCCTAGGAAGTCGTGAGAAGGCAGGGCAAGGCAAGGCTCCTGTTACTCTTAGATGAGAATAGGATACGGATATTTTAATGTTCATGTTTCTCCTCAGATATCTTACGAACCACCTCCCTCCACCAGTGATGTAAATTGAAATAATATCTATCCATGGAACTTGTGTAATGATGTGGAGCTGAACAAAAGATGTTGAGACACTGGAAAGAATGCAGAGAAGAGCAACAAAGATCATTAGGGGACTGAAGGCTAAAGCCTATGAAGAACGGTTGCTGGAATTGGGTATGTCTAGTGAAAAGAAGGACAAGGAGTGACATGACAGCAGTGTTCCAATATATGAGAGGCTGCCACAAAGAAGAGGGACAACCTATCTTCCAAAGCTCCAGAAGGCAAGACAAGAAGCAATGGATGGCAACTAATCAAGGAGAGAAGCAACCTAGAACTAAGGAGAAATGTCCCAACAGCGAGAACAATTAACCAGTGGAACGGCTTGCCTTCAGAAGTTGTGGGTGCTCCATCACTGGAAGCTTTTAAGAAGACACTGACAGCCACTTGTCTGGAATGATATAGGGTCTCCTGCTTGTGCAGTGGGTTGGACTAGAAGACCTCAAAGGTCCCTTTCAACTCTGCTATTCTATGTTCTAGATGGGTTCTTCTTAAAATGAAAGCATCTCTTAACACAGCTAGATTGAATTGTACTAGGTAGACACAATCTAAACATAGGCTAATTCTAAGAAGGTGGATTTTTGCATAGGCTTGGAGCTCAAGTGGATAGAGAAGAGGAAAACGCAAGGCGGTTGTTTTATTCCAGACAGGTTAGCAATAGTTTCATGATCACAGGCCAGGGCCCACAGCACGTGGGGAGGGAAATGAAGTTCAGGTTCATGAGTGATGATGCAAGCAGATAGATCATTATCACTACTATTAAGGTAAAATAGAGAAGAGGTCTCATCAGATTTATGCAATTTTTTGTTTCTTTCTCCATCATGGGAAAAATGGAACTTTCTTTGTTGGGAAACCTACTTTGTTTCAATAAATGACTTGAAGTGATTCTTTTTTTAAAAAAATTCCATTTATATCCCGCCCTTCTCCGAAGACTCAGGGCGGCTTACAAGCTTAGCAGTAGCCTTCATTCTATGTATATGCCTGCTTATTAGGGCTTTCACACACACCCCAAGCGGCATTATTACAAAGTCAGCTTAATTGCCCCCAACAATCTGGGTCCTCATTTTACCTACCTCGGAAGGATGGAAGGCTGAGTCAACCTTGAGCCTGGTGGGATGCGAACCTGCACTAATTGCAGGCAGCTGGTGTTACTTAAGGAGGCATTAGCCCACTGCTCCACCAAGGCTCTAGGTAACATTTTTTGTGTGTGGCCTTCCTCCTGAAAATGGGGGCAACACATAAAACTCATCTTTGGCAATCTATCTGTTTATCTATCAGATTTGTGGGTGTTCCAACAGCGGAGATATTTAAGAAGAGACTAGATAGCCCGTTGTGCTGGAATGATATAGGGTCTCCTGCTTGGATAGGGAATTGGACTACAAAACCTCTAAGGTTACTTCCAACTCTGCTGTGCTGTCATTTTGTATTCTGTGTTATTCCACTCTGCCTCTTCACATGGCCACACCCATACCTGCAAATCAGAGACCTTTCTACCCTTTCTACCCTATGACTTTGGGCCATTCATTCTCTCTTAGATAAATACACAACTTAGATAAATACATAACTAGATGGTTGATTGATACTGTAGATAGATAGGTAGATAAATGAGATGATAGATAGATAGATAGATAGATAGATAGATAGATAGATAGATAGATAGATAGATAGATAGATAGATAGATAGATAGATAGATGACAGATGGATGGATGGATGGATGGATAGATAGATAGAAGATAGATAGATAGATAGATAGATAGATAGATAGATAGATAGATAGATAGATAGATAGAGATGGATGAGAGAGAGAGAGAGAGAGAGAGAGAGAGAGAGAGAGAGAGAGAGAGAGAGAGAGAGAGAGAGAGAGAGAGAGAGAGAGAGAGAGAGAGAGAGGCAGGTAGACAGATCATAAATTAGATGGATAGAAAGGCAGGCAGACAGACAGACTAGATATAATCTAATATTCCTTCACAAATGAGCTGAAAATGTGCAACTAAGACTGAGCTTTACTGCAAGTCTGCATTTATTTTCTTAGTAGGTCTTATGATGAGTGGAATCCCCTGAGGCCACTCGTCCTTTGCAAAGGGCCAGAAAGCAATTATGCAGGCAACGTCTTATGGATATCAGCCGTCATGAGAATCCAGCAGACCAGAACTAAAATCCAAAGAGGGAAGTGTCCAGCATCCAAAGAGATGAACGTGTACATGCTACAATCGATCCCGGGCTGCATGATCACCACAGTCCCTTCCATTATATTAGCCAGGTTTGCATTGGGAGAAGATGGAAAACAAAGACAGCCACAGCTTTGAGATGCCAAAGACATAAAGAAAAGCATCTTTAGAGTGTCCTTAAAGAATTGTTGAACAAGACACCATGGAATCACAATTAGAGAGCGTGTTGATAAACCCTCAGTAAGTCTCATTCTCTCTCTCTCTCTCTCTCTCTCTCTCTCTCTCTCTCTCTCTCTCTCTCTCTCTCTCTCTCTCTCTCTCTCTCTCTCTCTCTCTCTTTCTCTTTCTCTCTTTCTCTTTCTCCTTCCTTCCTTCCTTCTTTCCTTCCTTCCACTCTCCCTCCCTCCCTCCCTCCCTCCCTCCCTCTCTTTCTATATCTCTCTCACACACACACAAACACCCTAACTTCCATCCTCTTCTCCAAGTGAGGGGTCACCTCTGCAAAAATAGCTCCCACCCTATAAACTGCTGGCCATTCAAATCAATAGGAAATTTTCACAACTAATGGCAGCATCGTGCCAACAGCGATATACTCAGCTATCTTTTTGTTCCTTTACAGTTTAATGGGTCTCTTTCCCTTGGCACAGTCGAGTTGAAGAGTCATGTGTTTGAACATCATTAGAATTACTGCTTTGCCAATTACACTTCTGGCATATTTAACTTAGCCATTGCCTCTGTTTTTTTCCCCCATAAGCTGCTTTTAAAGGTTCAAAACATTGGAATTAAGCACTGCTTCCTGTAAAAAAAAGGAATGCTAAAAACCTTTCATGTGGAATTCCATCAATGAATGATTCATGCCATATTAAATTGCATTTCTCTTCTCCTGCACAACCCCTTCCATATTCCCCCCCCCCGATGCTTCAGTTCATTAAGCAGGCCAATACTGGGACACGTGACTTGGAAGCATCTTTTTTTTTTTTAGTGACACGTGCACCAGTTGGCTTCAAAATTTTAATAATCCAGAATCCTTAGCCAAATGTTCTTTCATTCCACCTGTTTTCCTCACGGTCTCAACAAAATTCCACATAATATTTCCTACCCCCCCACCCCACCCCTTTCTGATTATTTGGGCCTCTTCACCAAGATCTCCCCATTTTTTGTTCTGCAGTGAATTTAAGAGGCTTAAAAAGAACAGGTTTTTTTTTTTAAAAAAAGGATAATTAATTAAGAGTTGGCCTTAGGCTTAGCGATTGCTTTCCTGTTCTCTCTTTCCAGTGAACGAGGAGGGGAAAAATAATCAGCTAATAATCAGGTACTCTTCCTTCCCAATCCAGCTGATGGTAGTGGTGAGTTGGTGAAGATGTTTTTTTTTAAAAAAAAATTAAGATAAGTGAGATATTGATTTTTGCAGGAGATAAAAGAGCCCTTTTCCTAGTCTTTTCACACCTTCCTCCCTCAAAGCTGAGGATGTTTTCCCCCCCTTCTTTTTATATTATACAAGTGGAAGAAAAAAAAGGTATATTTTTTCTCTTTTATTACAATGAGGAATGAAACAGGGACAAGACTAGGAAATGGCCTTGAAGATCAATAGGGCCTCAAACCTTGGCAGAATAATAGCCAGAGATTCAGAACAAACCCCGTTTCTTGGAACTAGGAAATAAACCAAAAATGAACCCTTGCAGGGGATCATGGTTCGAATGGGAACAGATCCAACCATTCGAGGGTGTTCAGAATGTCACAAGCCAACATAGGACTGCTTCCTCAATGAGGTCTAGGCTCATGAATGTCCCCCGATCCACAGAAATACAGGTAGCCCTCTACTTACGACCACGATGGAGAGCCCAAAATTTAGTGAGAATTTGCAAAGTGAGTTTGGCCCCCATTTTACGACATTTCCTGCCACCGTTGCTAAGTGAGTCAGCGCAGTTGCTCAGTCAGTAACAAGGCTGTTAAGTGAATCTGGCATCTCCACTGATTTTGCATGTCAGAAGGTCGCAAAAGAGAATCACGTGACCCAGGGACACTGCAAATGTCATAAATACGAACCAGTTGCCCAGTGTCTGAATTTTGATCATGTGACCCTGGGGAGGCTGGGAGGGTTGTAGGTGTGTGAAAAATGGTCCTAACTCCCTCTTTTTCAGGGCCATTTTGAAGGACGCAGTGGCTCAGTGGGTTAGGACACTGAGCTTGTCGATCAGAAGGTCGGCGGTTTGGCGGGTCAAATCCCGAGTGCCGCGTAACAGAGTGAGCGCCTGTTACTCATCCCAGCTTCTGCCAACCTAGCAGTTCGAAAGCACGTAAAAATGCAAGTAGAAAAACAGGGACCACTCCGGTGGGAAGGTAACAGCGTTCCGTGCGCCTTTGGCATCTAGTCATGCCGGCCACATGACCACGGAGACGTCCTCGGACAAGCGCTGTCTCTTTGGCTTTGAAACGGAGATGAGCACCGGCCCCTAGAGTCGGAAACGACTAGCACGCATGTGCGGAGGAACCTTTACCTTTACCTTTATTGTAACTTCAAAAGGTCACTAAATGGACTGTTGTAAGTCGAGGACTAGGTGTGTGTCTCTCATATTCCTATTAAGCGACTCTGGGCAGCTTATCGGAAGATAAAAACAACAATATAAAACAATTAAGCATTAAAACAATAGACATAACACTGGACTTTTTTTAGGGGAAAAAAGAAACCCATTACTTTAAGAAAACTTTTCATTATCTCTGCGGAGATGTGAATACATACAGACACACACACACACACAGAGAGAGAGAGAGAGAGAGAGAGAGAGAGAGAGAGAGAGAGAGAGAGAGAGAGAGAGAGGGAGGGAGGGAGAGGGGGAGAGGGGGGAGAGAGAGAAAGAGAGAGATCAGACTTTCCAACTTGATTTTATTTTAATTGTGAAGAAGGGCATTTTGCTGGTGCCTAGCAAAAAAAATAAAAAACCCCAATTATTCAACTCATTAAGCTTTTGAATATGATGCCATACAAGGCAATGAATTGTTCTTTTTTCTCTCTCTCTTCCTTTTCATCAGAATGAATGGATGCTTGAATGATTGTTAAAAGCGCAAGCCGTAGCTATGCATCACACTCTGTGTGTGTGTGTGTGTGTGTGTGTGTGTGCGTGTGTGTGTGTGCAGGCATACATGCATACCCCTATGCATACATTTGTTCTTGGTTATCATTTTAATTATTTCCTGAACAATATCGCTAAACAGAGCTTGTGGCTGACATCATCGATCATTAATGCAATATCTTGTATATAAATTATCATACTTCTCTCCGGAATTCCAATCAGAACTTTCTGAAATTTGGGATGAAAGACTACTTTACACGGAATTTCTTTCTTTCTTTCTTTCTTTCTTTCTTTTTTTACTCCCTTAAAAACCACAAACTTCATTAAGTACCAGCTCCGAGTCTTCTCTTTCCCCTCCAGCCTTGAAATTCCTTGGCTGTCAATTACTACCTATCAGCCAAATCTATTTTACAGGTGTGCTCTGAAACAGGAACAGTATTTTGGTATTCTCTTCAGGCGATCCACACAGGAGAAATGATTAGGCTCTTGCCTCTTCTTGGAAGACTGGGCTAAAGAACTGATGTGGTTTCAATCTTCAAAAAGAGGCATAAAAGGGATCCAGGAAACTGCAGGCCAATCGCTTTGACATCAATACCTGCAAAAATAGAAACAGAAACATTTTGACAGGTGTTTCTACATTGAAATGTCTACAAGGATCTCTGTGAGGATTGGAATAGAATAGAGCTGGAAGGGACCTTGGAGGTCTTCTAGTCCAGCCCCTGCTCGAGCAGGAGAACCTATACCATCTCAGACAGGTGAATGTCCAGCCTCTTCTTGAAAATCTCCAGATACGGAGCGCCCACTGTTTCTGGAGGCCAGCTGTTCCGCTGGTTAATTGCCCTCACTGTCAGGAAGTTTCTCCTTAATTCCAGGTTGCTTCTCTCTTTGATCAGTTTCCCACCATTGTTGTTTGGAGAATATTTTGATGTGGCAGCTCCTCAGATACTGGAATACTGCTCTCATTTCACCCCTGTTTCTTCTTTTTTTTAGACTAGCCAAACTCAATTCCTGCAGCCGTTCTTCATACGCTTTAGTCTCCAGGCCTTTGGTCATCTTAGTTATTCTTCTCTGAATTTTTTCCAAAGTCTCAACATCTTTTTTATAGCATGGTGACCAAACATGGCCTTCAAGATAGGCTGAAAACAGGAAATAAAGATTTGCTCCATGTTTGGGGCCTAGCAAGGTAATCTAAATAGTTAACATTTGAAACATATCTTCCCTTGCAGAAAAAAGCTAACAAAAGCGAGAGAGACCTTGTGGCTTAGAGGCAAATAATACTGCCTAGTATGCAATCAGCCCAGGTTCGAATCTCAGAAGGTTATAGCTGACTGATGAAGACTAAAGAGTTAGAAATGCATCTCAGTTTCCCTTTAAATTCTTTGTTAGTAATTTACACAAATATATGAACTGTCCAGTGTGACTACAGCCTGTTCGATGGCCTTCAAGATAGGCTGAAAACAGGAAATAAAGATTTGCTCCATGTTTGGGGCCTAGCAAGGTAATCTAAATAGTTAACATTTGAAACATATCTTCCCTTGCAGAAAAAAAGCTAACAAAAGCGAGAGAGACCTTGTGGCTTAGAGGCAAATAACACTGCCTAGTATGCAATCAGCCCAGGTTCGAATCTCAGAAGGGTATAGCTGACTGATGAAGACTAAAGAGTTAGAAATGCATCTCAGTTTCCCTTTAAATTCTTTGTTAGTAATTTACACACACACACACACACACACACACATATAATATATATATATATATATATATATATATATATATATATATATATATATATATATATATATATATATATATATATATATATGTTCAGAAGGAAAAAAAATCTTGACAAAGTTCATGGGTATGACATTTTAATAATGCCACCGTGGCAGAAAATAATTTACTTCTATTTCAAAAGCTACAAGGGAAGTAGAATTAAGAACTCTGAGATCCAGGAGGATGACTTAAGTCAACTAATTATCACACATTTCTCAGCCAGAAGAATGTCACTTGGACATTAGCCAAGAACACTAATTTCCACTTATGCTATTTTCCACCCACAATCTAAATGAACCCATGTAGTGCATTAAATAGATGAAATACATTTTGAAACATTAAGCTTGATTCTTCTCCTATCCCATTACCCAGAAGAGTAAGAACTCATATAATGCTTCTTATGCTACTTTCGATCACTCTGCCACAAATAAAACATTCAATACTGTATTAGAGGAATAGCAATAGCACTTAGACTTACACACCACTTCCTCGTGCTTTACGGCCCTCTCTAAGCAGCTACCAGAGTCAGCATCTTGCCCTCAAGAATTTGAGTCCTTATTTTACTGAACCCGCAATGATGGAAGGCTGAATCAACCTTGAGCTGGTCAGGATCGAACTCTTGGCAGTGGGCAGAATTAGCTTACAATACTGCACTCTAACCACTGCACCACCACAGCTCATTCTCCTCTGGAATGGTCATCCTTTGTTTTGTTTTGTTTTGTTTTTTGTTATTGTGGTTGTTTTGGGGATGATGAAAAAGTGGCCTAAACATGATGGCAGTTGTTATGTCAACGCTGCTAACATCGGATGTTGTTTGCTTTGACAACATATGGAGATGCAACCATTTTACTTCTTATGTTTTACTATTAGAGTTATAATTAGATGAAGTTGGCGGGGGAGGAGGAGGAATGTGCATGGGAGTTTAGGTAGACATAACAATACTGTAGCTAGTGTGTGAACCAAGGTTATGGTAATAAGAGATAATAAGAATTGGGCTGGAGAACTGGAGAGAAAGCCTGCATTTCAGACTAATTGGAGAATGTGATTTATGACTGTTAATTAGAGGAGGGAATTGTGCATTGATACTATTATGTCGTGGGCTCTGATGAGCAGGAATGAAGGCACGCAGTTGAGTACAGAGAAACTCATTCTTTATTTAAGCTGAAACTGTACTGAGGATTTGGAGTCACCCTGCCTCAATATATAGCCAGACCCTCTGGTAGCAACCAATTGGATTGAACCCATGTTTGCCACCCAAAATTGACCAATTGCAGGACCGGAGACATCCTTTCTGGGTTGTTGGAGAACTAACGGTTCTCCAACAACGCACATGGTGATATTCCAAAAGCCCAGTACATAACAGATACTATGTGTCCAGGGGAGGGGAACTCAGATTTTGGCTTTGACTATGTACGTGCCAATATTATGCTACTTGAATAACGATTCTTTAAGGTAAACAATGCCCCAAAGTTCTTTGAAGAGTTTCATCTGTCGGAACCATGACATTAAGCCAAAAGAACACTTTGTCCCAATGGAAATTATTAATAACTTTTTTTTTCTGCAGACATGCACAGCTAGTCTTTGATTTACGACCACAGTTGAGCCCAAATTTTCCATTGCTCAGCAAGACAATTGTTGTGCAAATGTTGCCCTAATTTTATGCCCTTTCCTGCCACAACTGTTAAATGATTCACTGCAGTGGTGAAGTTAGCAATGTAGCGGTTAAGTGGATCTGGCTTCCCCATTGAGTTTGCTTGTCACAAAAGGTGATCACATGACCGCAACTGTCGTCAATAGGAGTCAGTTGCCAAGGGTCTGAATTTTGATCACGTGACCCTGGGGATGCTGCAATGGCCACAAAGTGGGGAAAAATAAGTCACGTCTTTCATGCAGTTCTAACTCTGAATGGTCACTAAAGAAATGGTTATACATCAAGGACCATCTGTAGATGGAACCCAGTTGCTCAGGGCTCAGTTTTAAGTTCTTTGGGAGACCAGGACTCCTCAAAAGTTGTAGCACAGTTCAAATTATTATTTTTCCTGAATATATTTTATTAAAAGTTTTTTTCCCCTTAGTAATAATTTTTTTTGTTGTTAGTTGCCTTGGTGGAGCAGTGGGCTAATGCCTCCTTAAGTAACACCAGCTGCCTGCAATCAGTGCAGGTTCGCATCCCACCAGGCTCAAGGTTGACTCAGCCTTCCATCCTTCCGAGGTAGGTAAAATGAGGACCCAGATTGTTGGGGGCAATTAAGCTGACTCTGTAAACCACTTAGAGAGGGCTGTGAAGTGGTATACAGAGCCTTGGTGGAGCAGTGGGCTAATGCCTCCTTAAGTAACACCAGCTGCCTGCAATTAGTGCAGGTTCGAGTCCCACCAGGCTCAAGGTTGACTCAGCCTTCCATCCTTCCGAGGTAGGTAAAATGAGGACCCAGATTGTTGGGGGCAATTAAGCTGACTTTGTAATAATGCCGCTTGGGGGGGGCGAAACCCCTAATAAGCAGGCATATACATAGAATGAAGGCTACTGCTAAGCTTGTAAGCCGCCCTGAGTCTTCGGAGAAGGGCGGGATATAAATGGAATAAAAATAAAAATAAAATAAATAAATGTCTGACCCATCGCGACCCCATGGACAACGTTCCTCACCGCCTTGTCATGGCAAAGGGGCTTGCGTAATTCAATGACGCTATGAGCTATGCCGTGCAGGGCCACCCGAGATGGACAGGTCATAGCAGAGAGTTCTGACAAAAATGTGATCCACTGGAGAAGGAAATGGCAACCCACTCCAGTATCTTTGCCATGAAAACCCCATGGACAGTGTATTAAATAGAAATAGAGACAATAGGAAAAAAGGTAGGGAAGAAAGAGGGATAGTGGAGATAAGGTGAAGGAAAAAGAAATAAGAAAAGAAACAAAAAGAAGTGATAAAGATATAGTATCAAATTTTTCACTTGTACCATTTGGTAACTACTACAGGCTGAGAATTTTAACTGGGGTTTTATTTTCAGGGATAATTTAATCTTTTAATTGTCTTTTAACTTTGTATTTTGTATTGGTGTGATTTTAAGATGCCCTGTAAACCGCCCTGAGTCCTTCGGGAAAGGGCGGTATATAAATCTAATAAAATAAATAAATAAATAAATAAATAAATAAACTACTAGCCATTTCTGAAGATGCTTTTTGGATGAGAATTGAAACGTCTTCAAGGAAAAGCAAAGAAAGTCCAGTTGCCTCTTGAAAAAGCGCCTTTGGGACAACCATGACCTGGATGACTTGAGAATCTCCATAGACTTTTTAAAAAAGTAATAAGCTGTAACTATTGACCATTTCTGAAGAATATTTCTGGTTTCTCTGTGGGCCCAAAAGCATTAGTGGAAATGCTGATGGTGCTTTGGGATGTTGCTTTGCTTCCTTCGTGTTATTATATCAGTTTTAAAACTAATATAATATTTGAAGAAGAGACAAAACCATTAAGCAGAGCAAGAAGCTTGAGTGCCACTAAAATGCAAGTACCGTAACTCTGCATATTTGTCATCACAGGTGGGGTACCCAGAAGTGAAAAGGTTAAAAGTAAAAGTAAAAGTAAAAGTAGTATATTTTAGTTAAAGTACATTGTATAAAATTCAGTAGCAAAGGAGTCAAAATGCTATTTCCACTTTTAAAAGGTTATTTATTTTAAATTTGACAACTGTTCTATGAGAAAATGATGTTAAGATGATAACCATTAAACAACAACTAAAAATGAGTATAATTTTTAAATGCACAAAATGAAACTAAAATGCCAAGAATAGTAATATTTTAAAAGGGGTTAATGGTTATAAAATCTGGCAGCTGCCTTCCATTGTTTATGAGAGCAGCTGCTAAGATTGATTGATTGATTGATTGATTGATTGATTGATTGATTGATTGTTTTCCTGGTAAAATTGGATCACAGTTGTACCCTTGGAGCAACATCCAGCCTGCAATTTTTCATGTTCATTCTTCTAAGGCAATTTTGTTATGCATGCAAAAAGTTTACATTTTCTGACTAAAAAAAAAGAGTATACATTTTATAGCTAATTCTTAAGAAAGTTACTTATAGAATATTCTGCAAGTAGTGTATATTATAGACTTGTTTGTTGGTAAAAGACTCACATTTTTTTTTCAAAGACAAGGTGAGGACTGGGAATTTATACTGAGTGAAAAACAGTCTATGGAAAAAAATCAGATGGATTTTCAAAGCAAGCATTCAATTATGCATTTTTTCTAGATTTCCTTCCTTCCTTCCTTCCTTCCTTCCTTCCTTCCTTCCTTCCTTCCTTCCTTCCTTCCTTCCTTCCTTCCTTCCTTCCTTTCTTCTGAAATTGTGGGTGTTGCATCACTGGAAGCTTTCAAAAAGAGATTCAACAGCCATTTATCTGAAGTGGTATAGAGTCTCCTATTTGAGGGCAGTTTGGACTAGAAAACCTCCAAGGTCCCTTCCAACTCTATTTTTATTCTATGTTCCTTCCTTCTTGTTAAATAGCGGGTTCTTTGGCACAGGAATGAAGACGCGGGGCTGAGTACAGGGTAACTCATCGTTTATTTCGTACAGTAAGTGTACTGGGGAAAATGGCTGCAACTAGCCGCAATATATGGTCTAGCCCCTAGGTGGCAGCCAATAGGTTTGAATCAACCATTGCTGCCTGGAGATAGCCAATTGCAGCACAGGAGACTTGTAGTCTGGGTTGCTGGAAAGCCATTAGCTGTTCCAGCAACCCACGTGGTATTCCTCAAGAGCCCAGTACATAACACTTCTTTCAACCAATCAATCAGAATAAAGCTGGAAGAGACCTTGGAGGCCTTCTACTCCAAACCCCTGCTCAAGCAGGAGATCCTATAGAACCATTTCAGACAAGTGACTGCCCAGTCTCTTCTTAAAAACCTCCAGTGATGGAGCACCCACAATTTCTGAAGGCAAGCTCTTCCACTGGTTAATTGTCCTCACTGTTAGGACGTTTCTCCTTAATTCCAGGTTGCTTCTCTCTTTGAACAGTTTCCAACCATTGTCTCTTGTCCTGCCCTCTGGTGCTTTGGAAAATAACTTGACCCTCTCATTCTGGGGCAATCCCTCAAATACTGGAGTACTTCTATCATGTTCCCACTAGTCCTACTTTTCTCTAGACTAGCCATACCCAATTCCTGCAGCTCTTCATATGTTTTTAGCCTCCAGCCTTTAATCATCTTAGTTGCTCTTCTTTGTACTTTTTCCAGTGTCTCAACCTTCTTTTCTGTAGTGCGGTGACCAAAACTGGATGTAGTATTCCAGGTGTGTCCTTACTAAGGCTCTATAAAAAGGTACTAATACTTCATGTGATTTTGATTCTATGTCTCTGTTTATGCAACCAAGGATGGTATTAGTGTTTGTACTTTTGTTGTTTTTTTTCCCTGCCTAAGTGAAAAACCTTGTTTTTCTCCACATTAAATATCATTTTGTTTGATAGGGCCCATTGTTAAAGTCTGTCAAGATCTTTTTGGATTCTGAGCTTGTCTTCTGAGCTTGTCAGCTGGGTGTCATCTGCAAATTTGATGAGTTCCCCTTCTATTCCCTCATCTAAGTCATTTATGAAGTTATTGAAGAGTACTGGGCCTAGGACGGAACTTGGTGGTATCTGACTGCTTATTTCCCTCCATGTAGATGTAGTACCATTAACTTCCTTCCTTCCTTCCTTCCTTCCTTCCTTCCTTCCTTCCTTCCTTCCTTCCTTCCTTCCTCCCTCCCTCCCTCCCTCCCTCCCTCCCTCCCTCCCTAAGTCATATTTTAGTCACATGCAAATGAAAGAAACAAATAGATATATGTTAATCTTTTGCTATCTGCCAACCGTGTAGAGATTTAACTGTGTTTTTATTTTCCTTACTTTATGAATGTAAACCGCCAAGGTGTCTTAACATTTGCTGACATGCAAATGAAAACATTTGTACAATGTACATTAGAAATAATTTCAACACACTTTCATATGCTGCTCTTAAACGTAGTTTGTGTTCATGTTTGTGCCCATACGTGCATATATGTGCTTATGCTGTATGAAATGTAAGCCCAGTTTTACTGAGGTATGAATACTTCCTCCAGATAATTATTTTATAAGATTAAGCTTGAAAAATAATGGCAACTGCAGACAATGCAATACCTACAGAGCACAAACTGGGTATTTCCATAAAAGGGGGATTTTTTTCCCCTACATAAATATTGTATTGCAAATCCAATTATTTTCCAATAGCTTAATCCAGACATTAAGATTCTTTTTAATTAAAACCAGCTCAAGAGCGCTTGTGCACAAATGGCCAGTACAGATCTTTCTAAGTAATAGCTCAGAACATTTTTTTTTAAAAAAAACATTGTTAAGAATAGAAATTGAATGTATTCATCTTTCCTCTCCTTGGGATAGGAATTTCAGCTTGTATTTAAAGCTTACATTACCTGCACATTTGTAGATCTCTTAATTTGTTTCATTTTATTTCCAAAAATTCTGCACTTCGGTGCTAGCATTCATATCAGGTTCTTCAAACGCTTAAGGATGAAGGTGAAAATATGTGGACTAAGGATAATGTTGCAGGATCCAATCTGGCTTGGTCTCTTTGACCAGGGGTTTAATTTTCGAAATTTTCAGACACATGCAGGAGCCCATTCTCAGGGAACTTTTCTCTAGCTGTATGTGTGCTTTGGGCCGTTCTGTGTGTGGTATTGATATGGTGCCTGGTTGCGTGTGGCTTTTTAGTTGTTGATTGGGGTGTTGATGGCCAATTATTAAGTCGCTGGCTGTTATTTGCTTGTGCTGCCAAATCCTCGCCTCCTAAGTCCTTGATAAGCTGGTAATAAATTAGTTGACTGTTGAGTGGCCCATTTCCTAGGCTTCAATCACTTCCCTGGCTGTTTTTGTGCCTGCTCATCCAACAATCTTAGTAGCTGCAAAATTGACAGCACAAGGAAAGAATAGCCAATGACTTAATAGCTGGCCATCAACACCCCAATCAAGAACTAAAAAATGCACAACAACCAGGCACCATATAAATACCACACACAGAATAGGCCAAAGCACACAATCTGATGGAGAGAGGTTCCCTGAGGATGAGGTCCAGGATGAGTCTGAAAGCTCAGAAGACTAAACCTCTGGTCCCAGTGAGTGATCCAGATTGGGTCTTCAAATTCTGCAATGCTCGGGCATCAGAGTGGGAGAATCTAGTGTCTATATCAGCACATCATTTCATGAATCCATTTACGTAGGCAAAAACCTATGCCATAATATGCCCAATTCTTTTTCCGTTGTGATTAATCATTGTCCCAACTTAATTTCAAGGAGATATGCTTGAAACCCTTTTTTAGTTTCATTTCTACAGTTTATCAGCTATTTTTCATTCCAGATTCCCTTGGACATCTTATAGATGTGCAGCAGTTTGACTGGGTGGATGGCTTCTCCAGGAGAAAGAGAATTGATTGATTGGTGGGTTGGTTCATTGATTCATTGGTTGATTGATTGATTGATTGATTGATTGATTCAATTTCAATAGCCACCCATCTTAATCCTTCTTTGTGTAGCAAATAATATCACTATTAAAACTATAAAAACACAAAAAAACCTGTTAAAATAATACAAACAGGAAACCAAGAACTCTCATAATTGCATAAAGATTAACAGGGCAACCAAGTATCAAGACTCAAGACACTTTCAGGATCCCAGGATCACGCTGAAAATGTTTGCTGCTTTTCAAGACAGAGCTCTTCCTGAATGATTGCACTGCGTGCCAGGCTGAGGAATTCTGGGAGTTGAAGTCCACAAGTCATAAAAGGGC
>NC_138204.1:209808190-209978190 GCF_964194415.1 Vipera berus | reverse complement strand
TCGTTCTCGCTGAACATCGGACCTTTTGGATTGGGCCCTGCCTTCCCTCCCTGTCATTTTTAATCACAATAGAGAAAGTCCCAAAGGTGCTTCTTCAGCAGGCAACTGGACTTTCTTGTTTTCCTGGAAGACTGTTTTGCTTCTCATCCAAGAGATGAAACATCTTCAAAGAAAATGTTGCCTCCTGAAAAAGCACCTTTGGGACAACCATGACCTGGAGGACTGAGAATCTCCACAGGTAGTAGACAAGGGGTTAGCTCACCCTCTCTCTTGATGATGCCTTCAAATGTAGTAAAAATCATTTTTATTCCAACGTCTAGGTCATTTCTAAAGTTACTCAATAGCAGGAAGCTAAAGAGCGCATCCTGGGGAAGCCTGCTTAATATAGGTAGTCCTTGACTTATAACAGTTCATCTAGTGACCATTGGAAGTTAAAACAGCTCTGTTCTGTCCCAGCCCACGTGAGTCCTTGCTATGCTCACAAGGAGAAACCCCTCTTCCAACAAGCAGGCAAGAACCGCAAGGAAAAGCAACCCCTTTTATTATTCACAGACCTGAGTCAATGTCCAAGGCCAACAAACACAGTCCACAGAAACTCGATCCTCAACACGGATTGTTGCCTTTGGCAACTAACACCTCCCACACCTTCCCTTTCATTATTCGGCCAAGGCGTGGCTTCATAATGACTTCTCCTTTGCCTTTGGAGCCACCCCATTGCATTCCTCTGTCCTACTCGCTTTTCTTGTCGGCGCTTTTGTGTATCCTGGAAATCTCCCAGCTGTGCTTCATCACTGTCCAACTCAGGCTCCCAGCACAGCTGTGTCTCAGCCTGAGCACGAGGAGCCAGGCTCCTTGTCCGACTGTACATCTTGGAGCTCCTCAGAGCCTTCCTCTGACTCTAATGTGACTCCAGGCCCTTCCTCCTCATCTGATTCCTCAGACTCAGCTGCTGGATCCACCAGCTGGCCAGGAATCACAACAAGCACTGAAAAAAGTCACTTATGACCATTTTTGTCCCTTACAACCATCATATCATCCCCGTGGTCACGTGATCAAAATTCAAACACTTGGCAGCTGACTTATATTTATGACCGTTGCTGTGTCCCCAGGTCACGCGATCTCATTTTGTGACCTTCTGACAAGCAAAGTCAACAAGGGGAGGCCAGACTCATTTAACAAACATGTTACTCGCTTGACACCTTCATTGATTCACTTCACAACTGGGACAAGAAAGATGGCAAAATGGGGCAAAATTCACCTAACAAACTGGAGTTTCTTCCACGATGACAGAAAACCTTTAGATATTATTATATTATTCAAAAAAAAGTACTGTTGAAGACTTCCTTCCTTTTTCTCTTCTGGAAAATTGCTTAGGAAGAGGAGTTGACGAAGCACGCAAACGAGTGAACTGTACAAAGAAAGTGGAAAAACGCACATCTCTTCCAAATCTTTATCATGCAAATGATCCATTTATTTCATAAAGGCGGCCCTAATTGTCAGAAAAGAAACAAACCAGGGTAGGCATGGGGGAATAGACTTGAACCAAGATGTAAACAAGGACACAAAAGACAGATCAAAACTCTTTGTAAGTTACATGAGATCTAATGACTAGAGAGACTGTGCTGATTGTAGGAAGAAGAAGAAGAACTAACAAAGGGATAATGGGAACAACAGGGAGGACGTGTCCCAACCCCTCCCACCTTTGAATTCTAAAAGCGCTAAGCAAATGAAATTATTGCACACCATAGATGGTAAACAATGTGGAGATGAAACAGAGGCTCTTTGAAAGTTTTTAGACAATAATTGGATACAATGCAGGCAAGAACGGAACAGAAGTATTAAATAATTACTCCTCATCTGTCATAGGGAGCGGGAAGGAAGGAAGGAAGGAAAGTGTGGATTTGTGGGCGTGTGATTGCCTTGCAGGTGTACAAAGTTGGGCCTGCGAAGAGGTTTACAAGCAATGTTTGCTATCCTGCTCATCCCTCTCTAGCATCTGCAAATGTAATAATCAACATTTCTAACCCCTTATATCCCAAACATTTAACTATGTGTCGAACAGCACAAAGACTAGAATGGAGAATTATGATATTGGTTGGTTGACTGATTGATTATGTACCATCAAGTCATTGCCAATTAATAGAAACCATACAGATATTTTATTTTTTTTTCTCTCCATGATAATTGGTTCCTTATCCAATCTTTCAGATCTTTCAACAGTTCACCAATTGCTAAGGGGCTGCCTTGTTAAGCGGCTTCCACAGAGAAAGAGGATCAAACTATTCTCCAAAGTGCCTGAAGGCAGGATGAGAAGCAACAGATGGAAACTAATCAAGGAGAGAAGCAACCTAGAACTAAGGAGAAACTTCCTGACAGAACAATTAACCAGTGGAACAACTTGGCTTCAGAAGCTGTGAATGCTCCAACACTGAAGTTTTGAGGAAGAGACTGGACAGTCATTTGTCTGAAATGGTATAGGGTTTCCTGCCTGAGCAGGGGGTTGGACTAGATGACCTCCAAGATCCCTTCCAATTCTGTTGTGCTGTTATTCTGCCACTGTAACTGAGTCCATCTACTTAGCTGAGAATTCTGTGAGTTGAAAACCACCCATCGTAAAGTTGCCAAGTTTGAAAAATATTGATTTAAGCCATCTTATGCTATAATAACTTTTATGGGGGAGAGGTCAAAGATCAACATCTGCAAAATGAAAGCTTTCCAGTCATCATGGCGACCAAAAAAAGAGAATAATGGGAAATGTTAGAATAGAAAAAGCAATTAAGCTTACAGTCAGAAATACGGTTGCAGTGCAGAAAACAAACACCAGGGCAGTCTTTAACTGTTAGAGGGGTATAATATAAATCTTAGATGGAGGGGTTATTGCTATGGAAGGCTTCACGTATACCTCAGTCCTGCCGTTTTCAACAGCATTTGTCATAATACTGCAGTGAGTACCAAACGGGCTTGTAAAGAGTAGAGAAGAAGGATGGGTACTTGGGAAAGTGTCATATAGAAGGTTAAAGGCATGTTTGTTTAATAGTTGTTGTTTGCTTAATATTCAGCAGCTGTGTTGGTGTGTGAGAGTGTATGTGTGAGACACAGGAGAGGGAGGAAGAGGAGGAGGAGGAGGAGGAGGAAGAGGAGGAGGAGGAGGAGGAGGAGGAGGAGGAGGAGAGGTTTTTCCACGGACTGGAGGGTGTGTGGTTTTGTGTGCTGCCTGCATCCCACGGATGGGGCTTCACTTGTTTGTGCAGCCCGGTTGCTGGCATGCCGTGGCCTGGTACCGGTCCACGGACCAGGGGTTGGAGACCCCTGGTTTAAATATTTCTGAACCACTGCAAATCAAACAGGCTTTTTAAACTGAAAAGGAAAGAGAAAAAAACCCCACATACATTCAGTTGCTTTCTGGGTCCAGACTACCCAAAAAAAAATATCTAAACTTTGAGCAGAGATGAAGTCCCCATGACCCCTTTTCTTTTGTAAGGTTTTACACTTAGCCTCACAATTGCCCCAGCGTTACTCAGGAATTTAAAAGAGCCGAAGAAACTCCTGAGCCAAGATTTCAAGAAGCAAACAACTTTTATTTTGATCAAGATAGCGTTGGGTGGCCACATCTCTCTTCCTGGCTGGGAGAGAGATGAAGGCAAGAACCAGGAAAGATGTCTTCCACCTTTTATATCTTTCCAGAACAAAGAGATCTGGTCTTGGTAGTAGGAACCAAAAGGTACAGAAAAATAATTCCTAGATGAGGACTCATACACAGCAACCCGGGCTCCACCATAACTCCTTTTTCCCCTCCCTTTGCCATGCTCTTTTCATGTAAGCATGAAACATTTGCTTTTATATAACTAATTTCTCAATATAAAGCACCTGCAAAGCTGCTTGCACATATTTGTTTTCTATTGTTTTTTTCCCCCCAAAGCAATCTGGGGCAC
Source organism: Vipera berus (assembly GCF_964194415.1). Lineage (NCBI taxonomy): Eukaryota > Metazoa > Chordata > Lepidosauria > Squamata > Viperidae > Vipera > Vipera berus. The sequence goes on along the minus strand of NC_138204.1, from coordinate 209,974,258 downwards.
CGCAGAACAATATCCTGAGCTGGCAGGATGCAGAAGTTGCCCAAAGTCTTGGTGTGGGTGTGTCGGGGTGTGGGTGTGGGTGTGTGTGTGTGGAGAATCTCCCAAATCTGCATTCCAGCCCAGATGTCACATATTAAGGAAGGCTGTGCTTTAAGAAGGGATTTCCAGAAGCTGACATTCCTCTTCAAATCAATGAACTCACATGTGGTGCCGTGGCTCAAATACTCCTTTAACAACAGAAGTCAAGCAATCAATTCCTATCCAACTTCTGTGCTGTCCAAAGGATGCTTATTAAAGTGCTCTGAAGATCTAGAAGCTATTGATCCAAAATGGACATCTCAGCAAAAACACTGTTGTGCTACTAAGATTTCATTGTCCCCTGGTGGTTTTATTTCCTCTGGCTGAGTGAAAAAAATGAAGGGGGAGGTGGGGCGAAGAGAAAGAATGAGAGAGAGAGAGAGAGAGAGAGAGAATCCCTGATGCATAGTCAGCTATGTGTACTTTGCCCAGATAATCTGTAAAAGAACTGGGGAGAAAAATGAAGAATTGCAGCTAAATGACGCTTATTTGGAAGTCTAGCTTGCAAAGGTTACCAAGAAAAGCTCTGCTGGGCACATGATCTACTGCAATACAAACACCGGCTGGCAGTTGTTCTGTACCAGCCTGCTACCGACCCTGCAGAAAAGGCAGGGACAACCCCTTTTACAAGAAGGCAAGAGGCTGGAATTAAGCCTGCCAAATTTATGAATACAAAAGCAAACAGAACAAGACACGAACCAAGAAACAGGAGCTTTTCAAGCGGTTGCCTTCAGCAAACCAGCCCTCCCATGCATTCCCCTTTTATACAGTTCAGGGCATGGCTTCTCTCTGCCTCCTTCCAAGGTGCCCCATTGCCTTCCTCCGTTTACTCCTGATTGACTGCCTCCTGCGTCGGGCGTCCTTGAACAGGGCCAGCTGTGGGTCATCTTCATCCACGCTGTCAGGCTCACACAGCTGGGTCTCCGTCGTGACCAGGTGGGAGGGGCCTGGCTGAGGGCTCTGCGGAGCCTCAAGGCCATCATCAGCAAGCTCTTCAACACCCCCCTCCTCCTCTGAGTCGTCCGACCCAACTGTCGAACCCACAGGCTGACCCTGAATCACAACAGCAGTCAAATGCCACAATCCCATAATCTCTACCCACACTGACACCAAACAGCACCAGTTTTGATTGGAGCAACACAAAAATCATTGGCCACTACCACCTACCACACTCGTGAGTTGATCAAAGCCTGGCACTCCACAAGCAATTCCATCAACAGACACATTGACCTACAACCAGCTCAAAATCCAAATCAACCACACAGCCAACCAGAGACAGCACAGATACTCAGCCAACCCACGCAAGACCCACCCCCGCTCACCAGCAGTTCACCCCCAGTGACCATGACCTGATGTGACCTCCCCATCCCAAGACCCACCACAAGCCTCTCACTGATGACTCAAACCTGACCCCTCACAAGACCCTCACTTGACACACCCACACCTGAAGCCCTTATAAACAAGAAGAACACTGACAATGTCATCGCCTAAACCAGGGACTTCAACTCCCAGAATTCCTGAGCCAGCATGGCTCAGCTTGGAAACCTCTCCCTTTCCCTCAGCACAGCTGGCTCAGGAATTCTGGGAGTTGAAGTCCACAAGTCATAAAAGAGTCAAGGTTGCCTACCCCTGGCCTAAACTCTGCTGAAGAGGTTACCTAGTCTGGTAACAAAATTCTGGGAATCCAACCCACAAGCTTGGAGAACAAACCTTCACCCTACTGTAATACTTCCAGTTACCTTAGTTTAAAAGTATAATTATTATAGCAGTTAAACGGAGGAGGATAGAACTGTAGTCTCATTCAATCAAAAAGTGATTTTTTTTGCAATGCATTTAAAATAACGAGTTCATCTCAATCTGCTCGGCACAATAAAAGTCTCAGCTCTGTAAAGTAACAATAAAAGCTTTCACCAAAAACCTTGCCTGATGAAAATTGGGAATATTGCATTCCTTTCAAATATTTTACTAGCGAGTGTGAAAACAAACAAACAAAAGCCTCTTTGTTGCTTATTAAATAACTGGTTGAACAGAATATCTACCTGTAGTGCTATCAGATCTAGGCTGCAAAAAAAAATGAAAAAGACTAACAGGTTCAAAAGTGTTTGCTGCTGCGGTGGCTCAGTGGGTTAGGACACTGAGCTTGTCGATCAGAAGGTCGGCAGTTTGGCGGGTCGAATCCCGAGTGCCGCGTAGCAGAGTGAGCGCCTGTTACTCATCCCAGCTCCTGCCAACCTAGCAGTTCGAAAGCATGTAAAAATGCAAGTAGAAAAATAGGGATCACTACGGTGGGAAGGTAACTGCGTTCCGTGCGCCTTTGGCGTCTAGTCATGCCGGCCACATGACCACGGAGACGTCCTCGGACAAGCGCTGGCTCTTCGGCTTTGAAACGGAGATGAGCACCGGCCCCTAGAGTCGGAAACGATTAGCACGCATGTGCGGGGGAACCTTTACCTTTACCTTTTTAGTGCCACTTTGGGTTTCTGCAACCCAGATTTTTGGATTTTGCAGTTTTTCAGCTGGGATTTGAAAAAAGAAATAAAAGTGTCCATTGGCTTGTCTTCATACCCTGCTAACAGTCAGCACAAGTATGTATTACCAACCATTTTTAAAAGAGAAATATTCATGACATCTCCGTCATCTGTCTTGATAAGACCACACTTGGAATACTGCATCCAGTTTTGGTTGCCATGATGTAAAAAAGATGTTGAGACTCTAGAAAGAGTACAGAGAAGAGCAACAAAGATGATCAGGGGACTGGAGGCTAAAATATATAAGGAACGGTTGCTGGAATTGGGTATGTCTGGTTTAATGAAAAGAAGGACTAGGGGTGACATGATAGCTGTGTTCCAATAGGGATTGCCATAAAGAAGTTTATTCTCCAAAGCATCTGAAGGCTGAACAATGAATGGAAACTAACCAAAGAGAGAAGCAACCTAGAACTAAGGAGGAATTTCCTGACAATTAGAACAATTAATCAATGGAACAACCTGCCTCTAGAAGTTGTGGGTGCTCCATCACTGGAGGTTTTGAAGAAGAGACTGGACAGCCATTTGTCTGAAATGGTATAGGGTTTCCTGCCCAAGCAGGAGGTTGGTCTAGAAGACCTCCAAGGTCCCTTTCAACTTCCTTATTCTGCTGTTTCTTTTAGCCTTCAGGAAAGGCCTTAAAAACTGCTATGCCAGCTGACATGCAATCCTAAAGGAAAAGCTGTTGGCTGGAGATGCTTGGTACGCTAACAGGGAAGGCACCCCACTTGTCCCTTCCAAAACCCTGTTGTTGTTGTTGTTTTAGATTGTTTTAATTTTTTTTTAATTTTAATCCATTTTTATATTTATACTCATTGAATGTTTGTGTGTTCTACGTTGGCATAAGCTGTTCAGAATGACCTGAATGGCAAGATGGATAGTAAATAAATAAATAATCTCACTCCCAGTTTAATATATGGATTTTTTTTTTCTTCACCTACTGAACTTTTGTGGCATGATCCTTCCTGGAAAAAAAAAACGTTCCAGGAACTTCACCCATGGGAAATTGTGTTTGACACAGTTGCGATCTTTGATTGTGAGCAACCTAAGATTGCTCTGAACCAGACTGTCTTGGTTGGTGGGCTGCTTAAATTTGTATTTTTGCCTCCTCTGTAATAATTCAAAAGTGGCACCCCTGCAGACCTTCCCGTGTGGTTTTCACCATAATTTTCTTAGGTAAACTGGACTGAGAGATAATTCTAAACATGTCTCAATTTGAGCCTTTGCTCTGATCTTTTTTTTTTGGGGGGGGGAATTCTCTCTACGCTCAGCCTTCATTAATATGTCAGATTCCAGATGTGTTGGGAATGCCTAAGTCCAGGCTGGCTGGCAAAGCTGAGTGATGATCCCAACACATCTGGAGCTTGCTGTTGGGTCATCTGTGCAGCTTCCCTTAGCAAGCAAATCAATCTTATGCTATGGTAAATCAGCAATGACTATAATGGACCATAACATAACAGTCTGTTTTTCAGCATCCTTTTTTTTTTGTTCTCTTGGATAAGGAAAGATCATTCCTAGCAATTTCCAAGACAGATTTTGTGACCTGGTTGGTTTGCATGTTAAGCTTTCAATAAGTGCCTCAGAATTATTGTAGAATGCATTGTGGTTCGGGAGCCCATGAAGGAAAAATGAAATGCGTACACAGAAAATTCCTCTGACTCACCCACAATTGTAGGAGCTAGTTGAAGACAAAGAATAAAGGTAGCTGACCAAACAGAGATCCAGCCTAGAACTAAGGTCAGTGAGAATAATTCTCTGTCATCCAGGTCATTGTTGTCCCAAAGGTGCTTTTTCATGAGGCAGCTGGACTTTCTTTATACTCTTTGAAGACGTTTCACTTCTCGTCCAGTCAGAGCTGAAGAAGCTTCTTGGATGAGAAGCGAAACATCTTCAAAGAGAAAAAAGAAAGTCCAGTTGCTTTGTGAAAAAGCACCTTTGGCACTTATTGCTCCTCAACCTTTGCAACCTCAAGATGTGTGGACTTCAACTCCCAGCATTCCCCAGCCTATCTGCAACCTAAAACTTTGGGAATGCAAAGACTGAGCTGGAATAATGAGGAAGAAGTTTCTGAACAATGATCCATGGGATTTGCAAACCAGTGGACGTTCATTAAAGAAAAATCCAATCTAGACGTAAGGAGAAATTATCCCTAGCATAAGGTAAGCAGTCAAAAGGATTCAATCAACAAGGGATTCAATCACCATGCTAGTGTTGGAAGAAAAGTCTTCATCGTGGTTCAGTCCAAGCTGGGAACAACCATGGCGACTGCTTTAGGAAGAAGGTTGTAGTTTATTGAAAAGGAGAACCAGACAGGAAGATGGCTGGCAGAAAAGAAGGGGTGAGCACATGTAGGGAGTGGGTTTTTATACCCTCTGGAGCCTTTTGTTTGGAGCTGCTCCCTGTTTCTGTTTGAGGCTATTTCCTGTGTCATAAACTTTTGACCTGAGTCTGAGTGTGCCTTTCTGGTATTCTGATGGTGATGGGTTAATCTTATCATGTCCAAAGGTCATGTCCTGCTTTCGTGGGGTTGGGCTGATGACTCTTTGGAAGCGGTATGTAGATTTTAGGTCTCTGTCTTCTTAATCTCCTAGCTTCCTGGATTTATATCCACATCTCTATAGAGCTGGTCCCTGCTTATGGGAGGGAGACTTGGGGCTATTAAGAAAACTGGGCGTGCTTTCCTGCCTCTTCAAGATCCTTTGAGGAAATATATATATATTTTTCTGCCCTTTTAATATTTCCTTCTCTGGGGAGCTGACTTCCCACACTAGCAACAGTTATCAAGTTTTCAATGCCATTATTTCTTTCAGATTTTTTTTAATCACCTGTGAATTCTGTAAGCCTCACCATGAAATTCACATTTATTTCAAAATTTCATCTCAATCCGCTTATGTACTGTTGCAAATTGGCTCTCTCAGACTGTTATTTTACACACCTCATTTAACGGCAATTAAACTTTTTGTGCCTTTGTGTTTCAGTAATGTATTAATAGAGAGTTTAATAGATGGGTTTTTTTGCATTATAACAGAACCATCTAGAGTGCAAAGCTCCCATACAATCCACGAAAATAATAATAATAGTAGTAGTAAAATTATGAAGAAGGAATGACCTCAACGAGACATCTGGCTTCTAAAATGTTCCAACGGATGGAGCTAGTGATAACTTTTCTTTATATTCTACCCTGGGACTGGTTTGATGTTAAATATTACTAACTGTTCGTGGATATTTATGACCTCTGTTTGCTTTAAAAAAAATCTCTTGTTTCTCTGCCCCATTTAGACAGTCTTGATATTTAAGTGAAAGAAAACTTTTTTTTTGATATTTAAGACTTTGTGTAAAAAGCAAAACAAAACACATCATACAAGCAGAAGGTTTCACACTGCTGAGGTTCAAAAGAAAATGTCATTTGGATTTTAATCCTAAAAATAAAAATAAAAAATCAGATATGAGTCAATGGGTTGTGCTAAAATGCAACAGAAGGCTGATTTTTTTTTTTTGCAGAAATACATTTTTAAGAAGCTGATGAGAGGGAAAAACAAGTGAGAACGATCGTCAGTCATTATTTAAGCAGAAATGTGATAGAAAATTATTCAGTAATTTTTTTTAATTTGTGCTCCTGCAAGACTTTGAATGATAGTTTCAGTAGCTCTTACCAGGCCCATGTTTGTTTGTTTGTTTTTAACCAGTCTTTAGCTATCCTGCCTCCACTCCAGTTATCTAATTCTTCCTCCTAACTAACTTCCATCTTTCCAGAAAATGTTTGCCTGGGTGAAAAAAAATAAACAAACATGCCAACACAATCTGAGGTTGGTCACCATATTAGGAAAACAAAAAGTTATTGAGACTTTGGAAAAAATACAGAGAAGAGCAACAAAGATGATTAGGGGGCTGGAGGCTAAAAGGTATGAAGAACAATTGCAGGAATTGGGTTTGTCTAGTTTAGAGAAAAGAAGGAGTAGATGTGACATGTTAGTAGTGATCCAATATTTGAAGGGCTGCCAAAACAAGACTGGGTCAACCTATTTTCCAAAACACAAGAAGGCAAGACCATAAATAATGGATGGAAACTAATCAAGGAGAGAAGCAACCTAGAACTAAGGAGCAATTTCCCAACAGCAAGAACAATTAACCAGTGGAATGGGTTGCCTTCAGAAGTTGTGGGTGCTTCATCACTGGAGGCTTTTAAGAAAAGACAGGGCAGGGAATAGTTGGACTAGAAAACATCCAAGGTTTTTCAACTCTGTTATTCTGTCATTCTGTTCCATAGCAATAGCATTTAGACTTATATACTGCTCCATAATGCTTTACATTCCTCTCTACGTAAGTGGTTTACAGAGTCAGCATTTTACCCCAACAATCTGAGTCTTAATTTTACTGAACTCGGAAGGAGACAAGCTGGGTCAACTTTGAGCCCATCAGGATCGAACTCTAGGCTGTGGGCAGAGTTAGCCTGCAATACTGCATTCTAACCACTGGGCCACCAGAGCTCTTATATAGCAAAATATGCATATTTCAATTGATGGGATACACACAAAAAATATACAATACACCATAATATGCAAATTTTCCAGATGAAGGGTGTTTTTCCAACTGCATCTAATTATGGCACAAACATATCAGAGTATACTTCTGCCAGTTTTTTTTAAATAATGTTCATTTAATCCCTGTCTGTGACTAAAATAGGCTTACATAAGTTGTCTTTTGCTGCCTAGTGTTAACACACTCTTTCCCCTTTATTCCAACAACATTTAGAGATTGCTGCAAACTGTATGAAATCTATTTCACTTTTTCACCTTTGTCAATTGATGAAAGACAGAGACTGACAGATTGACAGTGAGAATGACCAGTTTCATGCCTGGATAGTTTTGTACTGATTTGAAGATGGGTAGAAATCAGCAACGGGGTACAGCTGTCCATTTTTGCCATTTCCAAGTAGAGTCGAGAAAGATCTTTTAGCTGAAATTCTGAAGGAGAACTGCTGATCAGTACTACTGATCCTAAGGTATTTCAAATGAATGTTGGAAATGTAACGTATGTTTAGGGTGACCCATTCCCTTTTAAATCAGGGGATGGGGGAGGACCCCTTGCGGGGATGGGCCAAGGAGTTTAGTCAGCATCTGCTGGATAAAATCGCTCAGATTCAGGCTGGTCTGGACTCTGACTGGGCAGTATCTGACGAGGGGGAAGCGATGGGTTTGGCCGATAATATTTGGGAGGAGTTTGATCCTGTGACTCCAGATGAAGTGGACAGGATCATGGGGAGATTAAGTGTCACCACGTGTTTGTTGGACCCGTGCCCCTCCTGGCTGGTTTATGCAGCTCAGGAGGTGACACGAGGCTGGCTCCTGGCAGTTATTAATGCTTCCTTGAGTGTGGGGTGCTTCCCTGCCGCCTTGAAGGAGGTGGTGGTGAGGCCCCTCCTCAAGAAACCTGCCTTTGATCCAGCTATTTTAAATAACTTTCATCCTGTCTCCAACCTTTGTTTTCTTGCAAAGGTTGTTGAGAGCGTGGTGGCATGGCAGCTCCCTTTGGTCCTGGAGGAAACTGAGTATCTGGATCCGTACCAATCGGGTTTCAGGCCCGGGTACAGCACAGAGACGGCATTGGTCGTGCTGGTGGATGATCTCTGATAGGGGTTATTCCTCTGTCCTGGTCCTATTAGATCTCTCAGCAGCTTTTGATACCATCAACCATGGTATCCTGCTGTGACATCTCGGGGGGTTGGGAGTGGGAGGAACCATTTTACAGTGGTTCTCCTACCTCTTGGGTTGTTCACAGATGGTGTTGGCAGGAGGGCAGAGGTCAACCCCGAGGCCCCTCGATTGTGGGGTGCCCCAGGGGTCGTTCCTCTCTCCCCTCCTGTTTGACATCTATATGAAGCCACTGAGTGAGATCATCCATGGTTTCGGGGTAAGGTATCATCAATATGCTGATGATACCCAGCTTTTCATCTCTACGCCGAACCAACCTAGTGATGTCCTTGACGTGATGCCCCGTTGCCTGGAAGCGGTAAGAATCTGGATGGGGAAGAACAGGCTCCAACTCAACCCGGCTAAGACCAAGTGGCTTTATGTACTGGCATCTCATATAGTCCAGGATGTTCCATCTTTGGTTATGGAGGGAGAGGTGTTACTTCCCATTGATAGGGCATGCAAGTTAGGTGTCCTCCTGGATGCACGACTCAGTTTAGAAGATCATATAGGAATCATGGCCAGGGGGGCATTTGCCCAGGTTTGCCTGGTGCACCAGTTGCGCCCCTGTCTGGACTGAGATGCTTTACGTACAGTCATTCATGCGCTCATTGCCTCCCGTGTTGATTACTGCAATGCTCTCTACATGTGGCTGCCCTTGAAGACCACCCGGAGACTTCAGCTGCTGCAGAATGCAGCTGCGCTGGTTGTGATGGGAGCATCCCGATACTCCCATATTACACCCCTCTTGTGTGAGCTGCATTGGTTACCAGTTGCTCTCTGGGTGTGATTTAAGGTACTGGTACTTACCTTTAAAGCCTTACATGGCCTAGGCCCGGGATACTTGCAGGACCGTCTGTTCCCAGGAACGACTTCCCATCGCCCTATGCGCTCACACAGAGAGGGCCTCCTCAGGGTGCCGTCGGCCAGACAGTGTCGGCTGGTAACCCCCAGGGGGAGGGCCTTCTTGGTGCGAGCACCTGCCCTGTGGAATCAGCTTCCCCTGGAGCTCCAGATAACCCCAGACCTCCGGTCCTTTCGTCGTGACCTTAAGACATTTCTTTTCCAACAGGCCGACCTGGACTGATGATAATGGGGTTTTTAATCTGGTTTTAAGGTTTTATTAATTGGGGCTATAGATATAGTTTAATTTTAATTTTAATATTTGTATTCTCTTGTATTTTATTGTTGTTAGCCGCCCTGAGTCCTTTGGGAGATAGGGCGGCATATGTCCCATTAAATAAATAAATAAATCAATCAAAGATAAAATCTCTCCAGAATGTATATGGGTCAATATAAAAGAGCAAAAAAAGTGACATTACCATAGGTTTATATTGCAGGCCACCCAACCAATCAGAAGAAATAGATGGACTCTTTGCAAACCAGTTAACAAATGTATATAGGAAGCATACCACAATAGTAATAGGAAACTTTAACTATCCAGGTATCAACTGGGAGACAAACTCTGCAATGAGTGGGTGATCAATCAGATTCCTAACCAACCTAGCCGACAACTTTGTCACCCAAAAGTTGGAGGAGGGAACTAGATGTAAAGCTATACTAGACTTAATCCTTACAAATAGAGAAGATGTGATAGAGGGAATTGAAATTGCCGGAACCTTGGGTGAAAGTGACCACGTCATACTAGAATTTAATATAATGCAAACACTAGCAATAGAAAAAAAAATCCAACCAGTGTCTTAAACTTCAAAAAAGCCAATTGTCCTCCGGGTGAGATTTAAGGTGCTGGTTCTTACCTATAAAGCCCTACATGGCTTAGGCCGGGATATTTACAGGACCGTCTGCTGCCAGGAATGACCTCCCATCGCCCGGTGCGCTCACACAGAGAGGGCCTCCTCAGCGTGCCGTCGGCTAGACAATGTCGGCTGGAGAACCCCAGGGGGAGGGCCTTCTCTGTGGGGGCACCTGCCCTGTGGAATCAGCTTCCCTTTGAGCTCCGGATGGCCCCGGATCTCCGGTCCTTTCGTCACGGCCTTAAAACATTTCTCTTCCATCAGGCTGACCTGGACTGATGATAGGGATTTTTAAGTAGAATATTTTTAATATTTTATCATTTTATCATTGGGGCTTGTTAGTTTAAAGTTTTTTAACATTTGTATTATTGTGTTTTATTGTTGTTAGCCGCCCTGAGTCCTTCGGGAGATAGGGCGGCACATAAGTCCCAAAAATAAATAAATAAATAAATAAATAAATAAATAAATAAATAAATAAATAAATAAATAAATAAATAAATAAATAAATAAATAAGGGACTTTTTATCATTTATGGTGGACATGTGATAAGGCAAAGAAATATTGGAATAGGATTCATATATTAATGGAGAAAATTCTTAAAGTGAAAGTAAAAATTAAACCAGCATCTCCAGGATCACGTGATTAAAAATTCAGATGCAACTGACTCATATTTCTGATGGTTGCAGGGTCCTGGGGTCACGTGATCACCTTTTGCAACCTTTTGACAAGCAAGGTCAACACAGTTGAAGCTCTGCTTGTTCAAACATTCGTCAGATAAACATAAATGCAAGAGTAGGTCACTTTTTAAAAAAAAAAAAAAAGATTTTAATAATTGCATTTTAGGGGGGCTCACATGTGTGGGTGGAGCTTCGGCCACACACTTCTTGAGGTTTTTTTTCTTTTACTAGACCCTGCAGCACCTTAATAGCCATTTTCTGACAGGCTTCAAAAGCAAGAAAGACTCTAAACAGTCTCTATATTCAATCCAATCAATCAGAATAGAGTTGGAAGGGACCTTGAAGGTCTTCTAGTCCAATTCCCTGCTCAAGCAGGAGAACCTATACCATTTCAGACAAGTGGCTGTCCAGTCTCTTCTTTAAAACCTCCAGTGATGGAGCGCCCACGATTTCTGGTGGCAGGCTGTTCCACCAGTTAATTGTCCTCACTGTTAGGAAGTTTCTCCTTAAATCCAGTTTGTTTCCCTACTTGATTAGTTTCCATCCATTGTTTTGTGTCCTGCCTTCAGGTGTTTTGGAAAATAAATTGACCCCCCCTCCTCTTTGTGGCAGCCCCTCAAATACTGGAATACTGCTATCATGTCACCTGTGGTCCTTCTCTTCACTAGACTGGCCATACCCCAAATCCTGCAACCGTTCTTTCTAAGTTTTAGTCTCCAGGACTTTAATCATCTTAGTTGCTCTTCTCTGCACTTTTTCAAAAGTCTCAACCTCTTTTTTTTGTAATGTGGTGACCAAAACTGGATGCAGTATTCCAGGTGTGGCTTTACTAAGGCTTTATAAAGTGGTACTAATGCTTCACGTGGTTTTGATTCTATGCCTTTGTGCTGCTGCTGCTGCTGCACCCTACTGGCTCATATTTAAGTGATCGTCCACTAAGACTCCAAGGTCCCCCTCGCAGTCGCTGTTTTTGAGCCAGGTTTTGCCTAATCTGTACTTGTACCTTTGTTGTTGTTTTTTCCTGCCTAAGTGTAAAATCTTGATTTTCTCCAAATTAAATTTCATGTTGTCGGATAGCGCCCATTGTTCAAGTCTGCCCAGATCTTTTGGGACCCTGAGCTTTTGGGGATGTTGGCTATTGGGGATGTTGGCTATTCCTGCCAGCTTAGCGTCCTCTGCAAAATAATAATAATAATAATAATAATAATAATAATAATAATAATAATAATAATAATAATAATAATAATAATAATAATAATAATAATAATAATAATAATAAGAAGAAGAAGAAGAAGAAGAAGAAGAAGAAGAAGAAGAAGAAGAAGAAGAAGAAGAAGAAGAAGAAGAAGAAGAAGAAGAAGAAGAAAGTTGGAAGGGACCTTGGAGGTCATCTAGTCCAACCCCCTGCTCAAGCAGGAAACCCTATACCATTTCAGGCAAATGGCTGTCCAGTCTCTTCTTTTTAATTTTTTTATTGTTTTTATATAAACATATATTTAAACAAAAAAATACATATACAAAGCAAGACATGACATAAACAATACAATCAACAACAAAAATACAAAAAGAATACTTAACTTCCATTATTCTTAATCTTTCTAATCATTTTCAGGTGACTTCCTCGAATCCCCCCTATCTGCGTTTCTTCGTTAATCCTCATTAGCAATTTCTATTTCATAATTTTAAATCGTATTTAATATCTACCTATATTTAATTTCTTATCATTTAATCATTTAAGACAGTCTCTTCTTAAAAACCTCCATTCACCACCTCTGGAGGCAGGTTGTTCCACTGGATAATTGTTAATTAGATGACTTTTCCTTCTATTCCTTCCTCTAAGTCATTTATTGCTTCTCACCTATAGACAGAAATCTTGCCAAACTATAGCAACCACCATTAAAGATGTATTCTGAGGAGCTGTCTTAACTCTCTTCCAACCAAATTATTTAAACTTCACTGTCTCTCTTTATCCTCTGGAATGTAGCTCCTCCCTCCTGGGAATCCAGACTGCATTCCACCACACTGTGTTTTATGCAACCTTCTTTTTAATGTTGCTTGTTTTATCAGATTATTATACTTTTTTTAAAAAAAATCTGAACATTGTGTTCTGCTTTTAGAAAAGTACTCTTGGCTCCTGAGAGAGGAAGAGATACAGAAACCTAAAAGAAGTATAAAGGTAAATAAAGCAGTGCACATTTTTATACCATGCAACTACTCCGCCCCATTTCACAAAAGTATTTTGGGTCTTTGTTTCCTCTAGCCCCCCGATTTGGCTGATCCTTGTCAGAGGACAGAATAAAGAAATCCAAGAATCAAGGTATCTCAGTACCTAGGATTGAATCCCTGCATGCTAATATGTCTGGACTCCTGTATTTCCCAAAGGTGCTTTGAAGTATGTAGCGGCACGAATGTAGCACATGTCAGGAAGAGTTTAAATCAGGCTGGTTTTTTTCTCAAGCCAGCTGTGTTGCCCAGATGTTTTATATGGCCATGTTATTTTACTGATCAAGCAGAGGAAAACAGGTAAATAGATATTCATCCAAATTTTTCTTTTGCACATTCCTTATGCACAGATATATTCTGCATATGGGGCAGATTCAGACAACATGCCAGACCTGAAATCTCAGCTAATGAGATGCCATGACTGCATTTGGTAGCAGGCCAATTAAAAGCCAGGATATTTTTTTTTTTAAAAATGGGGGTCATGATCTTACGTAAATAATCAAACTGATGTCCAGCTCAAATGCATAAGCTGTGTCATGAATATACAAGTGGTCCTCATTTAATGACTACCCTGTTTAGCGATCATTTGATGTTATGCTGGTGATGGAAAAGTAGCTTTGCAATTGTTCATTGCACTTATGACTGTTGCACCATCCTCATGGCCATGTGATCGGCATTCCGGGACTTCATAACCACTTAACAACAGCCACCTGGTGGCCATTTGTGCACTTCACAGGCAGCTTCCAACAAACAAAGTCAATGTACAAGCTGACAGTAAAATCACAAGTCATTGTCACCTGATCTCTCACGAATAGAATAGAATAGAATAGAATAGAATAGAATAGAATAGAATAGAATAGATTAGAATAGAATAGAATAGAATAGAATAGAATAGAATAGAATAGAATAGAATAGAATAGAATAGAATAGAATAGAATAGAATAGAATAGAATAGAAACATCTTGTCTGGAATAGAATAGAATAGAATAGAATAGAATAGAATAGAATAGAATAGAATAGAATAGAATAGAATAGAATAGAATAGAATAGAATGCAGAAGAACAGAACAGAACAGAACAGAACAGAACAGAACAGAACAGAACAGAACAGAACAGAACAGAATAGAATAGAATAGAATAGAATAGAATAGAATAGAATAGAGCTGGAAGGGACCTTGGAGGTCTTCTAGTCCAGCCCCCTGCTCAAGCAGGAGAACCTACACCATCACAGACAGGTGAACGTCTAGCCTCTTCTTGAAAACCTCCAGTGATGGAGCATCCACAATTTCTGGAGGCAAAGCTGTTTCACTGGTTGATTGTCCTCACTGTCAGGAAGTTTCTCCTTAATTCCAGGTTGCTTCTCTTTGGTCAGTTTCCAACCGTTGTTTCTCGTCCTTCCCTCTGGTGCTCTGGTGAACAACCTGACCCTCTCCTCCTTGTGGCAGCCCCTCAAATATTGGACTGACCATGACCATGGCAGAAGTGAAGTCGTAAGCCCATTGCAATCATCTGATGTCTCACTTAATGACCGTATTGTATAGTGATGGAGTTGCCAATCCCAATTGTGGTTATTAAATGAAGACTACCAGTAATGAGAACATGGGACACAAATCCACTGTCACCATTTATGCCTCCAGTGGATTTCCATGGAAGTTATACTTCAACTATTCTACATATCCTGGCATTATTATTATTATTATTATTATTATTATTATTATTATTATTATTATTATTATTATTATTATTATTATTATTATTATTATTATTATTATTACTATTACTATTACTACTACTATTATTATTATTATTATTATTATTATTATTATTATTATTATTATTGTTATTATTATTATTATTATATGGTGTTGCTGTGTTAGCCAGGAGACCACAATGCTATTGCAGAGTAGCAGTTTTGCTGCCAGTTTACCCGTTCTGCTTCCCAAGTTGTGCCACAGGAGAACAAGCTGGCTTTGCACCACAAAGAAAGAAGGACGGCTTTTCCTGCAGCAACATTCAAGGCCCTTTCCTTCCCCAGGAGGAACCTCGCAAACAAGCATCACATCTGAGAAGATGCAGACCAGCAGAACTTTGACTGCCTGCACAAAATACCAGCTTGTCTCCATATTGAAGTGGTATCTATTTATCTACTCACCACAGAATGTGGTTTTGACCTGCTAGGTCAGGGGTAGGAAACCTTGGCTCTTTTATGATTAGTGGACTTCAACTCCCAGAATTCCAGAGCCAGCCATGCTGAGGGGGGAAAGGGAGAGGTTTCCAAGCTGAGCCAAGCTGGCTCAGGAATTCTGGGAGTTGAAGTCCACCAGTCATAAAAGAGCCAAGGTTGCCTACCCCTGGCCTAGGCCTAGGCCGCTTTATGACTCATGGACTTCAACTCCCAGAATTCCTGAGCCAGCCATGCTGAGGGGGGAAAGGGAGAGGTTTCCAAGCTGAGCCATGCTGGCTCAGGAATTCTGGGAGTTGAAGTCCATGAGTCGTGAAGGGGCCATAGTTTCCCCCATGCTGGCTCAGGAATTCTGGGAGTTGGTCCATGAGTGATAAAAGAGCCAAGGTTGCCTACCCCTGTGCTAGGTGGACAGAAGCTGAGGAAAAAGATGGGAACTCACCCTGTCAAATAGTGCTGGCACTTACACCTCTGGAACAGAGGCAATCTCCAGCATCATTAAGCCACTGAATCACCACACCTCCTATAACTTGTTATATAGTTCACACAACATGCAAAATAACAACATGCAAACTGTTCACACAACATGCAAAATAACTGTGGTTTTCCAAAAGATTCTGAGCCAGAATGGTTAAATTAGCAGTGGGGCATGTCCAGGTGGTAGCCCACCCTAAAATATGGAAGCTCCTTTGGTGTCTTTTGACCAATCACTGTTTCTCATTCAACCTACTCTGCAGAGATTCTGTGAATTGAGTATTGCAGAGTGTCTAATGTACATTGAAGAATGAATGAATAAACGAATGAATAAATGAATGAATGGGAACTCTTTTAAATTATTACCTTGTACAAAACCAGTCAAAGGAACATGCATGTTTCTACTTACCTCTCATTAATATATACCCTTTTCTGGATCATTTTTGAGCTGCAGAACAAATTTAGAACATGGAATAGTACAGTTGGAAGGGACCTTGGAGGTCTTCTAGTCCAATCTCATTGTTGAGCAGGAGACCATATACCATTTCAGGTAAATGGTCTCCTGCTCGAGAATGAGGTTGGACTGGAAGACCTCCAAGGTCCCTTCCAACTATAAAGCTTCCAGAACTTCTGAAAGCAAACTGTTCCATTGGTTCATTACTGTCATCATTAGGAAACTTCTACTTAGTTCTTGGTTGCTTCTCTCCTTGGTTAGTTTCCATCCACTGTTACTCACCTTGCCTTTTGGTGCTTTGGAAAATAGTTTGACTCCTTCGTCTTTGTAGGAGCCCCTCAAATATTGGAACATTTCTACAATGTGATGCCTCCCCTAGACCTTCTCTTCATTAGACTAGACATACCTTATTCCTGTAATGTTCTTTGTATGTTTTAGCTTTGTTGTTGTTAGTTGCAAAGTCGTGTCCGACCCATCGCAACCACATGGACCACGTTCCTCCAGGCCTTCCTGTCCTCTACCATCTTCTGGAGTCCATTTAAGCTCACACCTACTGCTTCAGTGACTCCATCCAGCCACCTCATTCCCTGTCGTCCCCTTCTTCTATTGCCCTCAATCTTTCCCAGCATTAGGCTCTTCTCCAGTGAGTCCTTCCTTCTCATTAGGTGCCCAAAGTATTTGAGTTTTAGCTTCAGGATCTGGCCTTCTAAAGAGCAGTCAGGGTTGATCTCCTCTAGGACTGACCGGTTATGTTTTAGCTACCAGCTCCCTAATCATCCTTGTTGTTCTTCTCTCAGTCTGCAAACGCCTTTTCAATTCTCCTATGTATTTGGTAATCCAGCATGAGAAAATTGACCCAAACTTTCTAATTGACCCAATTAAGCCTTAGATCAATTTCTCCTTCTCATCCAGATGTTTGGTTTGGGAATGTACACTAGTCTGGGGCAGACATATTGCTGCATCTCAGAAGATGACACTACGGGGACCACTTTTCTTGAAAAAAGTCAAACTTTGCAGAACATGTCAGTTAATTTCTTCTCTTCTCAGCCAGTTCCAGCTTACCTAAAAATCCTCCAGCCAGAATTGACCTGATTTTGTCACGCAGAAGGATTTTTGTTCTTGATGATATGCAGTTTAAAGGCAGATATAAACGCAAGGTCACCTTTTAACCATTTTTAAAGAAGAAAAGAAAAATGATCTAATGGTCCAATTGAGTTCAATGTCAGCCCAGAAGAGATTCTATAAATACAAAGACATCCAAGGTCAGTTTGCAAACTCCTTAACTTTGCAAGTCTGGGTATTCCACTTGTTAAATCTGGTTAGTTTCAGCTTGGAGCAGGGGTTTAGTAGCTTGCTTGGTTAGTTGAGGTTCAGATGCAAGAAACTCAAATAACAGATCAAAGACGTTATATCAATCATCAAAAAGTGCTGTTGGAAAAGGTCAAGGACTTCTTCAATCTAAGATTATTAGGAGCCATGGTGCCACAGTAGTTAGAATGCAGCATTGCAGGCAAACTCTGCCCACAGCCTGGTGTTCAAACCTGACCAGCTCAAGGTTGACTCAGCCTTCCATCCTTCTGAGGTCAGTAAAATAAGCGCCCAGATTGTTGGGGGCCATACGTTGACTTCTGTAAACTGCTCAGAGACTGCTGCAAAGCACTGTGGAGCAATATATAAATCTAATTGCTTTTGCTATTATTTTCCTGTAACAGACATTAGAAAAACCTGTTGTCTTTCGGAGGTTGCTGAATTGTATGCTGGGCATACAGAATATGTTGAAATCCTTTGAAATCTTCAAATCACCAAGGGTTAGAAACACTGATCTAAAATAACTAGAGGTAATAAAGGATTTGGGTTTAGCTGCCACCTACAATATGTCATATTTGAAACCCAGATCTGGTAGCCCTATTCTAGCCTCGATGGATTCTTGTAATGATTGAAAATTAATCCTATCCTATCCTATCCTTTTTCCTTTCCTTTCCTTTCCTTTCCTTTCCTTTCCTTTCCTTTCCTTTCCTTTCCTTTCCTTTCCTTACCTTACCTTACCATACCTTACCTTACCTTACCTTTTTCTTTCCCTTTCCCTTTCCCTTTCCCTTTCCCTTTCCTTTCCTTTCCTTTTCATTTCATTTCCTTCCCTTCCCTTCCTTCCTTCCTTCCTTCCTTCCTTCCTTCCTTCCTTCCTTCCTTCCTTTCCTTTCCTTTCCTTTCCTTTCCTTTCCTTTCCTTACCTTACCTTACCTTACCTTACCATACCTTACCTTACCTTTTTCTTTCCCTTTCCCTTTCCCTTTCCCTTTCCCTTTCCTTTCCTTTCCTTTTCATTTCATTTCCTTCCCTTCCCCTCCTTCCTTCCTTCCTTCCTTCCTTCCTTCCTTCCTTCCTTCCTTCCTTCCTTCCTTCCTTTCCTTTCCTTTCCTTTCCTTTCCTTACCTTACCTTACCTTACCTTTTTCTTTCCCTTTCCCTTTCCCTTTCCCTTTCCCTTTCCTTTCCTTTCCTTTTCATTTCATTTCCTTCCCTTCCCTTCCTTCCTTCCTTCCTTCCTTCCTTCCTTCCTTCCTTCCTTTCCTTTCCTTTCCTTTCCTTTCCATTTCCCTTCATTTCCCTTCCTTCCTTCCTTCCTTCCTTCCTTCCTTCCTTCCTTCCTTCCTTCCTTCCTTCCTTCCTTTCCTTTCCTTACCTTTTTCTTTCCCTTTCCCTTTCCTTTCCTTTCCTTTTCATTTCATTTCCTTCCCTTCCCCTCCTTCCTTCCTTCCTTCCTTCCTTCCTTCCTTCCTTCCTTTCCTTTCCTTTCCTTTCCTTTCCTTTTCATTTCCCTTCATTTCCCTTCCTTCCTTCCTTCCTTCCTTCCTTCCTTCCTTCCTTCCTTCCTTCCTTCCTTCCTTTCCTTTCCTTTCCTTTCCTTTCCTTTTCATTTCTCTTCATTTCCCTTCCTTCCTTCCTTCCTTCCTTCCTTCCTTCCTTTCCTTTCCTTTCCTTTCCTTTCCTTTTCATTTCCCTTCATTTCCCTTCCTTCCTTCCTTCCTTCCTTCCTTCCTTCCTTCCTTTCCTTTCCTTTCCTTTCCTTTCCTTTTCATTTCCCTTCATTTCCCTTCCTTCCTTCCTTCCTTCCTTCCTTCCTTCCTTCCTTCCTTCCTTTCCTTTCCTTTCCTTTCCTTTCCTTTTCATTTCCCTTCATTTCCCTTCCTTCCTTCCTTCCTTCCCTCCTTCCTTCCTTCCTTCCTTCCTTCCTTCCTTTCCTTTCCTTTCCTTTCCTTTCCTTTCCTTTCCTTTTCATTTCTCTTCATTTCCCTTCCTTCCTTCCTTCCTTCCTTCCTTCCTTCCTTCCTTTCCTTTCCTTTCCTTTCCTTTTCATTTCCCTTCATTTTCCTTCCTTCCTTCCTTCCTTCCTTCCTTCCTTCCTTCCTTCCTTCCTTCCTTCCTTCCTTCCTTCCTTCCTTCCTTTCCTTTCCTTTCCTTTCCTTACCTTTTTCTTTCCCTTTCCCTTTCCCTTTCCTTTCCTTTTCATTTCATTTCCTTCCCTTCCCTTCCCTTCCCCTCCTTCCTTCCTTCCTTCCTTCCTTCCTTCTTTCCTTCTTTCTTTCTTTCCTTCCTTCCTTCCTTCCTTCCTTCCTTCCTTTCCTTTCCTTTCCTTTCCTTTCCTTTTCATTTCCCTTCATTTTCCTTCCTTCCTTCCTTCCTTCCTTCCTTCCTTCCTTCCTTCCTTCCTTCCTTCCTTTCCTTTCCTTTCCTTTCCTTTCCTTTCCTTACCTTTTTCTTTCCCTTTCCCTTTCCCTTTCCCTTTCCCTTTCCCTTTCCCTTTCCTTTCCTTTCCTTTTCATTTCATTTCCTTCCCTTCCCTTCCCTTCCCCTCCTTCCTTCCTTCCTTCCTTCCTTCCTTCTTTCCTTCTTTCTTTCTTTCCTTCCTTCCTTCCTTCCTTCCTTCCTTCCTTCCTTCCTTCCTTTCCTTTCCTTTCCTTTCCTTTCCTTTCCTTTTTCTTTCCCTTTCCCTTTCCCTTTCCCTTTCCCTTTCCCTTTCCCTTTCCCTTTCCTTTCCTTTCCTTTTCATTTCATTTCATTTCCTTCCCTTCCCTTCCCTTCCCTTCCCCTCCTTCCTTCCTTCCTTCCTTCCTTCCTTCCTTCCTTCTTTCCTTCTTTCTTTCTTTCCTTCCTTCCTTCCTTCCTTCCTTCCTTCCTTCCTTCCTTCCTTCCTTCCTTCCTTTCCTTTCCTTTCCTTTCCTTTCCTTTCCTTTCCCTCTCCTCTTTTCCTTTCCTTAAAATAAAATAAAATGAAAATGAAAATGAAATGAGGCAGAGATCCTGGTGGTTCCCAGAAAATTTATGAGCAGATGGTCTTTGATTAACTAGTTTAGTTTTAATTTCCCACATTTTTTTAATGGGGGCGCTATGTCTGAGCTGCAAAAATCTGGATGACTGTTCAGTGTCAGAAATGTAGACAATTCCTGATCATCTCTTTCACTTGGTGGTCATCTAGATTTTTGCAGCTTTAATATGGTAGCCTTCTTTTTGAAGAAGCGTGTCAGATTATTATCACATAAACACAAACTCCCAGAAAATTTGTCTAGAGATTCACAAGAAAGTCTAAAAGCCACACTGGGGACTGCCTGCAAGGTAAGATTGGATTGGTAGCTCATTAACTACTTATGTGTTTCTATCACTGACTAATTGCTTGAATCAATTAGTCAATTAGCTCAACTCAATAATTTGTTCAAAGTGAGCCAGATGGGAACATGTTTTGGAAATATTACATGCAATATCTTTTCTCGCATTCTCTGAACTTCCATCTCTTTGCTGAAAAGTGTTTTTCACGAAAGGAGAAGGTGCTAATTTATACAATTTGTGTGCGCGGCAGTGGTGGGGAACTTATTGTCTAACTCACTTTGATCATGTTGATGAGAAAAAGAAGGCAAAGTCACTGGGGTTCTTATAGGTCAGGGGTAGGCAACCTTTGGCTCTTTTATGACTCGTGGACTTCAACTCCCAGAATTCCTGAGCCAGCATGGCTCAGCTTGGAAACCTCTCCATTTCCCCTCAGCATGGCTGGCTCAGGAATTCTGGGAGTTGAAGTCCTCTAGTCATAAAAGAGCCAAGGTTGCCTACCCCTGTTCTAGGCCTGGTTGGTAAATCCTGATAGGAAAGTTGCTTTTGAAGTATATAGATCATCTTGCAACCAGCAGGAAATTTTCAAAGAATGACTTAATTTGCCCCTAAATTTACACGTTTCTCGTCTAGGTCTTATTAAGGTGCAACCAACTTCCATAGGGTCTACATGCTATCTTTCCCATGAGTCCTAAAATTTTAAACCTTAGAATTTGTCCATTGTATTGAGACTCTGTATTCTAGAGAAGAGATGGGATGTGACACTTTTTAAAAAAAAAATATTTAATTTAATTTAATTTAATTTAATTTAATAATATTTATATACCGCCCTTCTCCCTGAGGACTCAGGGCGGTTCACAGGGCAAAAGTCAAATACAAAGTACAAACATTAAAAAAAGATTAAATAATTGCCCAAGTTAAAACAATTAATACAATAATAAAACCCCAAAAATAAAATTAAAAATACAAAAAAATAAAAACCCCACCAATCCCCATCAGGCTAGGCCGGCTTGTACAAACAAAAACGTCTTGAGATCGCGACGAAAGGAGTGAAGATCGGGCGCCATCCGGAGCTCTACCGGCAACTGATTCCACAGCTCCGGGGCGCCCACAGAGAACGCCCTCCCCCTGGGCGCCACCAATCGACATTCTCTGATCGGTGGCACCCTGAGGAGTCCCTCTCTGTGGGAACGCACAGGGCGCAGGGAGCTTGATGCCTTGATATTCACTTTTTAGAACAAATAAATCAATTTGGTAAATAGGAAACATAATGTCTCCCTGTTAGCCTGTAGAGAAAAGAACACTGTATAGGTTAGTCCCCAACATAGATGCACAATTTAGCCCAAAATTCACTTCTGTTGTTAAATGAATTCTGCCCCATTTTACAACCTTTCTTGTCATGGTGACTCACTGCAGTTGTTAAGTTTAGTCATATGGCTGTTAAGCGAATCTTGCTTCTGCATTGACTTTGCTTGCCAGCAGGTCACCAAAAGTGATCACGTGGCCCAGGGACACTGCCGCCATCGTAAATATGAGTCAGTCGCCAAGCATCTCAACTTTGATCATGTGACCATGGGGATGACGCAATGGTCATAAGTCACTTTTTTCAGGCTTGTAATTTCAAACAGTCACTAAATGAACGGTTGTAAGTCGAGGAGTCCCTGTACATTGAAATTACTACTCCTTTTAACAGCAACCAGATAGCAAAGAAAAGGTAACAGATGAATATGGATGCTGAATGTATAGTTGAAGGATAGTTCCCCCCCCCCTCGGTCTGAAAGGAGAGAAGAATTTTAAAAGTCTACTATACAAAAACAACTTTTGCTCATTAAAGCTACTTGGCAGTCCACCTTGGATACAGTGGTGGGATTGAGTCGGTTTGCACCAGTTCAGCAGAACTGGTAGCTAAATTTTGTTGAGTTCGGAGAACTGGCTGAATGCACGTTGCTTCCGAAAGTCCATTCTAGACCTCAGAGGCCTGGAGGAGCACTCCCAGCCCTAGAACAGCCTGCCAAAAGTGCATGGATGCCACTTCTGGAAGTCTCTTCTAGGCCTCAGAGGCCTGGAGGAGCCCTCCCAGCCCTAGAACAGCCTGCCAGAAGTGCATGGATGCCACTTCTGGAAGTCTCTTCTAGACCTCAGAGGCCTGGAGGAGCACTCCCAGCCCTAGAACAGCCTGCCAAAAGTGCATGGATGCCACTTCTGGAAGTCTCTTCTAGGCCTCAGAGGCCTGGAGGAGCCCTCCCAGCCCTAGAACAGCCTGCCAGAAGTGCGTGGATTTCAGCATCATTTCAATTGGATTATGTTACGACAGTGAGAACAATTAATCAGTGAAATGACTTGCCTCCAAAAGTTGTGGGATTATTTCAAATTCGGTTTGGTTTTGTTCCTTTGAATCAGTGTTGACTCCTGAACTACTTTCTGCAGGTTTTTTGGCAAAGTTTTTTGGAAGAAGTTTGCTCTTTCCTGGTTCCTAGAACTGAGAGACAGTGACTGGGTCACCCAGATGTCTTTTTACCTAATGTGGAACCAGAACTCACAGTTTCCCAGTATCTAACACAGGACCTTCACCACTATGGATACCATCATTGCTTTGAATAAGGCTTTCTTTCTATCCAAAGAAAGTATAGCTTTTATCACTATAATATCATGTAGGATTTGCCACATCAATCAGAAGAAATTTTAGAAAAAAAACTGAGCAAGTTTTTTTCCATACATTGGCTGAGTTCATAGATCAAATTAAGCTGTTAATATATATAATATATAATATATAATATTATATATGTAGGTCTTGGCATATTTGGGTCTTTCCACGTGTAAGATTGAGAGTGTCTTGGCGACATTTCGACGAATATATATATATATATATATATATATATATATATATATATATATATATATATATATGTAGATCTAGAGTCTCGGGTTTCTTCCCGCGTTCCTTTCATCTTCAGAAAGTTGTGGCGATGTTTCGACGAAATCCCATCCGTCATCATCAGGCCGGAGTGTTCCTCCTGCTGCTTCCAGGAGCAATGCGTGGTCTGTCTGTTCCTTTCCTTCCAACTGCCGGTGGGACTGTGTTCTGACTGGGTGGAGGCGTGGCTGCTTTCTGATTGGGTGGGGGTGTCCTCCGACTGGGTGGAGGCGTGGTTGTCTTCTGATTGAGTGGAGGCGTGGCTGTCTTCTGATTGGGTGGATGCATGGTTGTCTTCTGATTAGTTGGAGGCGTGGCTGTCTTCTGATTGGGTGGGGTGTGTTCTGAATGGGTGGGGTTTTTTGTTGTGTTGTAATATCCTGAGTGTTGTGATTTGGTGTCCTGAGGAGTGGGCTGTGTAGTGCCCTCCAGAGCTTTGGTTTGGTCCTGGAAGCAGCAGGAGGAACACTCCGGCCTGATGATGACGGATGGGATTTCGTTGAAACGTCGCCACAACTTTCTGAAGATGAAAGGAACGCGGGAAGAAACCCGAGACTCTAGATCTACACATACAGACACCCGCGAGAATCTACGAAAACAAATATCATACCTCTACGGGGAGGACATCTACCAACTAACCAGGACTTACGAAAAGTCAGAAGTACGAAGAGCAAGTAGTCTCTCCTCTTTGTGGCAGCCCCTGAGATATTGCAACACTGCTATCATGTCTCCCCTCGTCCATCTCTTCATTAAACTAGACATACCCAATTCCAGCAGCCATTCCTTATATGTTTTAGTCTCCAGTCCCCTAATCATCTTTGTTGCTCTTCTCTGTACTCTTTCTAGAATCTCAACATCTTTTTTTACATTGTGGTGATGAAAACTGGATGCAGTATTCCAAGGAATGTTCTCCTTAGTTCTAGGTTGCTTCTCTCCTTGGTTAGTTTCCATTCCCTGTTTCTTGTCTTGCCTTTTGGTGCTTTGGAAATTAGTCTGACCCCTTGGACTTTGTAGGAGCCCCCTCAAATACTGGAACACTGCTATCATGTCTCCCCTAGACCTTCTTTCCATTAGAGTAGACCACAGGTCTGCAAACCGCGGCTCCGGAGCCGCATGCGGCTCTTTCAGCCGTCTCCTGCGGCTCCCAGTCCTCTGCCATGTGCAGTCCAAAAAAAAAGTGGGACTAAAAAAGTTCAACCAATCAATTCAAATATGCAGGGTAGGTGCATATCTCGCCTTGGCTCCACTCTTCAGGCAAACCCTGTTCTGCGCATGCGCGCATGTACGCGCATGTGCACACATTTTTTGCGGCTCCCAGTTTTTCCTTTTGTGAGGGAACCGGTTCCGAGTGGCTCTTTCACTGTTTCAGGTTGCTGACCCCTGGACTAGACATACCCAATTCCTGTAACTGTTCTTCACATATTTTAGCCTACAATCACAACCATTCTTGCTGCGATCGGACCTGGATCTTGCTCTCTCCATTCTCAGTCCAATGCCACAATTCCAGTGCCTCATTTGGACTCATGGGCTGGCACTGACCAAAAGGAAGACTAGCTGTAGGACTAAGGAATGTTTGTGTTGGCAGCAAGGACTCTTTTGAGATACGGCCCTTGAATTGAGTCCTACGCTAGCCATCTGCATGCAGTTCATCAGAGAGTTAATATTTGCTGGAACCAGAAGAGAAATTGGCTAATAATACTGTTTTTCCTGTGCACACTAAAGTTCTCCTACATTCTCTTAGGGCAACTATAATTATAGCACCAGAAATAATTGGTACATTACTCACTGAGGCCCCTATGGGATCGGCTTCTCTCCATGCTGTTCTCTTACTGTGCATGCTTTTAATAGCAAATACACACACACACACACACACACATGTGTGCACTCTCTCGCTCTCGCTCTCACACACACACATGCACACTGTATATTTTAAAGTAAGGATAGGAATAGAAAGCTACTGGAGGCAAAATTGTAAAGCTCCGTGCAGAGCAAGGTTAGTTACGCTGGAAGAAATGCGGAAGAAATCCAAGAAACGAGAAGAGGTAGAAAGATTTTTGCTCTAGGTTAAAACAGGACACGAAGTCCTCGACCTACAACAGTTCACTTAGTGACCATTTGAAGTTACAACAGCAGTGGGGGAAAAAAAGATTTGTGGCTGTTTTTCATACTTATGACCATTGCAGCATCCTCAAGGTCATGTGATGTACATTCAGGTGCTTGGCAATTGGTTCATATTTATTTATTTATTTATTTTATTTATGACGGCTGCAGTGTCCCTTGATCACCTTTTGTGGCTTTCCGACAAGCAAAGTCAATGGGGAAACCAGATGGACTTCGTGCCCTGATTACAACAATAACAATAACAAAGTTGGAAGGTCATCTAGTCCAACCCCCTGCTCAGGCGGGAAACCCTATACCATTTCAGACAAATGGCTGTCCAGTTTCTTCTTAAAAACTTCCAGTGTTGGAGCATTCATAGCTTCTGGAGGCAGGTTGTTCCACTGATTAATTGTTCTGACTCTCAGGAAATTTCTCCTTAGTTCTAGGTTGCTTCTCTCTTTGGTTAGTTTCCATCCGTTGCTTCTTGTCCTGCTTTCAGGTGCTTTGGAGAATAGCTTGACTCCCTCTTCTTTGTGGCAGCCCCTGAGATACTGGAACACTGCTAGCATGTCCCCCCTCGTCCTTCTCTTCATTAAACTAGACATACCCAATTCCAGCAACCATTCCTTATATATTTTAGCCTCCAGTCGCCTGTTCATCTTTTTCCAGTGCTTCAGACCCTATACCATTTTTTTTTCATGAACTGTTGTAAATCAAGGACTGCCTGTAAAGTTAAATAGCAATAGCCCTTAGACTTATATACCGCTTCATAGCGCTTTACAGCCCGCTCTACCCAGCTTACAGAATCAGCCAATTGCCCCCAACAATCTGGGTCCTCATTGTACTAACCTTGGAAGGATGAAAGGCTGAGTCAACTTTGAGTTGGTGAGAATCAAACTGATGGCAGTCAGCAGAATTTGCCTGCAAGACTGCATTCTAACAAGTCTGCCACCACGGTGCTTATATACAAAAAATATAATTCATATATTTATAAATGTATAAATAAATCACTGCAGCATGGGAATACGTCCCTCAATATTGGAGTATGTGTGTGTTTGGTAAAGGGCGCAATGATGAAAAATGTTAAAACGTGCATTGTGATCTCAAGAGGCAATCTTTACCTTTTATCCTTGCATTGTGTGTTGTGTGGAAGTTGGCAAACCGATGAGGTTTCACACATCTTGCAGCACTTGCTTTATTCAAGAAGCAGGCGAGACAGCGAGTTGAACGATTTAACTTTTATTCCGAACCAGGCAAACAACAGAAGAACATGCCTCTTATTTATACTGGCAACTGTCAACAGTTTAGCCAATCAGGGCTGAGCTGGTTCCCGCGCCGTTCGTCTCCTCCAATCGCAGCCGGCTGGTTTTGACAGCTCGGAGCTGTCAGTGGTGGCGTGTGCGGAACTGTCAGTCGTTTGCGCCTGCGTAGTTCTGTCCGGCAGCTTTTGACAGCTGTCAAAAGCTGCCGCGGCTTTTACCTCAGCCCTGTTATTCTCTATATGTGAATACATAACAATGTGAATAATATGTGAATACATAACACCCCTTACCCCTCCCTCTGATTGAGTTGATTTTTCACCAACTGTTTCTTTTTTGGGTTTCCCCATTCGAAGTCCTGTAAGTAGGTGGGGGGTCTTTTTATCCTTTCGGAGCGCCGGGGGGTCGTCTCGGCTGGTTGTTCCTTTTCCCCAGGCATATCGTAGACTGGTTCAGGGGTCGTGGGGCATGGTTCCGTCGTTTCAGCGTCGTTTGGGGTGGGGTCTTGAAGTGGTACATTCTGATCGGGGGGGTTGTGGCGTGAGAGTGTTTGCGGTGGGGCTTCTGCCTGCATTTCGTCGTTCCCCCTTTCCCCTCTATTTTGCGGGCTGCGACGTCGGAGTTGGTCGATGTGTCTGCGGATGTGGGAATTGTGTCCCGTGTCTATGATGTATGATAGGGGACCCGTTTGTTCAATGACAACCCCCTGTGTCCATTTGTTGCCCCCCCCCGTAGTTCCTTGCCCAGACAGCTTGCCCTGTGCTGAGAGTTCTATGCTGGAGAGGCAGTTCTGGGTCTGGAGGGGATCTGTCAGGATGTAGACGGTCCAGTCTGGTAGTTAGTCTTTTGCCCCAGCGGAGCTCTGCTGGAGACTTCCCCGTAGTCGTGCATGGGGTGGTGTGTTGTGATAAAAGGAATTGGGCCAGTCTGCGGTGCCAGTTGCCGGAGATGATTTTCCGCAGTGCCTCTTTGGTTGATTTCACCATCACCTCTGCCAAGCCGTTCGAGGATGGGTGAAACGGAGCCGTGGTGGTGTGCCTAATAGAGTTCGCCGTTGTGAAACTCTGGAATTCGTAGGAAGTAAATTGGGGGCCGTTATCGGAGACTATTACATCTGGAAGCCCATGTGTTGCGAACAACCCCCTTAGAACTTGTATTGTGGCTGCTGAAGTTGTGCTAGTCACTGGTGCCACCTCCAGCCATCTCGAATAGCTATCCACGACTATTAGGAATGATTGTCCCTGAAATGGACCTGCATAGTCTATGTGGATACGAGACCAGGGTGTCTTTGTAGTTTCCCATCTGTGTATGGGAGCCTGTGGCTGGGCGGCTCTAGCAAGTTGGCAGGAATAGCAGCCGGCTACATGTGTTTCAATTTGCTTGTCTAATCCTGGCCACCAGACATAGCTTCTGGCCAGAGCCTTCATTTTGACGGTCCCAGGGTGACCTTCGTGGAGGCTCTCTAACACTTTGAGTCTGTGTTTGTCAGGTATGATTACCCTGCTGCCCCATAATAGACACCCCTGATGGGTGGATAATTCCTTTTGCTTTAAAATATAAGGTTGGAATTCTGGGTCTGGGGGTGTGCATTGCCAGCCAGACGTGACATAGCCTAAGACTCTGCCTAATATTTTGTCTGCAGCTGTGGCTGCAGAGATGTCTTTAACAGATAATGGGCATTCTGGCAGGTCTGATATAGCCAGTATCTTTCCAGCTGGTGCTGGGTCTGGGTCGACTATTGGTTGGGGCAGTCTGCTAAGCCCATCAGCATGGCCCATAGATTTCCCTGGCTTGTATTCTAAGTTGTATGAATAGGCTGACAGAAAGGTAGACCATCGCAGGATGCGGGGAGATAATATTTGTGGGGTTAGTTTGTTTACTGTAAAGAGTCCTAATAGGGGCTTATGGTCCGTAAAAATGGTAAAGGGTCGGCCGTATAGGTAGTCATGAAACTTTTTTACGCTAGCCACTATAGCTAAAGCCTCTTTGTCAATCTGAGCGTAATTACGCTCAGGTTTTGACAGCGTTCTGGAATAGAACGCTACAGGGGTCTGCGCTCCTTCTTTAGTTAAGTGGCTTAGGACCGCTCCGATGCCGTAGGGGGAGGCGTCACACGCCAAACATAAGGGTAGCTGTTCGTTAAACAGGGCTACAGTTGTATTGCTGGAGAGTAAGTTTTTTAATAGATTAAAACTTTTATCATGCTCAGATGACCAATTCCAGGGTTTGCTTTTATCTAATAGCCTGTGTAGGGGTTCAGCAATGGAGGCTTTATGCGGCAGGAAGGTATGATAAAAATTAACTAACCCTAGGAAGGCTTGAAGTTCTTGTTTATTTTTAGGGGTTGGTGCTGTTTTAATGGCTTTTATTTTTGTTTCAGTGGGGTGAATTCCCTTAGCATCAATTTTAAATCCTAAAAACTCTGTTGAAGGCACCCCAATGGAGCATTTGTCTCGTTTTAATTTGAGGCCAGCCTCCCTGAATCTAAGGAGCACCTTTGTTAATTTGTCAGCTAGGTCTTTTTCTGATTCCCCTGCAATTAGGATGTCATCGAAATATGGACAGACCCCGGGGATCCCTTTAAGTGTTTTTTCCATGATTTCTTGGAAGATCCCCGGGGCTGCAGAGATACCGAATTGAAGGCGGTTAATTTTAAATGCTCCTTTGTGGGTGACGATTGTCTGAGCTAAAGCTGTGTCAGGGGTGACAGGCAGCTGTAAATACACCTGCGCCAAGTCTAACTTGGCAAAAATGGCGCCTGACTTAATGGCCGCGAGGATGTCTTTGACAGCCGGGACCGGGTAGGCATGGGCATTTAATGCACGGTTGAGGGTCGCTTTATAATTGGCACATAATCTTATTTGGCCATTTGGCTTAATTGGGGTCACTATGGGTGTCTCCCACTCTGCCCCTTCTACTGGTTCTAGGACTCCTAAGTTAGTTAATCGGTCTAGCTCAGTTTCTATTTTTTCTCTCAAGGCGAAGGGAACTCTTCTTGCCTTGATTCTGACAGGCATTACATTAGGGTTTAGTTTAAGCGATACAGGCGGTCCTGTGTACTTCCCCAGCGAGCTGTCAAAGACGTCCGTGAATTGAAGGCTGACGGTTTCTAAGTTTGACAGCTGAACGGCGTTGACGCCTGTCAACGCTATCCCCAGCGCCTCAAACCAGTCTAATCCTAGCAGGCTGATTCTGTTTTCCTGGGTCACTAGTATAGGGAGGGATCCTTTAAATTGTTTGAACTCCACGGGGACGGAGCCTTTTCCCCGGAGTTTAATGGGCGTTTTCTGAAAATCAGCTAGGCGGAGTTTGGTGGGCGGAAGGGCGGGCCGTTTTCTACTTTGGTTACAAATGTCCCTGTAGGTTTGCCACGAAATGAGTGAGACGGAGGACCCAGAGTCCACTTCCATCTCACAGGGAATTCCATGAATCAGAACGTCCACCTTGACTTTGGGCTTAAGAGTGCTGTGGACTGTGTATTTCCCCGCCCTTCCCCTCACATTAAGCACTAGGGGTTTGGAACTGTGCCTGGCCCTGGGTGTGTGTTGGCTCATACCTGCGGTTGTCACCTCCAGTTCATGCAGATTTTCTCGGCTGCGGCACACGGCTTTGAGGTGACCTGTCTTTCCGTACCCGTGGCATTTGGCACTGCGGAACCGGCACGTTGCTCTAGGGTGGCTTCCGCCGCAGCTGGCACACTTGGCCCTGTTTGGCTGGAAGTTAGCGCCCTTCTGATTGTTGGCAGGCCCCCCTCTGTAGTTGCGTTGCAGCCTGAGCTTTTCGAACCGCCGCTGTACCGCATCGATGTCCATGGAGCCGTCGTCATCCTCGGGACCGCTGAACCCGCCGTCCTCCTGGTGCACGGACCCACTGGGCCCGCTGTCAGGTGAACGTCGGTTGTCACCGTGGCTGTCCTCGTATGCAATGACTTCCCTCGCCACATCGGTCATTGTCATTTCTGGCTTGGCGATCAGCTTCTTCCTCAGCCGCTCGTCTTTGAGCCCTATGACGATTTGGTCCCGGATTCGGTCTTCTAAGTCCGGGAACCGACACCGCTGTGCGGCGTGTCTGACCCGGGTTATGAAGTCATTTGCTGGCTCGTCAGGAAGCTGTAGTTTTCGGGCAAAATTTACCCTCCAGAAGAGTTCTGACTTGATGGGCATGAAGTATTTACTCAGCCCCTTGGTAAGATCGGCGTAGGAGATAGTGGCGATCGGTTCAGGAGTGAAGATTCCCACAGCGGCATCATAGACAGCGGGCCCGCTGAGCCAGAGGAGGGCGGCTGCCTTGGCCCGGTCGTCCGTAATCTTCTTTATCACCAGGTATCCTTCTACCTGGCCCAGATGAGATTCCCAGCCTTCTGGGTGGCGGGTGTTGAACTCTCGAATGTGGCCATGGTTCGTCATGCTGTCTGTAAGCCGTGGGTGCAGCTGCTTGCGTTGTACGGAAGTTCGGCTTCCGAGTGACTTCAGCGAGTGACTAGCTCGGGCTAAGGGAAAAAATCTCTTCTCCCCTTAGGTAGTGACTTCAGCTTAGGCAAGCAGGCATCCCACCCTCGTCGCCAGTGCTTTATTCAAGAAGCAGGCGAGACAGCGAGTTGAACGATTTAACTTTTATTCCGAACCAGGCAAACAACAGAAGAACATGCCTCTTATTTATACTGGCAGCTGTCAACAGTTTAGCCAATCAGGGCTGAGCTGGTTCCCGCGCCGTTCGTCTCCTCCAATCGCAGCCGGCTGGTTTTGACAGCTCGGAGCTGTCAGTGGTGGCGCGTGCGGAACTGTCAGTCGTTTGCGCCTGCGTAGTTCTGTCCGGCAGCTTTTGACAGCTGTCAAAAGCTGCCGCGGCTTTTACCTCAGCTCTGTTATTCTCTATATGTGAATACATAACAATGTGAATAATATGTGAATACATAACAGCACTCATTTCTGCACTTGCTTGCCCTCCCTTGTTTGTCATACATGAATCCCTCTGCCACTTCCCAAGATAATGGTTACATCCAAGGACCACAGCATTCATCATTTTGAGATCTTAAGAGGAAACAAGTAGATATGTCAAATTTGTTTATTGCAGAGAGTCCATAGACCTTTTTTTTAAAAGGTCAGAGTTTATATTATGCATACACATGGAGCCTTATCAGGGAAATGAGGTTATAGATATTCATAAAATCTGTCTGGATACACTGTAACGAAAAAAAAATCACTCCATCATAACAAACTCAGGAGAATAATAAGTGAAAGAGGTTGAGAGTAATTTTATATATATATATATATATATATATATATATATATATATATATATATATATATATATATATATATATATATATATATATATATATATATATATATATATATATATATATATATATATATATATATATATATATATATATATATATATATATATATATATATATATATATATATATATATATATGTTTTCGTAGATTCTCGCGGGTGTCTATATGTGTAGGTCTAGAGTCTCGGGTTTCTTCCCGCGTTCCTTTCATCTTCAGAAAGTTGTGGCGACGTTTCGATGAAATCCCATCCGTCATCATCAGGCCGGAGTATTCCTCCTGCTGCCTTCAGGAGCAATGCGTGGTCTGTCTGTTCCTTTCCTTCCAACTGCCGGTGGGGCTGTGTTCCGACTGGGTGGAGGCGTGGCTGCTTTCTGATTGGGTGGGGGTGTCTTCCGACTGGGTGGAGGCGTGGTTGTCTTCTGATTGAGAGGAGGCGTGGCTGTCTTCTGATTGGGTGGATGTGTGGTTGTCTTCCGATTGGTTGGAGGCGTGGCTGTCTTCTGATTGGGTGAGGTGTGTTCTGAATGGGTGGGGTTTTTTGTTGTGTCGTAATATCCTGAGTGTTGTGATTTGGTGTCTTGAGGAGTGGGCTGTGTAGTGGCCTCCAGAGCTTTGGCTTGGCTCCGAGTTCGAGGACCCGCCATGCATCTCTGGTATGGGTCAGTCAGGTTCGTGTGTGCGTTCTTCTGCTTGGGTGATAGCACTTTTGCTTGACTTGTTCTATCTTCTGTGTGGGAGAGTTTTTGTTCTGGGTGTGGATGAGTCTTGCTGGGGCTGGTGGCATTTGGGGTTGTTTGTTGGTTTTTTAAATCCTTGTTTGCTGAAATTCGTTTGTCTATCAATGCTGGTTTCCAAATGGCATGTAGGCGGGAGGTGTCGTCTCGCTTGTTCATACTGTCTGGGTGTTTTTCTATTTCAATGGCTTCTCTGATTATTCTGCTATTGAGATGTTCTATTTTGGCGATTGTTTTTGTACCTTCAAAATTGATGTTGTGTCCCGTAGTGTTTATGTGTTGTACTAGTGAAGATGTGCGATCTTTCTTCCGTACTGAGTTCTTATGTTCTTCTACACGTACCTCTATTCTTCTGTTAGTCTGTCCGATGTATGTTGCTGGACAGGAGGCGCATGGGATTTGGTATATGCCCTGGTTTTCCAGTTCTATTTTGTCAAAAGACAAAGACAAAATAGAACTGGAAAACCAGGGCATATACCAAATCCCATGCGCCTCCTGTCCAGCAACATGGGGGCTTAGCTGTGTTCTGATTAGGTGGGAGTGTGTTTTGAATGGGGGCTGTGTTCTGATTGGGTGGGGATGTGTTTTGAGTGGATGGGCTGGTCTCAGCTGCCAGCCTTAGACCTGAACTGGTGAGTTGTGCTGCTTTTGTTAGGCTCTGTGTTTGTGGTGGTGCCATGTTTTTATAGTGGGAAAAAACCCGAATGACCAAAGATCTACATACAAACACCCGTGAATAGAACAGCAAGCCAAAAAAAAAAATACACAAATATGAGCTGCCACTGCTGTGGCTACTGCCTGTAAGATGGCCTTGGGCTAGGTTGAAACAGGAAATAAGATTTGTCCCGTGTCTGGGACTAAGCAAGTGTATTCTGAATGCTTAACAAACATTTAACATTATATATATATATATATATATATATATATATATATATATATATATATATATATATATATATATATATATATATATATATATATATATATATATATATATATATATATATATATATATATATATATATATATATATATATATATATATATATATATATATATATATATATATATATATATATATATATATATATATATATATATATATACATACATACAGTATACACATACACAAAATAATAATAAATTAACACACAGACAGCTGTTTAGGAAAAAATAAATCAGATATCATAATCCTGGTTTGCCTTATGAGCCCAGGAGGATAACTTCATCTTGTTGAGCCTCAGGGAATTCACCAAGAATTATCAATGGTCAATTTGTGAGGTATGTAGCCCTCCAAAAGCATATCAGCACTGTGAAAATAAGAATCTAATGTGTTAAGATTGAGTGGTGAACTGTCAGAGATGGTATTTATCTGGGGTTACTGAGTCAGTGCAGTTTCAAGAAAAGACACAAAGGAAGACACCTAGGCAGGAAAAATCAAAGGCACGAATACAGATTGGGTGAGACCTGAGTTAAGGATAGTAACTGTGAGAGGGACCTTGGAGTCCTAGTGGAGGATCACTTACCTATGAGCCAGCAGTGTGCAGCAGCCGCCAAAAAAGCTAGTACAATCCTGGGTTCTATAAACAGAGGCATAGAATCAAGATCACGTGAAATATTAGTACTACTTTATAAAACCCTAGTAAGACCACACCTGGAATACTGCAGCCAATTTTGTTCACCGTATCACAAAAAAGATGTTGATAGTTTGGAAAAAAAAATCAGAGAAGGGCAACTAAGATGATCAAAGGCCTGGAGGCTAAAATGTACGAAGAATGCTTGGGTTTGGCTAGTCTAAAGAAAAGAAGAAATAGGGGAGACAGGATAACAGTGTTCCAATATCTGAGGGGCTGCCACAACACAGAAGGGGTCAGGTTGTTCACCAGAGCACCAGAGGGAAGGATGAGAAACAATGGTTGGAAGCTGATCAAGGAGAGAAGCAACCTGGAATTAAGGAGAAACTTCCTGACAGTGAGGACAATCGACCAGTGGAACAGCTTGCCACCAGAAATCTTGGGCCCTCCATCACTGGAGATTTTCGAGAAGAGACTAGACAATCACCTGTCTGAGATGGTGTAGGTTCTCCTGCTTGAGCAAGGGGCTGGACTAGAAGACCTCCAAGGTCCCTTCCAGCTCTATTCTATTCTAGTTTAGAAGAAGTGAAAAATTCATTGGCAAAATAGCCTGGTAAGACCCGAGATGCAACTTGGAGTCTGCTTGAATTTTGTTCCCTCTGTCAATCTGAGATGATATTGTTGATGATAGCAATAGCACTTAGTAGAAGCTCATAGACTTATATACCTTTTCATAGTGCTTCACAGCCCTCCCTAAGTGGTTTACAGAGTCAGCGTATGGCCCACAACAAGTCCTCATTTTACTGACCTTGGAAGGATGGAAGGCTGAGTCAACTTTCAATCGGTCAGAATCCAACTCCTGGAGTGAGCAGTGAGTTAACCACTGCATTCTAACCACTTTGTCCCCCCGACTCTATGGTGGTGATGATTGCTAAATATTAGAAATAAACGTATTATTATAATTAGATGGTAAGGATTTGTAACTAGAATATAATACTTTGTTATGAGATGGGAAATATGAAAACTCTAAAAGGGTTTGAATAAGGGAAGCTTTGGGTTACCCAAATATAATTTATTATGAGAAAATTATAAGCAATAGAGATATTTTGAACATCGATGGGAAATGCAAATTTTTAAAAAGCGGGAGAAATGGAATATTGATTGAATAAATGGATTTTAAGTGCAAGTGCAATTGAGATATGTTATGGCTAGCAAAGATGTTATAAACCAGACATGTCAAACACAAGGCCCGGGGGCCGGATCCGCCCCGCAAAGTGGTTTCATGTGGTCCGCGAAGCCATCCTGGAAACAGTGAGGGAACGGCCCCCACTGCCTTGGCCCTGGCCCAGAGACCCTCCTCCTGCCAGAGACCCTCAGATCTGTCCCACTCCTGCCCAGGCCCCCATAGGCACCCTTGATGCCAATGATGTAGAGCTGGCCACGCCCACCCAGTAGGCCATACGCACTCTAGCCACGCCCACCCAGTAGGCCACGCCCACCCTGGCCACACCCACCCAGACCCCTGAGGGCAACCACAATGCTGATGCGGCCCTCAATGAAATTGAGTTTGACACCCCTGTTATAAACTGACACTATCAATATTATGTATAATGCCAGAAAAATGTGATGAAGATGTCTATATTTAATTGTATATGTATTAACAGTAACAAGAATTGTATTTGCCCAGTGCTGAAAAATGCATACCACTGGAAGAAAAAAGAATCAAGGAAGCACTGGATGCTGTAGTATTAGAATTAGACTGAGAAAGTTAATGTGTACCACTAAATTACCAATGGACCCAGACAACATGTTGTTTATTAAGTACTCATGATTGTAAAATTAGAATATATATGTGTGTGTGTGTGTGTGTGTGTGTGTGTGTGTGTGAAGTATTTGTCAAGTCTTTTGAATACTTTGCTGGTTAAATCTTCTTTCCTGTTTCAGCCTAACCCAAGGCTATCCGCAGGCTATAGTCACAACTTACGACAGTTCATTATTTGTGTAAATTATTCAAATTGCTAATAAATTAGCATACACATACATACACATACACATACACATATACATATACATATACATATACATGTTTTCTGAGGTTTTCGTGGGTGTTTGTATGTAGATCTTTGGTCATTCAACGTTTTTCCCACGTAGAATTGGAGGTATCAGGGCAACGTTTCGACGAAATCTGATGATGGATGAGATTTCGTCGAAACGTTGCCCTGATACCTCCAATTCTATGTGGGAAAAAACCCGAATGACCAAAGATCTACATACACACACACACACACACACACACACACACACATTCAGCTTTTTACTTTTTAGTGACCACAAAGCAAGCTGACCACGTAGAAGAAAATTCTACTTACATTAAATTTGTTCATCTTTTACTAAATTATGTTTCTTCCTAAGTAATACGTATTCTATCTCCTTTCCTTTTTGAGAAGAGGAGCTAGTAAGGCAAGAGAAGAAACAATGAATGGAAACCAACCAAGAAGAGAAGCAACCTGGAACCAAGGAGAACATTCCTAATGGTGAGAGCAATAAACCAATGGAACAGCTTGCCTTCAGAAGTTGGGGGTGCTCCATCACTGGAGGTTTTCAAAAAGAGTCTGGAAAACCATTTGTCTGAAATTGTATAAGGTTTTCTGCTTATAGGGTTGGGCTAAAAGACCTCTAGAGTCCTTTCCAGATGTATTATTCTATGTTCTATGTTCTAGTAAACATACCTAAGTATGAGGGAACTTATTTTAGGAATTTTCATCTTTAAAATGTTTTTTTTATTAAATGTATAAGCTATCCTAAAAAGTGACTCTGGACAGCTTACAGCTTACAAGTAAAAAAAATACCGTATATACTTGAGTATAAGCCGACTCGAATATAAGCCGAGACCCCTAATTTTACCCCCCAAAAATGGGAAAAGTTGGTGACTCGAGTATAAGCCGAGGCTGGGAAATGCAGCAGCTCACCTTATGCTCCTCTCCAGAGATCTTCCCTCAGCAGCGGCCGGCAAAGTAGCTCGCACGCGAAACAAGCCCGGCAGAGGAGCCGGAGCGGCGAGCAGAGGCGCCCGGCCCAGATCCTGCAAGGCCCGGCCGAGACACGCCCCCAGCAGCGGAGCTGCTCCGGCTCCTCTGCCGGGCTTGTTTTGCATGTGAGCTACTTTGCCTGACGCTGAGAAGACCCGCTTGGGCACTCGGGTTGGTGTCAGTCTCCGCAGGCCCTTCTCGTTTCCAGGAACGTCAAGCGCGCTTGGCTCCCCACCCCCACGGCAGGGCAGGGCAGGGCAGGGCAGAGACTTGCTCGCCCTTCTGACGGCCCTGAAGAGAAACGAAGGGCTTGCAAACTCCCCGCGAGAAGCTGGGCGAAGCGCGCAGCTGGGCGAGTGTGTGCCTGCGCGCGTATTTACGAAAGAAACGCTCCGAGAGTTCTTCTTTCTCCGCCCCCTTGGGGGGAACTCTAGCGACTGCTGTAGCCGCGCTTCTCTTCTCGGCTCCAAAAATAGGGATTTCTACTCTCTCTCTCTCTCTCTCTCCCCTCCCCACCCCGCATTCTCCTGCCTCTTCGATTGCGACAATAAAAGGGCGAAGGGTGCGCTGGTTTCTTCCTCCTTCCTCCCCCCCTCCCCTCCCCTCCCCGATTGTCAGGTGAGGCAGCTGGTGGTCTGGCCGGGAGATTGTAGCCGTTTTGAAACGCCGCGGCTTGAAACGCCCGATCAGCTGATTTTCGGGTGGAAGAGCCGCGGCTTGAATCTGTTTGCATCTGCCTGAATTAGACCGAAACGGCCTGAATTTGACCAGAGTTGCTTTGTAATGGCTGGAGGAACTGCAGAGGAGGTCTTGCTGGGAGATTGTGGCCGTTTTGAAACGCCGCGGCTTGAAACGCCCGATCAGCTGATTTTCGGGGCGGAAAGAGCCACGGCTTGAATCTGCTTGTATTTGTTTGAACTTAACCAGAAACGGCTCGTAATGGCTGGAGGAACTGCGGAGGGAGTGAATGCTCCAGCCTGGAATATTTGGAAAGGCTGGGGGAACCGGATGAACTGCAGCTTAAGCGACTGTTGCCGGAGGAGCCATGGCTTGAAACGCCCCAGTTTTGGGGCAGCGTTTGCTTGTTCCGGGTAGAAAAAACGCTGTCGACCCGGCATCTTTTGCGGGGAGGGGTGAGGTGGGGTGGGGTGGGGTGGAGGAAGCAGTTTGCGAAGCAGCCGAAATGGGGGTGTCAAGCCCTACGGGGACCAGGGGAGCACTTCCAACAATGCCTGCACAGCACCGAAGGCCCATTGGCGCCCGCACCCCCCAACTGTTCGGCGGGCGAACGCCAGACCCGCTGCCGCACTTACAGCTGATCGGCGGCCGGAGGAGATTGCAAGCGGCTGCGGAGGTATCGCGGCCGCATCAACAGCTGATCGGCGGCCGGAGGAGATTGTGGACGGGCGCAGAGGGTCCGCGTCAGCACAGACAGCTGATCGGCGGCTGAAGGAGACTGCGAGCGGCTGCGGAGGTTCCGCGCCGGCACAAACAGCTAAGGGGCAGCCGGGGACGTCTACCGGTGGTCACGCAGCGCGATCAACTGAGCGGCAGCTAGAAACAGCCGCCGACGGTCGCACGGGCCTCACAGGACTTTTCGGGTCCGATGGCGGCTTGGAGAGTGTGGGTGGCTGCTTCGCAGACCTGGCGGTTATGCCGATCAGCTGTTGATGCGGCCGCGGAACCTCCGCAGCCGCTCGCAATCTCCTCCGGCCGCCGATCAGCTGTTGATGCGGCCGCGGAACCTCCGCAGCCGCTCGCAATCTCCTCCGGCCGCCGATCAGCTGTAAGTGCGGCAGCGGGTCTGGCGTTCGCCCGCCGAACAGTTGGGGGGTGCGGGTGCCAATGGGCCTTCGGTGCTGCGCGGGCATTGTTGGAAGTGCTCCCCTGGTCCCCGTAGGGCTTGACACCCCCATTTCGGCTGCTTCGCAAACTGCTTCCTCCACCCCACCCCACCCCACCTCACCCCTCCCCGCAAAAGATGCCGGGGTCGACAGCGTTTTTCTACCCGGAACAAGCAAACACGCAGGCAACCCTGCACTATTCAGCTCAGTGAAGTCACGCTTGAAACGGCTTGAAATGCCCGATCAGCTGATTTTCGGGGCGGAAAGCATGCGGTGTTGTTGTGTGTTTTTTTCCTCCACCCGAAAGTGAACGGCAGCTTTCCGTACTAGTGTATTTGTACTGCCGCGAGTGACAACTGACAAAGCTTGCCGGTGTGATCTTGATTTTGGAACTGATGAAGTCTGTTAACTAATTGATTGGCACTCCGGTCGCTCATCGCCGTGAAACTAGACCTTGTCTTTGGGGTTGTTTTTTTTTTACTTTGGGCTGATCAAATGGAATAAATGGAATAAATAAAAACACTGGCATGTCAAGACACCAGCACAAAGACCAAGGTACAAGCAGCTCTCCTTCAGTCATTATTGAAACATTTGATCAGCCCAACTTCTTCTTCTTATTATTATTATTATTAAATCTGTTTTTTAACCAAGCGTGACTTCACTGAGCTGAATAGTGCAGGGTTGTCTGCGTGTTTGCTTGTTCCGGGTAGAAAAAACGCTGTCGACCCGGCATCTTTTGCGGGGAGGGGTGAGGTGGGGTGGGGTGGGGTGGAGGAAGCAGTTTGCGAAGCAGCCGAAATGGGGGTATATAGAGGATGGGAGGTTCCCACCGAGAGAGCCAGCAGAGTTGTTGTCGAAGCACGTCACACGCCTTTCCAACCACCAGAGAAGGGAGGAATAAGAAAGAAACACACACACACACACACACACACACACACACACACCAGGAAATCGAGGGAGCTTGCGTAAGATCTGAAGGAGACACGATCGTGGGAAAGGCACCGAGCGTGCCGTGGAAAAAAAAGAAAGGGTGGACTTGGGCTCGGCTGGTTTCGCAACGGGAAATGGGAAATCCCCGCAAAAGATGCCGGGGTCGACAGCTTTTTTTCTACCCGGAACAAGCAAACGCTGCCCCAAAACTGGGGCGTTTCAAGCCATGGCTCCTCCGGCAACAGTCGCTTAAGCTGCAGTTCATCCGGTTCCCCCAGCCTTTCCAAATATTCCAGGCTGGAGCATTCACTCCCTCTGCAGTTCCTCCAGCCATTACAAGCCGTTTCTGGTTAAGTTCAAACAAATACAAGCAGATTCAAGCCGTGGCTCTTTCCGCCCCGAAAATCAGCTGATCGGGCGTTTCAAGCCGCGGCGTTTCAAAACGGCCACAATCTCCCGGCCAGACCTCCAGCTGCCTCACCTGACAATCGGGGAGGGGAGGGGAGGGGGGAGGAAGAAACCAGCGCACCCTTCGCCCTTTTATTGTCGCAATCGAAGAGGCAGGAGAATGCGGGGTGGGGAGGGGAGAGAGAGAGAGAGAGTAGAAATCCCTATTTTCGGAGCCGAGAAGAGAAGCGCGGCTACAGCAGTCGCTAGAGTTCCCCCCAAGGGGGCGGAGAAAGAAGAGCATTCACTCCCTCCGCAGTTCCTCCAGCCATTACGAGCCGTTTCTGGTTAAGTTCAAACAAATACAAGCAGATTCAAGCCGTGGCTCTTTCCGCCCCGAAAATCAGCTGATCGGGCGTTTCAAGCCGCGGCGTTTCAAAACGGCCACAATCTCCCAGCAAGACCTCCTCTGCAGTTCCTCCAGCCATTACAAAGCAACTCTGGTCAAATTCAGGCCGTTTCGGTCTAATTCAGGCAGATGCAAACAGATTCAAGCCGCGGCTCTTCCACCCGAAAATCAGCTGATCGGGCGTTTCAAGCCGCGGCGTTTCAAAACGGCTACAATCTCCCGGCCAGACCACCAGCTGCCTCACCTGACAATCGGGGAGGGGAGGGGAGGGGGGGAGGAAGGAGGAAGAAACCAGCGCACCCTTCGCCCTTTTATTGTCGCAATCGAAGAGGCAGGAGAATGCGGGGTGGGGAGGGGAGAGAGAGAGAGAGAGAGAGTAGAAATCCCTATTTTCGGAGCCGAGAAGAGAAGCGCGGCTACAGCAGTCGCTAGAGTTCCCCCCAAGGGGGCGGAGAAAGAAGAACTCTCGGAGCGTTTCTTTCGTAAATACGCGCGCAGGCACACACTCGCCCAGCCGCGCGCTTCGCCCTGCCGTGGGGGTGGGGAGCCAAGCGCGCTTGACGTTCCTGGAAACGAGAAGGGCCTGCGGAGACTGACACCAACCCGAGTGCCCAAGCGGGTCTTCTCAGCGTCAGGCAAAGTAGCTCACATGCAAAACAAGCCCGGCAGAGGAGCCGGAGCAGCTCCGCTGCTGGGGGCGTGTCTCGGCCGGGCCTTGCAGGATCTGGGCCGGGCGCCTCTGCTCGCCGCTCCGGCTCCTCTGCCGGGCTTGTTTCCCATGTGATTCCGGGCCAGGTGCTGCTGAGGGCGAGCAGAGGCGCCCGGGCGACCCCAGCAGCGTCAGGCAAAGTTGCTCGGCCGCGCGCAAGTCCTCGGTAAGTTCTTTCTTTTTTGTTGACTGGAGTATAAGCCGAAGTGGATTTTTTCAGCCCAAAAAGTGGGCTGAAAAATTCGGCTTATACTCAAGTATATACGGTAGTTAAAATGTTAAAACGACACAGAAAATGTGAGCTGTAACATCTGGATAGAACATACAAAATCAAGTATTCTCTGCTATTTCTGTGGTCTGAAAATAAAAGTGTTTTAAAAAAAGAACGCATGGGATGCGCTGCGGATATTTATCTGCAAAATATTACTAAAAAAAAAGATCTGATAAATTAATACTTCATGTTGACAGATGATTTTCATTTGAAAAGTCGGAATGCGAAGAAGTTCATTTATTCCCCCCGATGTCGCCAGATTACCTCTCACCATCATTCTTCTGGTGGAACTAATACAGAAGGAACTTCATTTGAGCGAAGCGCAAGAACTAAGTGTTCATTTGAATTTGCCATCTGTTTCATTCCCTCACTCTATCCCTCTTCCTTCTAAGTCAGTGACATTTTTCGTTGACTGATTGATCAGTGGAAGCCAACAGCTTGGTAAAAGGATATGTTGGTTTTACAATTGAACTGATTGGGCTTTGTGCCTTAAACTGAAAACAAATTCAAATATTCACTTCAAATATTGAATGTAGTTTAGATTAGGACTTTTCGTATCTACTTCTTAGTTTACGGCTATTCAAACAGGTCCAAGTCCAATGGGCACTCATGCCTAAGATATATTGTGCATTTCAATGACATAATTATCTAACAAAAATTGTAATGAACTTAATTTGAAGAATATATAGGATAAAATTTTTATCTTAGCTCAAACTCCTTGTTTTAGGTGCCTGAGTAAAAAAAATAATAATTTAAAAAATGAATTTTCTACAAATGGCCTAATTTGAAATTTTCTTATAATGATGGTCAGTCATGGATTTATTTTGTTTGAAAATAAATTTCTTTCAGAAGATCCTCTTCCCATTTCCAACTCTATTAGTTCTTTTGTTAAAGGGATCATAATGTTCAGTCTAGTTTTGTTTCTACCATCATCATGTAACTCTTTAAATCATAAAGTCTTCTTCTACAATATAGATAGATAGATGATAGATAGATAGATAGATAGATAGATAGATAGATAGATAGATAGATAGATAGATAGATAGATATAGGTATAGGTATAGGTATAGGTATAGGTATAGGTATAGATATAGATATAGATATAGATATAGATATAGATATAG
Organism: Vipera berus; assembly: GCF_964194415.1. Classification (NCBI taxonomy): domain Eukaryota; kingdom Metazoa; phylum Chordata; class Lepidosauria; order Squamata; family Viperidae; genus Vipera; species Vipera berus. The sequence goes on along the minus strand of NC_138204.1, from coordinate 209,931,015 downwards.
ATATAGATATAGATATAGATATAGATATAGATATAGATATAGATATAGATATAGATATATAGATACACACACACACACACACACACACACACTGCTCAAAAAAATAAAGGGAACACAAGATAAGACATCCTACTATTAAATACAGTACATTGTGTTGTTTAAGTGTTCCCTTTATTTTTTTGAGCAGGATAGATAGATAGATAGATAGATAGATAGTGTGTGTGTGTGTGTGTGTGTTTGCATCGGGATATAAATCCCTGTGATAAATAACAGTAGAAGTGTCAGTGTTCTTCTGTTTATAAGGGCTTCAGTTGTGGGTGTGTCACTGACACTGACAAACCACTGAAGATGTTATCTTGCCTGGTAATGAACGTTCAGAAATCAACCCACAAGCTCAGAAAATGAACTTTCACTCTCATTTTATTATATTTCCACTACCATCATCAGTCTGGTATGGGTGGCTTTTTAATTCTTGTGTGAATTATTGTTATTCTCCAAAGTACCTGAAAGCAGGACAAGAAGCAACGGATGGAAACCAATCAAGGAGAAACAGCCTAGAACTAAGGAGAAATTTCCTGACAATCAGAACAATTAATCAGTGGAACGACTTGCCTCCAGAAGTTGTGAATGCTCCAACACTGGAAGTTTTGAAAATGAGATTGGACAGCCATTTGTCTGAAATGGTATAGGGTTTCCTGCCTGAGCAGGGGGTTTGGGTAAATGACCTCCGAGTTCCCTTCCAACTTTGTTGTTGTTGTTGTTGTTGTTGTTGTTGTTATTAATCATCGCACAGTCAGCCAGATGTTCAGACTGGATTTGGCATTTTTGTCTTCCTATCGAGTCCTTACCAAGGACCTGGGATAGGCAGATGTGGATGTTTGATGGTATTACAGATATCGTCGCAGGATGAAAGCAGTTCCTAGTAAGACCACCTTTTGCAATTGACTAATGGTGAATTTGTCAATGCCAGTGGTGTTCAATTGGTGCTCCAGTTGTTTTGGGATTGCAACTAAGGCGCCTATTACTAATGGTACTACCCTTGCTTGCCTTTGCTACAGTCTTTCTATTTCTATTTGTGTATTATTATTATTGTTGTTGTTGTTGTTGTTATTATTATTATTGATTATGATTATGATTATGATTATGATTATGATTATGATTATGATTATGATTATGATTATGATTATGATTATGATTATGATTATGATTATGATTATGATTATAATTATAATTATGATTATGATTATGATTATTCCTCCCCCCAGTGTCCCAGTGTTCATTTGAACTCCAGCCAATCCACAGGTGGCATAGTGTGTTTTGGTAACTGACTTCTTTGGCACACACATTCTTTCAAGGTCTCTCTTGCTTTCGTTTCCTTCTCACTCCAAGGGCCACCGTCTCTCAGATAAGAGTGGCACATTCCATCCCTTGAGGGAAGGGCACAATAGCAAGACAGTGCATTGTATCCCCAGAGCATTCCCCCCTCCCAACAGAATGGCAGCCCCCAAAGAAAGGGTATAGATTCAGAAAGAAGCATAGGGAAATGATGTATTTCTTTGCAGACCTGACAGTTACATAATATTGAAGAAATGGCAAAACAGAATCATTAAACAAAGGATGCAAAGGGAAGGGCAAAATGAAATCCGAATGACAAAAAATTATATATATATATATATATATATATATATATATATATATATATATATATATATATATATATATATATATATATATATATATATATATATATATATATATATATATATATATATATATATATATATATATATATATATATATATATATGTATATATGTTTTCTGAGGTTTTCGCGGGTGTCTGTATGTGGACCTTTGGTCATTCGGGTTTTTTTCCCGCGTAGAAATGAAGGTGTAGGCGCGACGTTTCGACGGATGGGATTCCGTCGAAACGTCGCACCTACACCTTCATTTCTACGCGGGAAAAAACCCGAATGACCAAAGGTCCACATATATATATATATAAAAGAATTAAGGGAGACTGATATGCATTTCAAACTTATTAGTTTTCATCAGTCAGCCATACCCTTCCGAGATTCGAACCTGGGCTGATTACACATTAGGCAGTTGTTTTCACCTCTAGGCCACAGGATCTCTCTTGCTTTGTTAGCAGAGAAGCAAGGTAATCTAATAGTTTCTGCTAAATTTGACACTTTAAGCGTCCATTCCTCTATAGTAGGCAGGCAATCCTTCTTCCAATATTGCCCTACCAATAACCTCGCAGCTGTTATCAAATTCAACATCAAGTTAATTTCTTTAGTATCACCATCTGTAATAACACCCAATAAAAATAATTGTGGGGTAAACTTTATCTTTCTCTTAAAAATCTTTTGAATGTTCCACCCAATTTTAATCCAAAAAGCTTTTATATTTCTACAAGTCCACCAAATATGAAAGTAGGTAGCATCCAAACTACCACATCTCCAACATTTGGGCTGTAAATTAAAATACATACAAGACAGCTTTTTAGGATCCAAATGCCATCTATAAAACATTTTATAAAAATTTTCTCTTAAATTTTGGGTTTGAGTAAATTTTACATTTCTAACCCAAATTACCTCCCACACATCCAATGGAATCGGTTCTTGAATATTTTGAGCCCACTTTACCATGCAATCTTTGAACAATTCCATTTCCGAGTCCAATTCTATTAAAGCATTATAAATTCTCTTTATGTGCGCTCGAGTTTGATCTTTAATCTGTTTTACCAAATTTTCATCCATCAGCGTCAAACCAACCTTCTGGTCTAACTTCCACCTGGCTTGAAATTGAGTATACTGAAACCAAGATTGTACAATATTTTCTTGTTTTAACTCGACTAGCGACCTTAATTGCCAGTCACTTCCTTCCAATCTAAGTAATTGCTTATAAGAAATCATATCCAAATTGATATTGCAGAATGATGCAGAAATTTCAATTCATTCATTTTTGATTGAGAAAAATATATTAAAAAACACCTGATTCTGGAATATAACCTAATGCTACAGTTGAAATATTGCAAACTATGGCTCTTTAGAGCAGTTCCCGAGGCAGACCTACTTTCGAATGAAATTAGCTTGGGAGATTCTACCCATTGCATTGCAATGATTTCTTGATAGGAGTGAAGCAAAGGCGATATCAAGGTAGATTTAAAAACAGACAACTAGACGGGAAGTATTGTTTCAAACATAATGCAACAGCATGAGATCTAGACTAGTATCTAAAATTTCTACCTCCATCTGTCACTAATTAAAACAAATGTCAAAGAACATATGGCTGGGAAAGCATTGGGATCTGAAATAGGAAAGGAAAGGAAAAAAAAATGCCAGTTAAGTATATACTTACATTTTGTACTTTTTTTCTTTAATAGGAAGGAAGGGAGAGGGAGGGAGGGAGTTAGGGAGGGAGGGAGGGAGGGAGGGAGGAAGGAAGGAAGGAAGGAAGGAAGGAAGGAAGGAAGGAAGGAAGGAAGGAAGGAAGGAAGGAAGGAAGGAAGGAAGGAAGTTCATTCTGGGCTTGGCAGCAAAAAATTAGCTACCGGTTCTGCCGAACTGGTGCGAACTGGCTGAATCCCACCACTGAGTCAAGCTATTCTCCAAAGCACCTGAGGGCAGGACAAGAAGCAATGGATGGAAACTAGTCAAGGAGAGAAGCAACCTAGAACTAAGGAGAAATTTCCTGACAGTTAGAACAACTAACCAGTGGAACAACCTGCCTCCAGAAGCAGTGAATGCTCCAACACTGGGAGTTTTTAAGAAGAGACTGGACAGCCGTTTGTCTGAAATGGTATGGGGTTTCCTGCCTGAGCAGGGGGTTGGACTAGATGACCTCTATGGATATTTTCAACTCTATTATTCTGTTCTGTTCTAAACAGGAAGGAAGGAAGGAAGGAAGGAAGGAAGGAAGGAAGGAAGGAAGGAAGGAAGGAAGGAAGGAAGGAAGGAAGGAAGGATTAGTGGGATGAAAACTTTATTGTCTTTCTTAACATGCAACAGAAACAATATTCTTGATCAGGTAAAGGGACTCAGAGTGGTGCTATGCAAAGAAATGAGTGAGGCTAAAGAGAAAATTTGTCGATCAGAAGGTCGGCAGTTTGGCGGGTCGAATCCCGAGTGCCGCGTAACAGAGTGAGCGCCTGTTACTCGTCCCAGCTTCTGCCAACCTAGCAGTTCGAAAGCATGTAAAAATGCAAGTAGAAAAACAGGGACCACTACGGTGGGAAGGTAACAGCGTTCCGTGCGCCTGTGGCGTCTAGTCATGCTGGCCACATGACCACGGAGACGTTCTCGGACAAGCGCTGGCTCTTCGGCTTTGAAACGGAGATGAGCACCGGCCCCTAGAGTCGGAAACGACTAGCACACATGTGCGGGGGAACCTTTACCTTTACCTTAAAGAGAAAATAAGAAGGCAAATCCACTCAGTCATCCTTTCTCTGGCCTAAAGTTGGCCCACTGGCCATTTCCAGAGGACATATCCATGCATCACCAGTACTATTTCATTGCAGCTGAAATAGCCTGAGAATGTACAGCATTTAGGGATTCCACTCTCAAAATGCTGTTTTTTGCCCTACCTATTTCTTCCTTGCAACCAGTTGAAGGAGCTAGCACCTGGGTGTGATGAAAGCTGAAAAGCATGGAAATTCTTGAACAGTACACACAGGTATGAATAAAGAGGGCTATCCGGTGGCTTCTGCCCTTTGCAATTGCGGTGACATGCAGACAGTGGTGGGATTCAAATATGTAAACAACCGGTTCTCTGTCTGGATGCCACTTCCGGAAGTTCATTCTGGGCCTGTGCAACAAAAAATATAGCTGCCAGGTCTGCCAAAGTGGTGCAAAATGGCTGAATCCCACCACTGCATGCAGACAACACATATATGTATACTGGTCATTTGTGTACTGATCAATGCACACTTGAAGACATAATGTCAGTGCTGTTGTTGTTGTTATTAGCTGCAAAGTCATGTCCGACCCATTGCGACCCCATGGACCACGTTCCTCCAGGCCTTCCTGTCCTCTACCATCTTCTGGAGTCTATTTAAGCTCACGCCTACTGCTTCAGTGACTCCATCCAGCCACCTCATTCTCCGTCGTCCCTTTCTTCTCTTGCCCTCAATCTTTCCCACCATTAGGCTCTTCTCCAGTGAGTCCTTCCTTCTCATTAGGTGGCCAAGGTTTTTGAGTTTCAACCTCAGGATCTGGCATTTTAAAGAGCAGTTAGGGTTGATCTCCTCTAGGACTGACCGGTTTGATCGCCTTGCAGTCCAAGGGACTCGCAGGAGTCTTCTCCAGCACCATAGTTCAAAGGCCTCAATTCTTTGGCGCTCAGCCTTTCTTATGGTCCAACTTTCACTGCCATACATTGCAACTGGGAAGACCATAGCCTTGACTACACACACTTTTGTTGAAAGAAAGCGCAGCACAAACACAACAGTGAAACCAAATAGGCTTGTTTAAAAAAATAAAATAAAACAAAAATTATAACGTTAGCCATGAAACAGCTGCTCCATTTTATTAAAAGAAAAGTTTGTCACTCTTGCCCCTTAACAAAGAACCAAAAACATAATACCCGATTTTCAACCCGAAGTCAACCAGAAGGCTCTCTCAGGAAATCAAAACCCTTTTTGTTATATGCTACAACGGGGTTTTTTTTCCCCTCTATCAGAAGTGCTTTTCTGTAACCACTTTTGATTTCCACTTCCCTGTTGACCTTGGCTGAGAAAGAATGTATGACAACAGGATTGTAGCTAGCAAACATTTTTCTCACTTTTTTGCTGCAATATCTAGCACAGGGGTCTTCAAACTTGGCCCTTTTGTGATTTGTGGACTTCAACTCCCAGAATTCCTCAGCCAGCGAGCCTGGCTGAGGAATTCTTGGAGTTGAAGTCCACAAATCACAAAAGGGCCAAGTTTGAAGACCCCTGATCTAGCACTTGCTTTTTCACGTTTCTTGAGAGAGATGGATAGGAATATGGAAATAAGGACGGATAGCCTCCATCCTTACGTTTAGGTGCATAATTTAGTAAAGGGACACACACACACACACCCAAAAAAAATTAAGTGATTTTTCCCCCAAAAAGATTTACTGGTTGCTAAATCCTCAAAGAAGTCTACAGGTTGGGATAAAGAAGAACTGAAATCAAATCCTCTGGCAACATTTGAATAAGTCACTGTCAGAAGTAAAGGGAAAGGGATATAAAGTTGGTTTAAGTGGCCAAGGTTAAAATAAGACATCGTTTTATAAAGTTCCGGCAGCACGTTATGACCTTTTTTCCGACGCCGGGATGGAAAAGCTGAGGCTTCATGGATTTGCTTCCAGATAAGGGATAGGATGTGGGATGCAGAGTATTTGTTTCTAAAATTATAAGCGGTGAAGAGTTACTAAATTGATCTAAACTTCAGATTAAGATCGGGAATCACTTCTTTATATTTCTTTTTCTTTATCATTATCCTTTTCTTATGCTTTCTTTTTCTTTTTCCATGCACTTTTTTTTTTGCTTTCTCTAGCTATTTTCCTTCTTTTCTAACTTTAGTTTGTACAGTATTCGTTTGTACAGTATTCAAAATCTCTAATTAAAATACTTCTTTCCCTGCACCACCTAAAAATGACATCAAAGGAGAAGTGTATTTGATCCCCTCCCTACTCCATAATCCATGGTCCCATGCCTGTCCCCCTGTGACTTTGGTATCTCCATCTCCATCTCCATCTTCAACTTGAACTCCATCTCCACCTCCATTTCTATCTTTATCTCTATCTCTATCACTATCACTATCTCTATCTCTATCTCTATCTCTATCTCTATCTCTATCTCTATCTCTATCTCTATCTCTATCTCTATCTCTATCTCTATCTCTATCTCTATCTCTATCTCTATCTCTATCTCTATCTCTATCTCTATCTCTATCTATCTCTATCTCTATCTCTATCTCTATCTCTATCTCTATCTCTATCTCTATCTCTATCTCTATCTCTATCTCTATCTCTATCTCTATCTCTATCTCTATCTCTATCTCTATCTCTATCTCTATCTCTATCTTTATCTCCATCTCTCTCTCTCTCTCTCTCTCTATCTCAATCTCCATTTCTCTCTCTCTCTCTATCTCAATTGCCATCTCCATCTCCATCTTGAACTCCATCTCAATCTCCATTTCTCTATCTCTATCTCTATCTCTATCTCTATCTCTATCTCTATCTCTATCTCTATCTATCTCTATCTCTATCTCTATCTCTATCTCTATCTCTATCTCTATCTCTATCTCTATCTCTATCTCTATCTCTTTCTCTATCTCTATCTTTATCTCCATCTCTCTCTCTCTCTCTCTCTCTCTCTATCTCAATCTCCATTTCTCTCTCTCTCTATCTCAATTGCCATCTCCATCTCCATCTTGAACTCCATCTCAATCTCCATTTCTATATCTCTATCTCTATCTCTATCTCTATCTCTATCGCTATCTCTATCTCTATCTCTATCTCTATCTCTATCTCTATCTCTATCTCTATCTCTATCTCTATCTCTATCTCTATCTCTATCTCTATCTCTATCTCTATCTCTATCTCTATCTCTATCTCTATCTATATCTCTATCTCTATCTCTATCTTTATCTCCATATCTCTCTCTCTCTCTCTCTCTCTCTCTCTCTTGCCATCTCCATCTCCATCTTGAACTCCATCTCAATCTCCATTTCTATCTCTATCTCTATCTCTCCATCTCCATCTCTCTCTCTCTCTCTCTCAATCTCCATTTCTCTCTCTCTCTCTCTCTCTCTCTCTCTCTCTCTCTCTCTCTCTCTCTCTCTCTCTCTCTCTCTCTCTTGCCATCTCCATCTCCATCTTGAACTCCATCTCAATCTCCATTTCTATCTCTATCTCTCTCTCCATCTCCATCTCTCTCTCTCTCTTGCCATCTACATCTCCATCTTGAACTCCATCTCTATTTCTCTCTCTCTCTCCATCTCCATCTCCACCTATACCTATACCTATACCTATATCTATATCTAACAATACAGTTAGTCCTCAAGTTACAACCATGATTGAGCTCAAAATTTCTGTTGCTAAGCAAGACAATTGTCAAGTGAGTTTTGCCCCATTTGATGACCTTTCTTGCCACAGTTGTTAAATAAGTCAGTACACTTGTTGAGTTAGTAACATCATCGTTAAGTGAATCTGGCTTCCTTATTGACTTTGCTTATCGGAAGTTTGCAAAAAGGGGTCACCTGATTCCAGATCGCTGCATCTGTCATAAATAAATACATTCCAGTGGCCCAGCATCCCGATTTTTATAAGGTGACCATAGGGGTGCTGCAACAGTAGGAAGTGTGAAATATGGTCATAAAGTCACTTTTTTCAGTGCCGGTGTAACTTCAAAGAGTCTGTAAATGAATGGTTGTAAGTCAAGGACTAACTGTATTACAGATGTGCCTATTTTCAACAGGTGTTGCTTTCTACAACTGGGTGTTTTTTCTCTCTTCCTTCTCTGAAAATTGGGAGCAAAACATGTTCATACCTATATAGAAATATTCTTTTTTTTAAAACAACACCTCCCTGTTGATGTGTTCCATTCCAGCTTCGTTAGTTGTAAGAAAAAAGTATCCTTCCCCTTATCTATGATTAAGCAGGTCTCAGCAGGTGTTTCTGAATGAGATGGTTTTCCTTTACTGATCTCTTGAATAATAATAATAAAATGTTCTTCTCTATAAAGTTTCTGCCTCCTTCCTTCTTTCATGTCCCAATTTTTATTTGAAGTGCTATCATAAACTATTTTTTTTCTTGACTCCCAAAGAAACAGGGTACATCAAACTGCCTCGCGTTGACTCCAATTTGGGAAACATTTCTTAGAAACCTCCTATGGTCTTAACCCCAAAGCATTTCATTTCTCAAAAAGAGGGGATGTATAAGTCTTTCAAGGTCTGATCTGGGTCTAGAATAGAATGGAGCTGGAAGGGCCCTTGGAGGTCTTCTAGTCCAGCCCCCTGCTCAAGCAGGAGAACTTATAGCATCTCAGACGGGTGAATGTCGAACCTCTTCTTAAAAAATCTCCGGTGATGGAGTGCCCAAGGTTTCTGGAGGCAAGCTGCTCCACTGGTTAATGGTCCTCACTGTCAGGAAGTATCTCCTTAATTCCAGGTTGCTTCTCTCTTTGCTCAGTTTCCAACCATTGTTTCTTGTCCTGCCCTCTGGTGCTTTGGAGAATAACGAGACCCCATCTTCTTTGTGGCAGCCCCTCAAATACTGGAATACTGCTATTATGTCTCCCCTATTTCTTCTTTTCTTTAGACTAGCCAAACCCAAGTCCTGCAGCCGTTCTTTGTATGTTTTAATCTCCAGGCCTTTGATCATCTTAGTTGCTCTTCTATGATTTTTCCCCAAACTCTCAACATCTTTTTTGTGATATGGGGACCAAAATTGGCTTCAGTATTCCAGCTGTGGTCTTGCTAGGGCTTTGTGAAGTGGTACTAATACTTCGTGTGATCTTGACTCTATGCCTCTGTTTATACAATCCAGGATTGTCTATCACTGGGACCACAATTTTTTTCTTCTGTTTTCAGATTCATGTTTGACTCCTTCCTCAGGGACTTCTTCTCCTAGAATATGCGCTTTGGGCTATTCTTTGCTTCATATTGATGGATTGTTGTGTTGATGGCCTGCAATTGGCTGCTTGTGCTGTCATGTCCTTGGTTACTAAGTGCTTGATAAAATCGTGGTAAATCTGATGTATAGTTTTTTTTCTAGATTGCATGTTTGAATGCTACAACACTATGTGGCTTGGCTCCAAGATAACTATCAGACCACCTTAACTTACTTAAGATGTTTCTCCAGGGAGAAGCTTCTGGTTTTACCCCAGTTTAGTAAGATAAACAGAATGGAGGACAGGACGTATTATTTACCAGTTGATATTCCAACCTTATAGAATAATCTTTTCTTGGGAGTAAAGTTTCTTGAATATTGGGCACTATCTAACAAAATGGAATTCAATGGTGAAAAAAGTAAGGTTTTACCTTTAGGCAAGAAAAACCAAATGCACAGGTACAGTATAGGTGGTACCTTGCTCAATAGTAGTAACTGTGAGAGGGATCTCAGAGTCCTAGTGGACAATCCCTTAAATAGGAGCCAGCCGTGTGCTGCAGCTGCCAAAAAAGCTAACACAGTGCTAGGCTGCATTAACAGGGGGGTAGAATCAAGATTATGTGAAGTGTTAATATCACTTTAAAATGCCTTGGTAAGGCCACACTTGGAATACTGCATCCAGTTTTGGTCCCCATGATATAAAAATGATGTTGAGACTCTAGAAAGAGCACAGAGAAGAGCAACAAAGATGATTAGGGGACTGGAGGCTAAAACATATATGGAACGGTTGCTGGAATTGGGTATGTCCAGTTTAATGAAGAGAAGGATGAGGGCTGACACGATAGCAATCTTCCAATATCTCAGGGGTTGCCGCCAAGAAGAGGGAGTCAAACTCTTCTCCAAAATGCCTGAAGGCAGGACAAGAAGCCACAGATGGAAACTAAGATCAAAGATCCTGGAACACTGGGGAACTACCAGAGGAGTAAAAAATAGCTGATGTAGCTCCCATCTTCAAAAAAGGGGAAAAAATAGATCCAGGAAGCTACAGACCTATCAGTCTGACCTCAATATCTGTCAAGATTCTGGAAAAGATAATAAAACAATGAATCCGAGCCGGTATGGCATTCTACAATTTACGTCTCACCATATTTTTCAAGGGAGACACACCCTTTGTCTGACTCCTCTGATGAGACCTGTCCATTATGGTTCAACCTCTGGCATCTTCCTCAGAGTACACAAGCCCCACAACCACGTCAAGGTACTGCCTCACTGGGGGATGATGATGATGATGATGATGATGATGATGATGATGATGATGATGATGATGTTGATGATGATGATGATGATGATGATTCAAAGAGAGAAGCAACCTAGAACTAAGGAGAAATTTCCTGACAGTTAGAACAATTAATCAGTGGAACAACCTGCCTCCAGGAGCTGTGAATGCTGCAAAACCCTTTTTAAGATTTCTGAAGCTGATTAAGATGAACCTCTTCTATGAGGGAATTAGTGACATTAATTGTTGCTGTTTTATTAATTCCAATTTAATTTCATTCTTGTGTTTTGGGTCCGTCTTGTACTTTAGTTGGTTATATATTTTTTCCCTTATTATTTTGTTACAGCAACAGTAGAGTGCTGCTTTCTTCATTCTGAAGACCGTAGAAATATTCTGCAAATGTCAATAAGGATTCCTAGTGCATGGGTCTATTCTTAGCTTTATCGTCAAGGATGTACGGATGATTCTCTAAGGTTAACATCCACTTTGAAAGCATGTTCAGTCCAGCTAAAAAGATTGTCAAGTGACCCCATGTCCAGGCCATTCTTATATTTTTTTTTCCTCATTTTTATATTTTATTGATTCAGAAAACTTTTGGTTTCCTGATCCTGGTGCCAATGCAAGATTTATGAGTTGTTAACCCAGATTTGAGGTTAAGTGTTAACCCAATCTTCATTCCTTATCAAATATAACAAAGGCATTTTTTCCTCTACTGCAGAAGAGAAGATTTATTTAATAGCTATTCTTTTGCAATAGCATCATTTCAGTCTGTGAAAGGCTGAAGGAGTCTGTGCAAGGCCTTAGAGAGAACAATATCTGATTTTTCATGATATAATAGAGATACCTGCTTGTGTACGTTGGATGTTTCAGATATTAATGAAGTCATAGGCTGAATTAACAGAGGCATAGAAACAAGATCATGTGAAATATTTAGTACACATTATACACCTCTGTAGACCGCATAGGGAATATCACATCCAACTTTAGTCACCATGATGTAAAAACAAAAGATGTTGAGACTTTAGAAAGAGTGCAGAGAAGGGCAACAATGGTGTTTAGGGGATAAATATACAAAGATCAGTTCCAGGAATTGGAAATGTCTATTTTAATGAAAAGAAGTAGTAGGGACTGACATGATAGCAGTGTTCCAATATCTAAGTGACTGCCACAAAGAAGAGGGGAGTCAACATATTCTCCAAAGCACCTGGAGGCAAAACAAGAAGCAATGGATCAAAACTAATAAAGGAGACAACCAACCTAGAACTAAGGTGAACTTTCCCAACAGTTGGAAGAATTAGTCAGTGGAATGGCTTGCCTTCAAAACTTGTCTGAAATAATGGAATGGAATGGAATGGAAGATACCTGGAACGGTCCTTGGAGGTCTTCTAGTCCAGTCCCCTGCTTGAGCAGGAGAACCTATACCATTTCAGACAAGTGACTGTCTAGTCTCTTCTTAAAGGCCTCCAGTGATGAATGCCAGGTTGCTTCTCTCTTTGATCAGTTTCCAACCATTGTTTCTCGTCCTTGCCTCTGGTGCTCTGGTGATCAACCTGACCCTCTCTTCCTTGTGGCAGACCCTCAGATACTGGAATGACCATGACCATAGCATGAAACAACCTTGGATGTTTTCTAGTCCAATTGTTCCAGACAAGTGGCAGTCCAGTCTCTTCTTAAAAGCCTCCAGTGATCAAGCACCCAGAACGTCTGAAGGCAAACCCTTCCACTGGTTAATTGTTCTCACTGTAGGGAAATTTCTCCTTAGTTCTAGGTTGCTTCTCTCCTTGATTAGTTTCCAACCATTGTTTCTTCTCTTGTCCTCTAGTGCTTTGGGGTATAGGGTCTAGAAGATCTCCAAAGTCCCTTCCAATTACGTTATTCTATTATGGAAGAGGTCAGTTGAGTCCTTGCTGGGACAGATAGAATTGTAAAAGTCCAATATCTTGGACTTTGTTTTTGGATTGGATTCTCCTTCAGAAGAGAGAGACCTTTTAATAGGCAGCTTTCTGAGTGAACATGAGGCAGCTTTTTCTTGGGACTCTGATGCATGTTGTCATAACAACCTGATATGGTTCCCGTAATCCTTTAAAGAGGGAAGGGATCAGAGACACTTGTTCTCACTATACAACCAAAGCTTTCTCCAAGGAGGTTTCGTTTGTTTTTTAATTAGCTGCAACAGGCTTAATTCAGGATTCAGTTCAGTGGCACATCTACAGAGGAACTCTGTAGCACTCAGCAAAGCAGTTCAGAATTGATACCAATTTAGCCAAATATTAAAAGAGTAAAAAAAAAAGCCACTTCATGAAAGAGATTAAGAAAAGCAAGCTTCCAACTGGAGCAATCACCTCTAGCAGGATGCTATTATGAGAGGTATAATATGAGATCAAGCATCCTTTGAGGCATAAATGAGAGACACTTTAAGAGTGGTGGCATATGACAGAGAGAGGGAAATGTAAGCCTTGGATATAGGAGGCAAAGCTTCAAATTCCGTTGCTTCTATGAAGCTGATTGGCTGAAATTGGGCCAGATGCTATCTCTCTAGTTACATCAACCAGAGGGTGCAGCGATAGAGGAGATAAATCTGATTGTAGAGTTGATAAGTACCTGGGTCTGTTGTGTAAAGGATTGGTTTAACATTCTGGAGAAGGAGATAAGGCATGTTTGTTTGTTTTTTTGCATCTATTCTAAAACTAGATGGACTTTGGCAATTATAATGACCATAGGTATCTGAAGTAGGAAGCCAAGGAAAAAGTAATAACATGTGTTTTGTGACATCACACCCAGAAGACTATGATGTATCATTTATGTCTCTGTGTCACAACACCAGTATAAGCGGCAGACTGCATGACATAACATAGGCCCTGTTAGTTTCCCATCACTGTGGTTAGTTGTGAATACCCATGATAATTTTATTTATTCATGGGTATTTTGAAAGTCTTCAAAAGAACTTCGAGGCATTGTTTACCTAAAAGGATCTTTTATTCAAGTAGCAAAATATCGGCACTTACATAATCGAAGCCAAAAACTGAATTCCCCTCCCCCTCCTCTCCCCTCCTCCAATTAACAGTCATAAATCACATTCCCCAATTAGCTTGAAGGCTGGGCTTCCTCTCCAGCTCACCAATTCTTTATCAACTCTGGGCTCAATAACCTTGATTCTCACGTACGTTTTAGCGTTGTTATGTCTAGCTGGACTCTCATTCACATCCCCCACCCTCCCAGCATCATCTAACTCTAAAAGTGAAAGGAAAAGGATGACTACATTTCCATCTATTGTCAGTGCAAAATCATCCCATGTTGGCAGCGTTGACGCTGCCTTTATTAATGTAACAAGTAACTCAAGGTGCTGAATATTTCCAACATACCTTCCTTCTCCTATTGTCCCCACAACAATAACTCTGTTGGGCTGAGACAGATGACTGACTGAAAGTCACCTAGCCCAGAGGTCCCCAACCTTTTGGACACCAGGGAACGGTTCTGTGGAGAGAGGTTTTTCCACAGACCTGAGTGGGTGTGGTTTCAAATACTGCCTGCATCCCACAGATGGGGCTTTGCTTATTTGTGCCAACCAGTTTCTGGCATGCCGTGGCTCGGTACTGTTCCACGGATGGGGGGGTTGGGGACCCCTGATCTAGCCAACTTTCATGTCTAAGATGTGACTAGAACTCACAGTCTCCCAGTGATTGGCCCGAAGTCATCTAGCTGGCATTCACATCTCAGGTGAGACTAGAACTCATAGTCTTCTGTTTTCTAGCTAAGTGCCTTAACCACTAGAAGAAGCTGGCTCTCCAGAATAATTTCTGAGGTATGTATTCATGTGATAAACTCATGCATTTTCCCCTCTATCCATTCTTAGAGAGAATTTACCTTGGAAATGTCCATATGAGAAGAAATTAATGTTGGTGAAGTTCTTAAGAGGAGGATAATGTTGTTATTAAAGGTATGTAGTTATGAGGCAACCGGTGGATTTGTGAATTATTGTCTTCTGCTGGACGTGTCCCTTTCAGCAACAAGTGGTTAGGGCAAAAATAATGGGAAGAATTATAGCTCAGTTAAAAGCTTTAATAAGGTGATTTATGAACTCTTTGTGTTATCTTCCTTCCATTGGTTTATTTTCCTTCCCTGTTTTAAAAGGATATTTGAGGCTTCTAATTTACCTTTAGTATGGCCTCCACTGTTTGGTTATTGATCTGATGTGAGATCACAGTGCTCATATTTTATGTTATGATAAGATGCATTGTTGATACCTCCCATGGCAGTTGAAAGTCTCCCGCGATGTCTTCTAAATATTTATAAAGTGATGTTCTATTCCATCCATATGATATCTTCAAAAGTGTATTAAAAGATTCATTGAGAAATTAGCTAGTTCTGAAGTCATTGCATGACTCCTGGTGCCTAATGCTCAGTTTATGAGATCTAGACATTCATTTTTCTCACCCTTCTGAGCATAGCTCACAAAGTGGTTGGAAACACTCTCTTCAATCAATATTTATTTTGAAGACTCAGTTTTTAAGACCCCAAGTTCATGTACTAACACATCTGATAAGCTTTCTTAGATGAACATCTGAAGTAGCACTGAAGTGATTCTATTATGATTTTGATCCCATGAGTTATATATATCTGAAGAGATACAGTGTTCACTGCCGGGTCTAGAAAATGAGTTCTGAAATGGACAAGATTTCAAAATGTAGAATAGAATAGAATAGAATAGAATAGAATAGAATAGAATAGAATAGAATAGAATAGAATAGAATAGAATAGAATAGAATAGAATAGAATAGAATATATAGAGATTGGAATAGAATAGAATAGAATAGAATAGAATAGAATAGAATAGAATAGAATAGAATAGAATAGAATAGAATAGAATAGAATAGAACAGAACAGAACAGAACAGAACAGAACAGAACAGAACAGAACAGAACAGAATAGAATAGAATAGAATAGAATAGAATAGAATAGAATAGAATAGAGCTGGAAGGGACCTTGGACATCTTCTAGTCCAGCCACTTGCTCAAGTGGAAGAACCTATACTGTCTCAGACAAGTGACTGTCCTGTCTCTTCTTCAAAAACCTCTGGTGATGGAGCATCCACAAGTTCTGAATGCAAGCTGTTCCACTGGTTAATTGTCCTCACTGTTAGGATGTTTCTTCTTAATTCCAGGTTGCTTCTATCTCTGGTCAGTTTCCAACCGTTGTTACTTGTCTTGACCTCTGGACCTTTGGAGAATAATTTGACCCCCTCTTCTCTGTGGCAGCCCCTCAGATACTGGAACACTGCTATGAAGAATGGCTACAGGACTTGGGTTTGGCTAGTCCAAAGAAAAGAAGAAATGGGGGAGACATGATAGTGTTCCAGTTTCTGAGGGGCTGCCACAAAGAAGAGGGGGTCACATTCTTCTCCAAAGCACCAGGGGGCAGGAGAAGAAACAATGGTTGGAAACTGATCAAAGAGAGAAGCGACCTGGAATTAAGAAAAAAACATCCTAACAGTGAGGACAATCAACAAGTGGAACAGCTTGCCTCCAGAAATCATGGATGCTCCATCACTGGAGGTTTTTAAGAAGAGTCTAGACAGTCACTTGTCTGAGATGGTATAGGTTCTCCTTTTTGAGCAGGGGGCTGAAGTAGAAGACCTCCAAGTTCCCTTCCAATTCTATTCTATTCTATTCTATTCTATTCTATTCTATTCTATTCTATTCTATTCTATTCTATTCTATTCTATTCTATTCTATTCTATTCTATTCTATTCTATTCTATTCTATTCTATTCTATTCTATTCTATTCTACTTTGCCCAGAGCTCCTGAGGGAGTAGTTCACACACAGCAACTCGGGAACTGGTTGCTGATTGTTGGTTTTCTCACCAAAGTCTAAACTGCTCATGAGCTGAACTGTTCTACACACTGCACAAGCAAAAAGGTTTTAATTTTGCAGAAGAGGGAAAGTTATAAACATATAAGGAGCAATTAGGTTGACTGCTCTTAATATTGGCCCTGGCCCTATTTTCTTGACTTCTGGGACACCAGTCAGAAGTCTTTGGCCAAAAATAAAAAAATAAACTTCAGTGTCCTATTGAGAAGATGACTGTAGATGTCTCTCCAAAGATGCATGTTCTCACATTTTTGAGATTATCACGACTGTCTGCGTTGGCCAAGTAATTCTGAGAAAGAAAATGGTCAGCTGTGATGTGCAACTTTCTTAAGTAGATCTTTAGGATTGCAGGTATTTTTATTAGCAACACCTCATGCTATACTTCCTCAGGTTTGATTTGCTTCCTAATAACGTTTAATGTTTAATTATTAAGGGCATGAAAGAATTATGGCAATTACATAGGGCTAGAAAAACACACACCCTTATGCCAAAGGCATTGGTTGATTAACTCTCAATAAAGGTGCTTAAATAATTAATTGGCCTTGATTCATTCCATAATTAGTACTAAATGGTCAGCAATCATGAGCATATTAACATGATTAGAAGTTGTGGTTTTTTTAAAAGAAAGAAATAGTAGATAAAGAAACTATTCTTTGTCTAACGTCTTTGGCATGGTGCATGAAGGAAGACTGAAGTCAGGGATAGGTAGAACAATCAGAATGAGACTGAAGGTAGTCAAAATTAATGACTTGCTCCATCTTATATAAATTTGTGTAGCAGGGAGCAAGGAATTTGTCCTAGGGTATACTGGCTGTTAGCTCTGGCCCATTCCACATGGAAAAAGAATATGGGGGAAGCGCCAAAGGTGGCTTCAGTTCTGATGTGAAGAAGCTTCTTGGATGAGAAGTGAAACGTTTTCAATGGAAAAAAAATCCAAGAAAATCCTGTTGCCTTCTGGAAAAATACCTTTGGGACAACCATGACCTGGATAATTGAGAATGTCTGCAAACAATATGGAGGAAGGATTGACAATTCATGGATCAATGTCAGCTTCAAAGCTCCAATATATTTCAGAACAAGCTATGAGATACTGCAGAAGCTGGCTGTAGAAGCCCTTGAGATGGATTATTACCTTCTAGGTAAATTCCAAGATGTCTTATCAACCCTCTCCTGCCCCCCTTTTAAGAAGTAGGATTATATAGCACTGCTTCCTTTTGAAATTGAGTGCAGCACAATGAGGCCTCTGATTTGATGAAGTGGGTTGGTGAAAATCTTGGAACATCATTTTGAAGAGGCATGTCGAGGAAGAGTTAAGCACAAACCTCCATCAACCTCATTTCATCAACCAACTTGGCTGTCTTCTTTTTTTAAGAATGAAACCAAGTAGCAACGTTGCTTTTTGTTGCTTCACTTTTAATTGTAGAGTATATATTTAAATAAGGATGTCCAGGTCTGTTTATCTATGGAGATTTTCGGTCATCCAGGTCATGGTTGTCCCAAAAATGTGAAGCAGCAGAAGCAGGAGAAGGAGAAGGAGAAGGAGGA
Organism: Vipera berus; assembly: GCF_964194415.1. Lineage (NCBI taxonomy): Eukaryota > Metazoa > Chordata > Lepidosauria > Squamata > Viperidae > Vipera > Vipera berus. The sequence goes on along the minus strand of NC_138204.1, from coordinate 209,912,745 downwards.
GAAGGAGAAGAAGAAGAAGAAGAAGAAGAAGAAGAAGAAGAAGAAGAAGAAGAAGAAGAAGAAGAAGAAGAAGAAGAAGAAGAAGAAGAAGAAGAAGAAGAAGAAGAAGAAGAAGAAGAAAGAAGAAGAAGAAGAAGAAGAAGATCTTCAAGGAAAAACAAAATCCAGGTGCCTTTTGAAAAAATACCTTCGGGACAACCAGATCTATCTATTTCCAGTATGTGTTAATTTGCATTAAAAAAAAACCCTTTTCTTAACAATATTATTTCCCATAAGTTTGAATTCTCAAGTAATATACCTGAATGCACCTTTTCTTTCAAACTAGAGCTTTAATTACATGCTTTGATTAAATTGCTGAAAACTACTCCATAACATTTGGGAAAAAAATGAAGATCTAGTCAACCCTTCAGCTGTAAACTGGATAATAATCCAAGAAATTCAGATGGTGTTGTTTTGCATTTAAATTTGTTGAAATTCAGTTTCAACAATCCATTTTTTTCAAGGTTTCATCATTTTTTTCTTTATTTTTTTTTAAAAAAACACACCCTCAAACCAATATAATTTGCTGTTTTGGCAAGTATTTGAAGATGTATTACTAGAACTGGAATCCAATAAGAGATAGTTGCATTAGAGTGGCTTGTTCTGCTTCAGAACCTGTAAGGTAAAGGTAAAGGTTCCCCCGCACATGCGTGCTAGTCGTTTCCGACTCTAGGGGCCAGTGCTCATCTCCGTTTCAAAGCCAAAGAGCCAGCGCTTGTCCGAGGACATCTCCGTGGTCATGTGGCCGGCATGACTAGACGCCAAAGGCACACAGAACGCTGTTACCTTCCCACCGCTGTGGTCCCTATTTTTCTACTTGCATTTTTTACATGCTTTCGAACTGCTAGGTTGGCAGAAGCTGGGATGAGTAACAGGCGCTCACTCTGTTATGCGGCACTCGGGATTCGACCTGTACCCAACATTTATTTTCCCTATCATTGCTCTTATGTGGTTCTTTTTTTTTTTCCAAGGAGGAAGTGGAAAACAATGTTTTTTTAAAGCAATAAATGAGGAAGATTATAAAATAAAACATTATAAAACTGCTTTATAATGCTTTTGTAAGACCACACTTGGAATACTGCATCCAATTTGGATCACCCCAATGTAAAAAAAAAAAAGATGATGAGACTCTGGAAAGAGTGCAGAGAAGAGCGACAAAGATGACGAGGGGACTGGAGGCTAAGACGTATGAAGAACAGTTGCAGGAATTGGGTATGTCCAGTGGTGGGATTCAAATATGTGAACAAATGGTTCTCTGTGTGGATGCCACTTCCGGAAGTCCATTCTTGGCCTGGGCAACAAAAAAAATAGCTACCGGTTCTGCCAAAGTGGTGCAAACTGGCTGAATCTCACCCCTGGGCATGTCTAGTCTAGTGAAAAAAATTAGCAGTGACATGATAGCAGTCTTCCAGTATTTGACAGGTTGCTACAAAGAAGAGGTCAACCTATTTTCCAAAGCACCTGAAGGCAGGACAAAAAGTAATGGATAGAAACTAATCAAAGATAGAAGCAACCTAGAACTAAGGAGAAATGTCCTGACAGTTAGAACAATTAATCAGTGGAACGACTTGCCTCCAGACATTGTGGGTTCTCCATCACTGGAGGTTTTAAAAAGAGACTGGACAATTTGTCTAAAATAGTAAAGGGTGTCTTGCTTTGGCAGGAGGGTAGATTACAACAGAGGTCCCCAACCTTTTGGGCACCAAAAGGCTTAGGCCTGGGGTACTTGAGAGACCACCTGATGCCAATGTCAACCTCCCATTGCCCGGTCCGCTCCCACAGAGTCGGCCTCCTCAGGGTGCCGTTGGCAATGCCGGCTGGCAACCCCAAGGGGGGGAGCCTTCTCTGTGGGTGCACCAACCCTCTGGAACGAACTGCCCCCAGAGCTGCGGATGGCTCCTGACCTTCGGTCCTTCCGCCATGACCTAAAGACCTGGTTATTCCAACAAGCGGGCCTGGACTGATCATAGTTTTTAAATTTGGTTTTTTATTGGTTTAAACTATTCTTATTTCTCATATTGTTTAATCCTCTTTTAATTTTTGTAATTATATCTTTTAACTTTTTATTGTTGTGAGCCGACCTGAGTCCTCAGGGAGAAGGGCGGCATATAAATTTAATAAACCTAAACCTAAACCAGGGACCGGTTCCGTGGAGAGAGTTTTTTCCATGGACTGGAGATGGTGTGGTTTTGTGTGCTGCCTGCATCCCACGGATGGGGCTTTGCTTGTTTGTGCGGACCAGTTGCTGGCATGCCGCAGCCCAGTCCTGGTCCATGGGCTGGTGGTTTGGGACCCCTTGATTAGAAGACCTCCAAGGTCCCTTCCAGCTATATTATTCTGTTAAATTCTGTTAAAATTTCAGCTTGGGTCTTATAAGTCATTTCAACCTCCAACGTAGACATGATGTTACTTTATCAGTAATTCCCACCTATGCCATTTTAATACAACCCCGTTTTCCTAAATGTGAACGAAATAAAAATTTTGGACTAGAGCAATTCTTCAATAATGATAATGAGTTGTTTATTTATTCATGGAGAACATCTATAGGGCTGCCCACTCACTCTTAGTGACTCTGGGTGGCTTACAAAAAAATAAAAAAAAAAAAACCAAGATACAACAATAAAAACAATAGCGGTAATATACGAAGAGTGAAAACAAAGAAATTGTGATGTGTTAACAAGACCCTGCCCCCCCTCTCCCCCCCCCATTTGGCTCTACAGTCTGTGCTACTTATGGTCAATCTTGATTAAATTAAAAAAGCTAAGAAATCATGAAGAAAACAAAGTGGTAGAAAAATCGGAACAAAGAAGTGGAAAACAGGGATAGAAATGTATGGATAAAATTAGAATAGAAATAGTTGTAAATGGGAAGAGAGTAAAATAAAATAGGTAGGAAAATAGAAACAAGCTTAGAGTTAGCACAGGTTTAGAAGAAAGGAGTAGGAATTTAAGATGGTGCAATAAAACCATTGTGTGGGGGAAAACAATGGAGTCTTTGACTCTGTGTTCTGTACCATATCCTCCTTTTTCTTTCTTGATTATTTTTTAAATGAAACTGCTAGGAGGAGGAGGAGGAGGAGGAGGAGGAGGAGGAGGAGGAGGAGGAGGAGGAGGAGGAGGAAAATTTCTATGGCCTATTTTTTTCCTTAACATAATGAAACATTAGCCTATAACAAAAAGTAAATCAATTAACATCAGAATGACCTTTCAGAGCACAGAGTAAGCTGAGCATCATCCACAATTTGAATTATAGAAGGGACAAATTGTTACAGATAATGATTTTTTTTAAAAAAAAATATTAATTCGCACGTTAGGCTTCAGGTACATCAATCATATCTTTTATTAGCAATTATTATCACAGAGATAAAATTTATAAAACTGCCGGTTCAGAATAAAATGCATTTCATTAAAAGAATGCCCTATACTATTGATACAAGGAATCAGGGCTCTTTTTTTTTGTCATAGAATGCCCAGAACGGAGTTCTGGCACCTTTTATGGATGGAACCTTGTAGGGTAGGCAAGGCGGGTTGTATGATGTCTGTGAGTTCCGGCACCTTTTTTTTTTTAAACAAAAAAAGCACTGCAAGGAACATAAAGTTTTGTAGCTGATTGGTAGAAATGCCCCAGGTTTCTATCAGTGTCTCTTCAATAATATGGAAATAATAATACTTAAACTATCATGAGGTTAGACCCAGTGTTGTTCGTCCTTCTTAAAAAATAACTTGGGTAAAAAAATAAAGGACTGAGTGACACTTCAGATTCAAAGACAAAGAGAAGATGGGAATAGAGACATAACAAACACATCTTCTCCTGGGATTATGCAGTAGCTAGAGTAAGGGAGGAGGAGGAGGAGGAGGAGGAGGAGGAGGAGGAGGAGGAGGAGGAGAAGAAGAAGAAGAAGAAGAAGAAGAAGAAGAAGAAGAAGAAGAAGAAGAAGAAGAAGAAGAAGAAGAAGAAGAAGAAGAAGAAATATTATTAATATTAATAATGATGATGATGATGATGATGATGATGATGATGATGATGAGCCTGGAGACAGCAGAGAATAGAAGAGAAAGAACTGGAGAAGATAACAAAATACAAAGACCTACAAATAGAAATAGAAAGACTGTGGCGAAGGCAAGCAAGGGTGGTACCAATAGTAATAGGCGCCTTGCGTGCAATCCCAAAACAACTGGAGCACCACTTGAAGACCATTGGCATTGACAAATTCGCCATTAGTCAATTGCAAAAGGCGGCCTTACTAGGAACTTCTTCCATTCTGCGATGATATCTGTGATACCATCAACCATCCACATCTGCCTATCCCAGGTCCTTAGTAAGGACTCAATAGTTAGACAAAAATGCCAAATCCAGTCTGAACATCTGGCTGACTGTGCGATGATCAATAACAACAGCAGCAGCAGCAGCAGCAGCAAAGACTTACAAATAGAAATAGAATGACTGTGGCAAAGGCAAGCAAAGGTAGTACCAAAAGTAAGAGGTGCCTTGGGTGCAATCCCAAAACAGCTGGAGCATCACTTGAACACCTTCGGCATTGACAAACTTGCCATTGGTTAATTGCAAAAGACGGCTTTACTGGGAACACGTTCCATCCTGCAGGGATATCTGTAACACCATCAAACATTCATATCTGTCTATCCCAAGTCCTTGGTAAGGACTCAATAGGTAGACAAAAATGCCAAACCCAGTCTGAACATCTGGCTGACTGTGCGATGATACATCATCATCACCACAACTGCAATTTTCTGGGGCTTGGTTGTTTTCTTGCAGACACTTCGTTATCCACACCAGATTGGGTAGTGAAATATCTGCAAGAAAACAACCAAGTTTCAGATTTCAGAATTAATAAAATTGCATGGGATAGCTCAGAAATGCGTGATACTCAATTTCTTTCAATGATGTCATCACATGATCAAATGTGATTGGCTATTCAGCATGGTCAGGTGATGTGGGATGTCACCACCTTCACCAATAAGCAGACCATTTGTGGAACTTTATTCAAGAATGAACAAGAAAATAGGATCCGGAAGATCTGGTTTGACCAATTCCTTCTGTACTTCAAGGCAGAATGATCTTATTATTTTCCTATAATAAGAAAGAAGCAGCTTATAAGGTGGAAATGCTGGATGAAAAAAAATCTCTCAGGAGAAATAAATCTATTTAACATTCTCTGGGATTTGGCACCTTTTTTTTAAAAAAAAATGCTAGTTATAGAGCAGTGATGGCAAACCTTTTAGAGACCGAGTGCCCAAACCGCAACTCAAAATCCGCTTATGAATCGTCGGGTGCCAGGTGGGCGTGGCCCATTGGGTGGGTGTGGCCCACTGGGTGGGCGTGGCTGAGGTGGTAACAGCAGACTGGGTGGAACTAAAAAGTTCAATCAATCAATTTCAACTTTGCGAGATCTTTTTTGTTTTCCTGTGAGAAGTCAAAATTGATTGGTTGAACCTTTTTTTTTTTTTGCACACGGCGGCGGAGGCCTAAAGCAAAAAGGGTTTATAAAACCCAGTTGAAGGCCTAGGACTGGGGCGATGGTACACGTGCCCACAGAGAGGGCTCTGCGTGCCACCTGTGGCACGCGTGCCATAGGTTCGCCACCACTGTTATAGAGAATCTTCTTCCTTCCTCGTTTCCGAATCTCTGCTATTTATCCTCCGAGGCAGAACATTTAATTCAAATGATCAATTGACCACTTTAATGTTATTGAATGTGAAAGGGAGAAGCTGTAAAGTTGCTAATCCATCAATAGGCAATGCTTGATGAGCTACTTTAAAAAAAGGGGAAAAAGAAAAGCAATTGCTGACCTTTTTTTAAGCTCTTCAACTCAATTCTTCGGGATCCCTTTTGCCCTTCATATTTATACAGAGAGAGGCATTTTTTTTTGTTATTTTAACTCGTGCTGTCTGTTTTTATTTCATTGCAAAGAAAAAAAATGTATTCCTCTTAGACTTTATACCTGAAAATAATCAAAGGCATCCCACTGTGGTTATGGGCTAAATAATAAATCAAAACGTGCTTTATATCTTGATATATTTAAATACCTCTCCCCAGCTAATCTTTTTGTAAGCTGTAAAAGGAAAGTTTAGGTCCAGAATAGGGATCGCTACCACGAAAATTGGTCTTTCACTGGTGAGAGGCAATTGGAAATAGTATGCAAATGTAACCTTCAAACATAAGGGTGTTCAAAAACCTTCAAAAATGAGACACAGAAAGGAACTGGATAGCATCTGTTCATGATAGCTTGCACATCCTCTTTCTTCTGTCTAAATAAAATGGGAACTTTAATGCTTATCGTGTTCGGAGTTTAATCAGCAAAATAACTTTTGAAGTCTGTAGACCTGAATGTGCCTTGTGCATTAAGGTGTGACATTCTGATTTTTTTCTTTCCCTTTCTCTCTCTCTCTCTCTCTCTCTCTCTTTCTTTCTTTCTTTCTTTCTTTCTTTCTTTCTTTCTTTCTTTCTTTCTTTCTTTCTTCTTTCCTTCCTTCCTTCCTTCCTTCCTTCCTTCCTTCCTTCCTTTCTTTCTTTCTTTCTTTCTTTCTTTCTTTCTTTCTTTCTTTCTTTCTTTCTTTCTTTCTTTCTTTCTTTCTTTCTTTCTTCCTTCCTTCCTTTTCTCAGTGCAAGCTTCTGACCTCTGCTGTAATTGTCTGCTCTTTCTGACTTCTTTGGACCAAAGAGAAAAGGGAAGAGTATTTGATTCTCAGCTTGAACAACTCATCCATTGAGAGACAGAGAGATTTAGCAGTTCAGCTGCAGCAGCAAAGCTGTGGGTTCAAGTCCATCCTTCCTCTCAAAAGCTTAGTGTCTCTTGAGCTGATGTACCACGAAAGATTTGTCTTGTGGGGACAGGCAGAAGGGGGGAGTTGAAGTCCACATGTCTTAAAGTTGCCAAAGTTGAGAAACACTGATATATATCATCATATTTTGCTCTTCAAATAATGTGAGGTTATAAATTCAAGAAACAATTAAATGTATCTCAACAAAAGGACTATGGGTAACATGATACCAGTGTTCCAATATCTCAGGAGTTGCCACAAAGAAGAGGAAGTCAAGTGGTTCTCTGAAGCACCTGAAAGCAGGACAAGAAGCAACGGATGGAAACTAATCAAAGAGAGAAGCAACTTAGAACTGAGAAGAAATTTCCTGACACAGTGGAACAACTTGCTTCCAGAAGTTGTGAATATTCCAACACTGGAAGTTTTTAAGAAGAGACTGGACAACCATTTGTCTGAAATGGTATAGGGTTTCCTGCCTAAGCAGGGGGTTGGACTAAAAGACCACCAAGGTCCCTTCCAACTCTGTTATTCTATTCTATTCTATTCTATTCTATTCTATTCTATTCTATTCTATTCTATTCTATTCTATTCTATTCTATTCTATTCTATTCTATTCTATTCTATTCTATTCTATTCTATTCTATTCTATTCTATTCTACACTACTCTACTATTATATTATATTATATCATTATATTACATTATATTATATTATTCTGCATTCTACCCTCTTCTCTTCTCTTCTCTTCTCTTCTCTTCTCTTCTACACTACACTACACTACACTACACTACACTACACTACACTACACTACTCTACTATTATATTATATTATTATATTACATTATATTACATTATATTATTCTGCATTCTACTCTCTTCTCTTCTCTTCTCTTCTCTTCTCTTCTCTTCTCTTCTCTTCTCTTTCTCTACTCTACTCTACTCTACTCTACTCTACTCTACTCTACTCTACTCTACTCTACTCCACTCCACTCCACTCCACTCTGTTCCATTCCATTCCGTTCTGTTCCATTCCATTCCATTCTAAAAGCCTTGGGCACATTTTGTTTCCAGGCTGTTGTTTTTTTAAAAAAATTCAGGGGAATTTCAAAGGGATATTTGCAGATGAATATTGATCTTTTCCAGGGCCCATTTCCTAAGTAAAACCGTAAATAAAAAGTTCCTTGGTCATTTACACTGAGTTTCCACATCTGCAAAAGAAAGAAAATCCTCTTTGTTATTGCATGGCATACCCCTGGAGAAAATTAATTCAGTGTGATTAACATCCTTACAGTCATCTCCAAAAGATGCAATCTCAAGGTGTCACTTACTGTGAAGTGTTACTGGAAGCCAAATCCTTATTCACGACTTCTAATGGTCCTGAAAAGAACAATGAAGATAATCAGTTGTTACCGAGCTGGAAAGAACATCTCAGGCCTTGGCGTTCTGGCATTCTTGCAATCAGAATCAGAGGGAGAGCATGCCAAGTGACACCTCCATATCTTGGTATTGAGGAACAAAATGTGTTAAAGGGAGCCTGGACAGAAATAGCAAAGGCTTGAAACAACAAGCCATGTCTGTGACAGGACTGGGGTTGCGAAATAAAATGAGAGGCTAGCAACCCAACATAAGGTGACATAGCTATGAATCCTAGACTCATCAAGTTGGAAGGAGCCATAGAGGTTGTTGAGTTCAATACCCTGCTCAGTGCAGAATCCACTGGAGCAGGGGTCCCCAACCCTTGGTCTGTGGACCAGTACCGACCGTGGCATGCCAGCAACCGGTCTGCAGAAACAAGCAAAGCCCCATCCGGGGAATGCAGGCAGCACACAAAACCACACCCTTTCTGGTCTGCAGAAAAAAACATCACGTAACTGGTCCCTGGTACCCAAAAGTTTGGGGACCTCTGCACTAGAGTACATCTGTCAGAAGACCATCCAATCTGCCTTTGAAAAGCTCCGGAAAGGGGGAATTCATCACTTGGTGTAGCCTCCTGATTTTTTATTTTTTTTAGGTAGGTAAGTAGCAGAAAGCTAATTTTATGTAGGTAAAAAAAGGTAAAGGTTTCCCTGTCCAGTCATGTCCAACTCTAGGGATGGTGCTCATCTCCATTTAAAATAGAATAGAGCTGGAAGGGACCTTGGAGGTCTTCTAGTCCAGCCCCTTGCTCAAAGCAGGAGAACCTATACCATCTCAGACAGGTGATTGTCTGATTTCTTGACGAGGGAGCTAGCGTTGTCTGAAGACATTTTCCATGTGGTCTGCATGGTGATATGCCAAAGGCGTACAGAACACTGTTACCTTCCCACTGAAGTGGTACCTATTAATCTACTTGCACTTGCCTGCTTTTGAACTGCTAGGTGGCCAGGAGCTGGGGCAAGGAATGCGAGTTTACCCCATTGCGCAGGGCTTGGGTCTTGAACCTGGGCTGTCAGCCTTCCAGCTGGCAAGCTCAGCTAAATGCCAAGCCATCATGCCCCCTCTTAAAATTTACATAAGTGTACATAAAATGTACATAAATGTACATAGGTTTATATAAACGGTAGCAAAACAACTATTTTATCAGCCACGAGTCCTTCAACTGGCAAGATGTTTGGCAGGGATTGGCTCTTGTCTTTTTTCCTGGGATTGGGAAAGAGTAACTAAACCAAGGTCACCCAACTGGCTTTGTGTCAAAGGCAAGACTAGAACTCACAGTCTCCTGGCTTCTAGCCTGGTGCCTTAACCACTACACCAATCTGGCTCTTAACATTAATTTTGGCCTCTTGAAAATGAAGTAAAACCAAGTTTACCACCCCGAGAATTTGGTTTTTAGTCAAATGTTTATTGTGATCTTCAGCCTGGAGGAAAACACACACACACACACACACACACACACACACACACACACACACAATAACATCAAAGCATTAGACAACAATAGTATACAAAGCTTCTCCTATATGGTGCATGGGTGCTGGGTTTTCCTGGAATTCCAAGAAATCTGGAGACTGTCTGACCAAGTTCAAATTATAGAATCAGAAGAACCCCTAGTTGGCAATGAAGAGTTATTGTTTTCTGTATCTTGTTATTGCTATGTGGAGGGGCTCCTATGTTTCCTAGCCCAGCTCAGGTAGTCCTAAGGTTGGAAAGTTCTGTGTTACCCAGTACAAACCTTGCTCTTCTTCATGCAGAAAGCAATGCAACACCTTAGCTACAGTAGGAGGCCTGTCTCTTTGTGACACTCAATGGACTTTGTGTCTCTTTCCTTTGTGGGGAAAGATGAATTACAGGATGACCTAATATAGGAAATAATCTGAGTTTATGCAAGGTGAAACTTGATGAACTGGTTTGGCTTCTGGAAATCAGTCATTGATTAAAGAAAATTTCACTGAGGCTTAGTGGCCTAGGCTGACAGGTATTCACAGTGAACTATGCAAAGCGACACATACAAGCTGAGACAGACACAAGCATCAACTGGGGATTATTTATTTAAGGGGTAATTAAGAAGCATATTTCAGTCCAACAGTTATACAAAGAAGATCTCGGTCCAAATTGACCCAAAGCAGGCATTGTTGTTGCTATTTTAAACAGTGTCGATGGCCATCCATCCATCCAGGTGCAGAAATCTGGGTGATGAGACTAAGAAAACTAAAAGAGCAGAAATCCAAAATCATCAGAGAGCAATTACAATAACATGCAATAAACAATATAAATTTCTTCCCTCTGTTAGGAGAAACAAAATAAGGCTCATTTAACCATCTCAAAGTTTGAGGGAAAACTAAGTCTTTAATATCTTAAGAAAAGTCAACAAGGTCCAGATCTAGATCCCACTGACAGGAGGTGGGGAGATGCTGGTCCACATCTTTCAAGTCTCAAGTGAGAAAAAAATTCCACAATAATAATATAATAATAATAATAATAATAATAATAATAATAATAATAATAATAATAATAATAATAATAATAATAATAATAATAATAATGATGATGATGATGATGATGATGATGATGATGATGATGATGATGATGATGTTGGAAGGGACCTTGGAGGTCATCTAGTCCAACCCCCTGCTCAGGCAGGAAACCCTATACCATTTCAGACAAATGGCTGTCCAGTCTCTTCTTAAAAACTTCCAGTGTTGGAGCATTCACCACTTCTGGAGGCAGGTTGTTCCACTGGTTAGTTGTTCTAACTGTCAGGAAGTTTCTCCTTAGTTCTAGGTTGCTTCTCTCCTTGATTAGTTTCCATCCGTTGCTTCTTTCAATGGATAATAGCAATAGCACTTATATACCGCTTCATAGTGCTTTACATCCCTCTCTAAGCAGTTTACAGAGACAGCCTTCATTTTATCAACCTCAGAAAGATGCAACTTTGAGCCATTTAGGATCGAACTGCTGGCAGCCGGCACAATTAAGCCTGCAATACTCCATGTTCACCACAGTGCCAACATGGCTCGTTTTAATATACTGTCTCACCTACTAGTTGAGAAACAATGTCAGCTACTGTCCCTCTGTGAGTAATGAAACCTTTGGCAAGATACCTGGTGTGACATTGGAATCTGGGTTGACGAGGGCTTCATTTTCTTCTTCTGGAATACTTCTCACCAACCTTTGACTGCCCATTGACCTGCTCCTTGAGGACATTTTGCTTCTTCTCTATGACAAAGATGTGCCCGTGATGACCAGGACTTAGGGAACAGTGAATTTGTCCAGATGGCCCCTCTTTCTTTGGCCACTTGCAGGCCTCTGAATGCTGGGTCATGAAAGGACAGCAAAGGAAACACCCAATGGTCTAACTCATTCGTGAACAGATGGTGTCTTGGTGAAACACCTAGAGTGCACAGATGATGTCCTGGGGAAACACCTAACAAGGAACCTGCTAGCTACGTCTGCTTTCTAGTTTCTTATCTATACTATGCCAGCCCTAAGGGGCGATGTCTTAATCTACTGAGTGGCAGCTTTGCTGGGTGACGTGCTTATATAACCAAATAGTATAAAAATAAAGACGTTTTTGCTATGTGATGCTTTTCGCATTGTTTTGGGAAAGCCCGTCTCTATTCAGCTGAATAAACAAGTATTTTTTTAAAAGGCAAATTCTGGTTTCCTGTATTTTGTTATGAAGCAAAACCTCCGAACCTGCACATCACCCGCACCTCGAATTATTTACTCCTGTGATTCCTCACCCACTAGTGGGCTCAACCAGGAGAAGATGGTATGCAGTTCATTGCAGTTGACCCAGGATTTCACAACGAAGCATCTCAGCTCAAAACGTTCCGTCTATCATCTTTAAATCGCGAAGGAATCTGCCCTAAAATTACGACTAGATAGACGTGAAAAGAAGATGACCTGAATTTAATAGGATCATTCCTTTAGGGATATTAGACAGGGGAAAAGAATAAATCATATTTGCTTCAGTTACTATATTCACTGTAAGTTTAGGACAATCTTTCCATTTGAAAGGTAAATTATTTGATTTTTTTTTTAAAAAGGTAAATATAGTATCACAGCCAGGAGTTAATAAACCTGCCAGTTTGGGTTTTGTTCAGCTACTTATTTTCCCAACCTGTATTCATTTCAGCCCCTTTTGTGTGTGTGTTTGTGTGTGTGTGTGAATTTAATTTTGCATTGGAAAATCCAGAAAAGTCCAGATCACGAAATGTAAATACTTGCAGATTTACATATAGGTTGGGGAGGAATGATATTCAAGGACAGGAGTCAGAATTAGATATGATCACGCAAGATATTTTGGTGGCATTCTGATGTGCTGCTCCACAAATAATTAGACAATTAGATGCAAGATCCTGTTCTTTAAATTGGATTCTAGGGATTGGTTGGGCCTGAATGCCATCATAATTCTCTCCCCCCACCCTTTATTGCATAGCAAGCTGCCTCCCACCATTCTCAAACACCATGGTTAGATTGTGGGTAGAGTTCCCCAGACTTATGGCCTGCGGGATTTCAACTGGCCTCACCTAGGCCACTGTGAGCCCAAAGCATGACAGTGCTAACATGTTACAACCTAGTCCTTAGTTTTCCCATTGCTTAAGACAGGACGCGGTGGCTCAGTGGGTTAGGACGCTGAGCTTGTCGATCAGAAGGTCGGCAGTTTGGCGGGTCAAATCCTGAGTGCCACGTAGCAGAGTGAGCGCCTGTTACTCATCCCAGCTTCTGCCAACCTAGCAGTTCAAAAGCATGTAAAAATGCAAGTAGAAAAATAGGGACCACTACGGTGGGAAGGTAACAGCGTTCCATGCACCTTTGGCATCTAGTCATGCCAGCCACATGACCACAGAGACGTCCTCAGACAAGCGCTGGCTCTTAGGCTTTGAAACGGAGATGAGCACCGGTCCCTAGAGTTGGAAACAACTAACACGCATGTGCGGGGGAGCCTTTACCTTCACCTAAGACAGGATTCTGTTTGATATCTTTGTATTTTCCTCAATACCTGAAGTAGTAAAAGAGGAGGAGGAGGAGGAGGAGGAGGAGGAGGAGGAGGAGGAAGAGGAGGAGGAAGAAGAAGAAGAAGAAGAAGAAGAAGAAGAAGAAGAAGAAGAAGAAGAAGAAGAAGAAGAAGAAGAAGAAGAAGAAGAAGAAGAAGCAGCTTGGATGAGAAGCAAAACATACTCATGGAGGAGGAGGATGTTTGTCTAAATAAAGTCTGAATGTGATCTTCATATGATTGGCAATATAGACATTTTCCATCTGTGGAACATTAGAAATCATTGTTTGTTTAGATTAATATTACATTGTTACTTTGATTATGAACTTAAAACCTACAAGCATATTTCTTCCAGTGTGAAACTGTACTTATATCTACATGGTTGCAAAATTAACCCAGAGTACCAAGTTTTAATTATTCAAAACAAGCCTCTCTAGATATTTTATGCTACGCCTGACAAATATTATCGTACACTGGAGAGTCACTATATTAGAAAAGCACTAAAATTATGTATATCAATTAACAATATTATTATACTTAAAGTCTTGAGAAATTATTGAGAAATCGCTGCTCCTGTTCTGGAGAAATGTAAATGGAAAAAAGACAGTGGATCTATTCTTTTTCACTGGCAATGATTACATTAAATGTTCTCCCCATGGTGGGTCTATCTTTGTGGCAGTCTATTTCTCTTTGCTTGGCCTGTTGATTGGGTTATCATTTTACAGGTTGAATTAGAGCATCTAAACATTGCTAGGGAACCTCAAAGAACCCAAATGGAACTTTGGTGTTCTGTGATAGTTATTTGTTCCTAGAGGTCCTTCAAACAAGGCATGTGTAACCCAACTGGAAGATGGAAGCATATTTCTCCACCTAGAATCCTTCAGAATGAATGCTTGAAGAGATCCCAGTTCATGGCTTGATCAACTGAATTGACTAGTATTGGAACTCTCATTTCTTTGCATCCTGGAAGAAAGTCCTATTCTCAGATGCCTATGGAGATTGTCAGTCATCCAGGTCATCACTGTCCTAACTTCAGAACTGAAGAAGCTTCCTGGATGAGAAGTGAAACATCATTAATAAAGTCCAGTTGCTTTTTAAAAGAGAGAGAGAGAGAGAGAGAGAGAGAGAGAGAGAGAGAACACATTTGGGACTCCCATTCTTAAATTGTTTTACTAAGACAAATAACTTAGGACAATGGGACATGCAAAGCTGATCATCACATTGTAGAATTTGAAGAAACCACAGAGGTCAACTTATCCACCATCCTGCTCAATGCAGAATCTGGCAAAATATATGGGACAGATGGCTTTCAGCCTCAGGGTGAAAGTCTCCAGTAAACTTTATAAAACAGTTTATCCCACTGGTTGTCATCTCTTATCATCAGGCAGTTCTTCCTAATATTCATCTGAATGTAGGTTCAAAGTTTGGTTCTAGTCCTTCCTCGGGGATGACAGAGAAAAAATTCTTCTCCTTTCTCTGTTATCCCAAATAAATAATTGAATAACCTTGGAGTCCTAGTGGGCGATCACTTGACTATGAGCCAGCAGTGTGCAGCAGCAAGCAAAAAAGCTAAAACAATCCTGGGTTGTATAAACAGAGGCATAGAGTCAAGATCACACAAAGTATTAGTACCGCTTTATAAAGCCCTAGTAAGACCACACCTGGAATCCTGCAGCCAATTTTGGTCACCCTATCACAAAAAAGATGTTGAGAGTTTGGAAAAAATTCAGAGAAGAGCAACTAAGATGATCATGGGCTAGGAGACTAAAACATACGAAGAGCGGCTGCAGGACTTGGGTTTGGCTAGTCTAAAGAAAAGAAGAAATAGGGGAGACATGATAACAGTATTCCAGTATCTGAGGGGCTGCCACAAGGCAGAGGGGGCCAGATTGTGCACCAGAGCACCAGAGGGAAAGACGAGAAACAATGGTTGGAAACTGATCAAAGAGAGAAGCAACCTAGAATTAAGGAGAAACTTCCTGACAGTGGAACAGCTTACCCCCCAGAAATCGTGGGCACTCCATCACTGGGGATTTTTAAAAAAAGACTAAACATTCACCTGTCTGAGATGGTATAGGTTCTTCTGCCTGAGCAGGGGGCTGTACTAGAAGACCTCAAAGGTCCCTTCTATTCTATTCTATTCTATTCTATTCTATTCTATTCTATTCTATTCTATTCTATTCTATTCTATTCTATTCTATTCTATTCTATTCTATTCTATTCTATTCTATTCTATTCCATTCCATATTCTATTCTATTCTATTCTATTCTATTCTATTCTATTCTATTCTATTCTATTCTATTCTATTCTATTCTATTCTATTCTATTCTATTCCATTCCATTCCATTCCATTCTCTATTCTCTTCTGTTCTATTCTATTCTATTCTATTCTATTCTATTCTATTCTATTCTATTCTATTCTATTCTATTCTATTCTATTCTATTCTATTCTATTCCATGCCGTTCCATTCCGTTCCGTTCCGTTCCATTCTATTCTATTCTGTTCTGTTCTGTTCTGTTCCGTTCCGTTCCGTTCCATTCCATTCCATTCCATTCCATTCCATTCCATTCCATTCCATTCCATTCCATTCCATTCTATTCTATTCTATTCTATTCTATTCTATTCTATTCTATTCTATTCTATTCTATTCTATTCTATTCTATTCTATTCTATTCTATTCTGTTCCGTGCCATTCCGTGCCGTGCCATGCCATGCCGTGCCATTCCATTCCATTCCATTCCATTCCTTTCCTTTCCATTCCATTCTATTCTATTCTATTCTATTCTATTCTATTCTATTCTATTCTATTCTATTCTATTCTATTCTATTCTATTCTATTCTATTCTATTCTATTCTATTCTATTCCATTCCATTCCACTCCACTCCACTCCACTCCACTCCACTCCACTCCACTCCACTCCACTCCACTCCACTCCACTCCATCTATTCTATTCTATTCTATTCTATTCTATTCTATTCTATTCTATTCTATTCTATTCTATTCTATTCTATTCTATTCTATTCTATTCTATTCTATTCTATTCTATTCTAGAAAGACATCCAATATGATGAAAAGCACCACAACCTGTGCGGGAAGAAATTTCACAGGTTCACTTTGTATTACAAAAAAGACTAAATGTCTGTTGGAAGCCTGGCCTGCTTTTCCTTTGATGAGGAAGAACTAAAATTTCTTCTTATCCACTTCCCTGGTTTATGCTTTGAAAACCCTAGGAACAGACCCACAAATAATGTGTTCTGCTGTTGAATGATTGAGAGCTAGTTTGATGTAATGGTGAAAGCTTCAGGCTAGAAGCCCAGGAGATTGTGAGTTCAAAGTCCCACCTTGTGCCAGTCACTTTTTCTCATCCCTAGGACAGAGGCAATGGCAAACCAATTCTGAAAATGCTCCAAGAAAATGGAAGGTACTTGTCAAACAGCCACGGAGAATCGGACACAATTGAACAGATGAAAAACAAACCAACAAAAAAAGACTATTGAATTATTGAGTCATTTTGGTGTAGTGATTAAGGCATGAGACCCAGGGACCTGATTTCTAGTTCCACTTTAGGCGTAAATGTAGATGGGTGGCTTTGGGCCAGTCACTCTGTCTCAGCCCTAGGAAGGAAGCAAGGGCAAAACCCTTCTGAAAAGTTTGCCAAGAAAACTTCAGGGGCTTGTTTGGGTGGTCTTTAGGAGTCAACATTGACTCAAAGGCAGGCACAGACACACAAACAATACAGAGAGAGACAGAGATATACAAACACCTCCCACCCTGAAACATTATTGCGCTATAAGCCTTTATCGTGCACGCTCTGTATTATGTGTTCAAATCGTTCAATTTAAGGACCTAAGTTCTAGTAATCTCCTCCTTTCAAAAATGTAGTTAACGAAAGAAATGTAAACAATAAGCCTGGGTTTTGTAGCCTTTCAATGCCATCCTCAAGTTGTGGAAAGCAGATTTGTTTTCAATTAATTTTTTAATTAAATGTCAGCTTCTGCAGCTCCCGTTTCTCCTTGAAACATGGCAGTTTATCACCTGCTCTACTGGAAAACTCAAATTAGAAATGAACTGGAACTGCCAAACACCTAAGACCTTCTTAAAGAACTTTAAGAGCAGAGGCCGCAGACTTGTTAACATGATCACCATCACGAACATCCTAATCAAGGATTGCACATCATCAGGCAGACATTGAACTGTTGTGATGCAAGAAAGGCTGTGCACCATTTCTTATTAAGTGTTCATTCTTCTGCTTGAAAGTGCACTGCACATGCAAAGTAAAAAGTGATTGAAGCCTTTTTGGATTTGACAATTCCATCTGACTTTGGAGATTAGTGACTCACAAAGTCTAAGATTAAATTAGTTTGAAGAACTAAGCAATTGCTGTATAGATCACTGTTCGGGAGAACTTCATGAGTGAGCATGCTATTCACACACGGAGATAATTTGCTCAAAATATTTAACAGGAGCGAATTTAGAGACTCTCTTCTTCGTTTTATCTACATGTAATTTGTGTGTGTGTGTGTGTGTGTGAGACTAAAAAAAATAGGATGTGTAGGATCAGACAAAGCTGATCCTTGTCAAACTCTTTTGTCAAACTGTTTTCCAAAGCACCAAAAGGCAAGACAAGAAACAATGGATGGAAACTAATCAAGGAGAGAAGCAATCTAAAACTAAGGAGAAAATTCCTAACAGTTAGAGCAATTAACCAGTGGAATGACTGGAAGGACTTGCCTTCAAAAGTTGTGTGTGTCCCATCACTGGAAGCTTTCAAAAAGAGACTGGACAACCATTTATTCAAAATGGTATAAGGCAGGAGTAGACAACCTTGGCTCTTTTATGACTGGTGGACTTCAACTCCCAGAATTCCTGAGCCAGCATGGCTCAGCTTGGAAACCTCTCCCTTTCCCCTCAGCGTGGCTGGCTCAGGAATTCTGGGAGTTGAAGTCCACGAGTCATAAAAGAGCCAAGGTTGCCTACCCCTGGTCTCCTGCTTGAGCAGGGGGTTCGACTAGAACAGGGGTTCCCAACTGGGGTTGCTTGCATCCCTTGGGGGTGCAAGACGATATTCCAGGGGTGTGTGCAAAAACCTGGATTTTCAAAATTATAGTGTATGTGCATAATTCATTGCCGTTATTTTGAACTTTTGTAAGGGGTGCGAGAATATATCAAAAGCGTTCTAGACCCAAACGTGTATCAAGAGCCTTGGTGGAGCAGTGGGCTAATGCCTCCTTAAGTAACACCAGCTGCCTGCAATTAGTGCAGGTTCGCGTCCCACCAGGCTCAAGGTTGACTCAGCCTTCCATCCTTCCGAGGTAGGTAAAATGAGGACCCAGATTGTTGGGGGCAATAAGCTGACTCTGTAAACCACTTAGAGAGGGCTGTGAAGTGGTATACAGAGCCTTGGTGGAGCAGTGGGCTAATGCCTCCTTAAGTAACACCAGCTGCCTGCAATTAGTGCAGGTTCGCATCCCACCAGGCTCAAGGTTGACTCAGCCTTCCATCCTTCCCAGGTAGGTAAAATGAGGACCCAGATTGTTGGGGGCAATTAAGCTGACTTTGTAATAATGCCGCTTGGGGTGTGTGTGAAAGCCCTAATAAGCAGGCATATACATAGAATTAAGGCTACTGCTAAGCACATTGATTTGTGCTTTAGATTGTAAGCCACCCTGAGTCTTCGGAGAAGTGTGGGATATAAATGGGATAAAAAAAACACATATCCCTCAATATAACCGTAATATAACCAACTTATTATCTACCCCTTATCATTTCCCATTCCCTTAAATTCTAACCATTACCCATATTTAAAGACAAATTAACAACAGAAATTAAATTTAAAAAGTAAATAATTAAAGTAAATAATTATAATGAAATATAGGTGGATTTAATAAAAACAGTGTTGGTGGAAGGCAAAGGGAATAAACCTACTCAAGAATATATGCGGTTTTGGAAGGGATAAGGGCACAATTGAAATATATTGTATATTGTTAGTTGTTATATGAGAAGAAATATCGATAATAAAAATGGTCTCCAGGGGGGGTGCACTGTAATATTTGTATTTTTATGCTGGTTTTTCTTAATTTAGACTTATATGTATTATCTTTGTATTATTTATATTTGAATAAAATTAATAAAAATAAAAAGAAGTGTTCTAGGGGTACGTGGCATAGAAAAGGTTAGGAGCCACTGGATTAGAAGATCTCCAAGATCCCTACCGATTCTGTTATTCTCTGTTCTACGATCTTGTGCAGAATGACTTAAAGATATCAGTATTGAGTCCATTTCTATTCTTGGACTTAAAATCTAACATAAGATAGAGAAGGAAGTGAGCATAGGGAGGACAGAAGGAGGAAACAGCTAAAGTCATACTATAAACGAGTAGATTAAAATAAATCCGTTCTACTTCCCCTTTCCTGTTTACCAGTGCAGTCTTTTTGGACTGTCCTTGTACTTGAAAAAACTCTCAACTAGTTGCATCCTTTTATTTTTATTTTTTAATTGACAACTTGGTCAAACTGTTTTGAGGGGGAAAAAACCATAGAGACACACAGCTTGACTGCAAGGGGAGACGAAGGTTGAGAAGAGAACAAAATGGACACATGCAGATGTGGAAGAAGGCAGCACGCACAGACTGCATGGAGTAATTGGGAACACTTGTAAAACACTTGCTGAAATGATCGGCAGGTGGCTTGGTCAAGGTTGATTCTAAATTTGGTTAGCACTGAGAGGGGAGACAGGCAGAACATCCAAGGATTGCAAGGTTAGACCGTGAAGCTGATGGCAAACTGCATTCATGCTATTGCAAAGTGACTTGGACATGTTTGTGAAGTTATCGGGGATTGTCAGTCTTCCCAGGTAGACTAGACAAGAAACACAACCAGATGAGTGAATTCTCCTTTATTGTAAGGCTACAGTAACAGAACCTTGCATAGGTTGACCCTTTCTTCTTTGTTCCAATATTTGAAGAAGTGCTACATAGAAGAGGAGGTCAACCTAGTCTCCAAAGGACCTGAAGGTAGGAGAAGAAGCAACGGATGGAAACTAATCAAGGAGAGAAGCAGCCTGGAACTAAGGAGAAACTTCCTGACAGTGAGAACAATTGACCAGTGGAACGGCTTGCCTTCAGAAGCTGTGGGTGCTCCATCACTGGAGGCTTTTAAGAAGAGATTGGACAACTGTTGGTCTGAAATAGGGTCTCTTGCTTATGAAGGGGATTGGACTAGAAGACCTCCAAGGTCCCTTCCAACTTTGTTATTCTGTTAAGTCTGAAAGTCCAAATCCTCCATCTTCGCACCCTGAGAGGTGAGGCAGGAATCTCTTCTGAGTTTCTTTCTCCAGCCATTATGCAGCTGTGTAGCTGTGGGCTATGTGTTCTCTTGTCTGATTTATCTCTATCAGCATCTCTTTCTCTGGTCTCCCAAGGTCATTCTCACATACCGTTACAAAGGACTGAACTTGATTCCACCTCTGGATATGCACAATGCATTAAGTCAGAAAATAACTGCACTGACCGGGGTTTACTTAATATGGCTTTAAATAAGAACAGCTAAGCAAAATTAATACTGATCAAGCTTGCCACGTTGTAAGAGTGTAATCACTTGATCTTTTACTCAAATCAAATTTACTGGGATTGCCCAAGAGTTCTCCCTTGCAAACAGAAGCAAAATGTTTTCACACAGCTTTCCAAAGTGCCTCATCGGAGTCACTTCTTACAAGCATGGAGGGAGGGTTGTACAGGTTTTTTTTTTCCATCCAAACAATTATTATTATTATTATTATTAAAAAAGGGACAGCAGCTGGACTCCATTCAGCAATGCCGTATGTGCTGCATGACAGATTTTCTCTGCATCTTTCACTCAGTCACCAATTCTTAGAATCAAAGGTCTTTCTGTAAGCAGCAAAGATGAAAGAAGTTCAAAAGGCATGAGAATAAGTGGAAGCTACGTCCAACTTTCAGCAGAGATGTTGCAGTGGATTTGATTCTCTTCTCTGTGGAATAGTATTCCATCAATTTTTGTCTCCTCCTCCTCCTCCTCCTCCTCCCCTCCTCCCCCTCCTCCTCCTCCTCCTCCTCCTGTCTCCTCCCCCTCTCCTCTCCCTCAGCCTCCTGCTCTTCCTCCTCTCCCTCCTCCTCCCATCTCCTCCTCCTCCTCCTCCTCCACCCTCCACCCTCCTCTCCCTCTTCCTCCCATCTCCTCCTCCTCCTCCTCCTGTCTCCTCCCCCTCTCCTCTCCCTCAACCTCCTCCTCTTCCTCCTCTCCCTCCTCCCATCTCCTCCTCCTCCACCACCCTCCACCCTCCACCCTCCTCTCCCTCTTCCTCCCATCTCCTCCTCCTCCTCCTCCTCCTCCTCCTCTGCCTCCTCCTCCTGTCTCCTCCCCCTCTCCTCTCCCTCAACCTCCTGCTCTTCCTCCTCTCCCTCCTCCTCCCATCTCCTCCTCCTCCTCCTCCACCCTCCTCTCCCTCTTCCTCCCATCTCCTCCTCCTCCTCCTCCTCCACCCTCCACCCTCCTCTCCCTCTTCCTCCCATCTCCTCCTCCTCCTCCTCCTCCTCCTGTCTCCTCCCCCTCTCCTCTCCCTCAACCTCCTCCTCTTCCTCCTCTCCCTCCTCCCATCTCCTCCTCCTCCTCCTCCACCCTCCACCCTCCACCCTCCTCTCCCTCTTCCTCCCATCTCCTCCTCCTCCTCCTCCTCCTCCGCCTCCTCCTCCTGTCTCCTCCCCCTCTCCTCTCCCTCAACCTCCTGCTCTTCCTCCTCTCCCTCCTCCTCCCATCTCCTCCTCCTCCTCCTCCTCCACCCTCCACCCTCCTCTCCCTCTTCCTCCCATCTCCTCCTCCTCCTCCTCCTGTCTCCTCCCCCTCTCCTCTCCCTCAACCTCCTCCTCTTCCTCCTCTCCCTCCTCCCATCTCCTCCTCCTCCTCCTCCACCCTCCACCCTCCTCTCCCTCTCCCTCCCATCTCCTCCTCCTCCTCCTCCTCCTCCTCCTCCTCCTCCTCCTCCTCCTGTCTCCTCCCCCTCTCCTCTCCCTCAACCTCCTGCTCTTCCTCCTCTCCCTCCTCCTCCCATCTCCTCCTCCTCCTTCTCCTCCACCCTCCTCTCCCTCTCCCTCCCATCTCCTCCTTCTCCTCCTTCTCTCCCTCCTCCTCCAAAAATCTGGGTCTTTACCATTCTCCCGGAGTCACTGAACAATAAAAAAAAATATGAAGGAAAGAAATGATACTGGAGGGCAATGACCCATGACAAGGGGGGTCATTCTATCAATAACAGAAAGTAACTTGATTGGGATAGAGGGATTTGCTTGAAAGGAACCAAATCAAAGCATACACACTGAGACAGTGTGGCTTTTTATTTATTTATTTATTATTTTTATTCATACCATCTTCATTGTTTTTTTATAAATAACTCAGGCTCGCATACATAGTTAATACTCATTCTTCTTCCTACTTTCCCCACAATAACAACCCCATGAGGCGAGTTGGGTTGAGAGAGAGAGTAACTGGCTCAAAATCACCCAGCTGTCTTTTGTACCTAAGGTGGGACTAGAACTCACAGTCGTTAGAACTTACCCAGCCAATTTTCATACCTCACTTTCAAACTAGAACTCACAATCTCTCAGTGATTTGTCCAAAGTCACCCAGCCTGATTTCGTGCCTAAGGCGGGACTAGAACTCATGGTGTCATGGTGATTGGTCCAAGGTCACCCAGTTGGCTTTCATTGCTAAGATAGGGCTAGAACTCACCATCCCCTGGTGATTGGTCCAAAGTTACCCAGCTAGCCTAAGGCGTAACTAGAACTCAATTTCTCCTGGTTTCTAGCCTACTGCCTTAACTACTACATCAAACTGGTGCAAGACAGAAAAGGCAACTTTTTCTCCAGGTTGTCTTAGCTGCTGGTTGGATACAGTTTGAAGATGATGTAATGTGTTCCTCTCCTTCTGAATGGCTTAGGCTCATGGTAAGGTTCAGCATGGATCTGCTTTCTCAATGTCTTCCAGCATTATAATCCAATCAGACCAAGTTTCCAGATCCCTTAAACCAGGGGTCTTCAAACTCGGCCCTTTTATGACTCATGGACTTCAACTCCCAGAATTCCTCAGCCAGGCATGAAAGAAAACACCTGTGACTCTAAATAATCATTTGCCCACTTGCCAGAAGAAGCAGCAGGAGGCAAGTGGACCACTTCAGAATAAGGCAGCTCCTCATTCGACAACGATCATTTACTTTTTGGCTGGTCCTGAGATTTCAATGGATATATGGCATCAGGCTAAGACAAGATACTCCCCTCATCCATCAATTAAAGAACTGGCCAGAGTCAGAAATATAATTGCTGATTTATGGAAGTCATCTCCAGCTGTGTCCCCCTCTTTCTTTTCCGACTGCCCATGTTTCTGCTGTCTTTGGCTGTGATGGATGAGAGTTCATGTTGTAAGTGCACTATCAGACTCCAGCCATTTGTCAAAGGATGTTGGCAACTTGTTTGCATCGCAACTTCTGGTCTGAGTCATGTACTTTCCTTTGGACAAAGACATCTCTGCTATTTGTCACCGTCTTGTTTTTTTTCCAGCTAATCACAATGTTGCTTGGCTTCTAAAGATCAAGGTTCAGCAGAAGCAGATTGACCCCCCAGAAAGATGATTGCATTATTTTGAGCATCCAGGAGTCTGAAAGGATTTCTGTGCCATATAGAAGTTTGGGCTCTGACAAGATCAGCTCATTTTCATTGGACCTGGATTGGTGATTTTTAAAGAAAAGGAAAACAGAATACATAGTCAACTTCTTTTACCTTACAATATGCATCTCCCCCCCCCCCCTCTCTCTCTCTCTCTCTCGCATCTTTGAGTATTGTCAAAAATAATCTTCCACTGTTGTTACCTATTTAAAGGGAGACAAGCAAGTAGGCTGTAATCAAAGAACCAATGGAAATAGACACCTGCATTTCATCCAGAAGAGGGGGGGGGAGATGAAGGAAAAGGAGAAGAAGGAGAAGGGGAAGGAGAAGGGGTAGGAGAAGGGGTAGGAGAAGGAGGAGAAGGAGATGGAGGAGAGAAGAAGAAGGAAAAGGGATAGGAAAAGGAGGAGGAGGAAGGGGAAGGAGGAGGAGGAGGAGAGAAGGAGATGGAGGAGAGAAGAGGAAGGAAAAGGGATAGGAAAAGGAGGAGGAGGAGGAGGAAGGGGAAGGAGAAGGAGAAGGAGGAGGAGGAGGAGGAGGAGAAGGAGATGGAGGAGAGAAGAGGAAGGAAAAGGGATAGGAAAAGGAGAAGGAGGAGGAAGGGGAAGGAGGAGGAGGAGGAGGAGAAGGAGAAGGAGGAGGAGGAGAAGGAGATGGAGGAGAGAAGAGGAAGGAAAAGGGATAGGAAAAGGAGGAGGAGGAGGAGGAGGAGGAAGGGGAAGGAGGAGGAGGAGGAGAAGGAGAAGGAGGAGGAGGAGAAGGAGGAGGAGGAGAAGGAGATGGAGGAGAAGGAGATGGAGGAGAGAAGAGGAAGGAAAAGGGATAGGAAAAGGAGGAGGAGGAGGAGGAGGAGGAAGGGGAAGGAGGAGGAGGAGGAGAAGGAGAAGGAGGAGGAGAATTTTTTACCCATCTTAATGTGTTGCATAATGTTTGGTTTTTTTCAAAAACCAAAGAGGTTGCAAAAGACCACTCTTGATTTCTCTGCAGTGTTCCAGATTTTCAGATCAAAGGACATGTTGATCATTGGGAACATATGTCTTTGGACACGGCTTCCCCAGGCTGCACATTAATCCCTAGTTTTTAAGCTTCACTTTAGCCAAAAAAAGTGAACTGCAAATGTTCCTATAAAGAGTCGGACTCTCTCCCATTATTGGGTTTATACAAACTTTAATGGAGGATTTGGGGTGGTTTAACAGAAAGATTGGAGGATTTATCAAAGGATTTGTGTGATTTCCTTATTCCTGGAATGTTTTTCTTGTATTTCAAGCATGAATGAGATAAAAAATGGAGATTGTTTGTTTAATACGGAAAGCGCTCTAAAACCATCAGATTCAGAAAGCCAGAATAATAAGATGATACAGAAATAGAAGATCATCAAAATAGTTCAGATCCATCAGAAATTGATTGCAATTTGCTATCCTCATAAGAGGTTAGCTTCATATGGGAAATTTCCTATGACAGAATTTCCTTTTTTATTTTTATTTTTTAGGATAGCAAGGATGAAATCCCTTACTCTATTAGAAATTAATGATCTAAAATAAAATAATCTCTCCAGGGAAAAAAATCTATATTTTACACTGCAGTGATCTTGACATCTTAAAAATGAAAAGTACCCTATTACTGGAAATGTTTACACTTTCAAACTGTATATTCAGAACATTTCACTCAAAACTTGATTTTTCACACATTGCATCTGTTATAATAGGTTGGGTACAGACTGATGCAAAAGTGCAAAAGTTGGGTTGAAACTTAACATTAAGAAAACCAAGATCATGGCATACGGCCCTCTCAATTCCTGACAAATAGATGGGGAAGAAATGGAGGTAGTGACAGATTTTATTTTTCTGGGCTCCAAGATAACTGCAGATGGGGACTGCAGCCAAGAAATTAAAAGACGATTGCTCCTGGGGAGGAAAGCCATGGCAAATCTAGACAGCACACTAAAAAGCAGAGACATCACCCTGCCAACAAAAGTGCGTATAGTCAAGGCTATGGTCTTCCCAGTTGCAATGTATGGCTGTGAAAGTTGGACCTTAAGAAAGGCTGAGCACCAAAGAATTGAAGCCTTTGAACTATGGTGCTGGAGAAGACTCCTCCAAGTCCCTTGGACTGCAAGGTGATCAAACCGGTCAGTCCTAGAGGAGATCAACCCTGACTGCTCTTTACAAGGCCCGATCCTGAAGATGAAACTCAAATACTTTGGCCATCTAATGAGAAGGAAGGACTCACAGGAGAAGAGCCTAATGCTGGGAAAGAGAAGAAGGGGATGACAGAGAATGAGGTGGCTGGATGGAGTCACTGAAGCAGTAGGTGTGAGCCTAAATGGACTCCAGAAGATGGTAGAGGACAGGAAGGCCTGGAGGAATGTTGTCCATGGGGTCGCGATGGGTCGGACATGACTTCGCAACTAACAACAACAACAACAGACTGATGGAATGGGATAACTCACCATGGCCAATTCCCTATGGTCAACTCACCATGGCCAACTCACCATGGCCAACTCACCATGGCCAACTCGCCATGGCCAATTCACCATGGCCAACTCACTATGGCCAACTCGCCATGGCCAACTCGCCATGGCCAACTCGCCATGGCCAACTCGCCATGGCCAACTCACGGTGGCTAATTCACCATGGCCAACTTGCCACAGCCAATCCCCCATAGGTCAACTCACCATGGCCAACTCACCACAAGACAACTCATCGAGGGACTATTCAACAATTCAATTACTTAAAATAGTTTTAAAATTATTTCAGTTTTTGTTACTCACATTACATTCTGTCCCTCTTTTTGCATCCTTTCTTTAATGATCCTATTCCACCATTTCTTTGATATTAGTGTAACTTTTCTGCTGCAGCAAGTTGTCCAGCAGTGAATCCACCATGTTGGATTGTCCTAGACTGCAGATTGATATGTTACAAATCACATTTCCCCAAACAAAATACAAGTTTCAGACACCACAATGAATTGTATTAACCTTGGTTTAGTTGCCTCTATTGAGAAATACTCACAACTCAAATTAATTCTACATTTTTTTATATTTCTTGGGCCTAATATGTTTAAAGTTTTGTTCTCCATGCCTCTGGGTAGATGCAATTGTAATAGAAAATTTATTGCTGGAAATATTTGCTATGGGGAGATTTCACTAACAGGATCAGCCAGCATAGCTCATCAAATTTTCCTATCCTGTGACAAATATTAGACATAAAAAAGTCAAGCTGTTCTAAAAATAATAACTGCAATTATTTTTGGGAGAAAGAAGGAAAGGAATGAAAAGGAAGGAGGGAAGGAAAGAAAGGAAGAGAGAGAGAGAAGAAAGAAAGAAAGAAAGAAAGAAAGAAAGAAAGAGAGAGAGAGAGAGAGAGAGAGAGAGAGAGAGAGAGAGAGAGAGAGAGAGAGAGAGAGAGAGAGAGAGAGAGAAAGAAAGGGATGAAATTAAGAAAAGAAAGGAAAGTATGAAGAAAAAGGAAGGGGTGGGAGAGAGGGAAGAAGGAAGGGAGGGAGGGAGGGAGGGAGGGAGGGAGGGAGGGAGAAAGGGAGAGAGGGAGGGAGGCCGGACATGATGTTATGATGTAAGTGTTAGACTCCCTGGGAATAAATTTCCCTCATTCAGCAATGAGGATTCTGAAACAGGTTACAGAAAAGGTATAAATCCAAGTTAACAACAATAGCAAAAAAATACACTTTCTTTAAAAGGACCTCACTTACTTTTTTGTGTTACATTGAAACAGAAGGAATTCCCACTATTCAGTATTTTGAATAATAACTGGACATTTGAGGCAACAGCTAAGTCTTTGAAAACAACAAAAATTGGCTGTCCAGTCTCTTCTTAAAAACATCCAGTGTTGGAGCACCCATAACTTCTGGAGGCAGGTTATTCCACTGGTTGATTGTTCTAACTGTCAGGAAGTTTCTCCTTAGTTCTAGGTTGCTTCTCTCCTTGACTAGTTTCCATCCGTTGCTTCTTGTCCTGCCTTCAGGTGTTTTGGAGAATAGCTTGACTCCATCTTTTTTGTGGCAGCCCCTGAGATATTGGAACACTGCTATCATGTCACCCCTTGTCCTTCTCTTCATTAAATCTATTTAACTTGATTATCTTCTGTATATATATATATATATTTTCTTTTCAGATTCTGACAAGTTAAAAATTAGGAACCGAGGGGCCTTTAGTGCATTCTGAGCTTGGTGGGTTTCCTTGCAGATGTTTCATTACCCTACTAGGTAACATCATCAGCGCCAGTAGGGAGTGAGGTTTCTAGTCCTGATGATGTTACCTTGTTTGGGTAATAAAAGTTCTACAAGCTCAGAGAGCCCCAAGGACCCCTCATTTCAGCCCTGAACTACAAATATTCTCCTTTATCAATAAGTTACAAATTGATGGCTACATTTTGTAGGAATGTTGCAAGCCAGGTTTTATGTCTCAGGTTGTGCATCGCTGCAATAAACTGGCTGAACAATCCACAGTTTGACACAATGTGTCTGGGACGTGAGCACGTGAACTTATCTGAATTCATTTAGTTGAAGGGGAAAAAAATCAACAGAGAGCAAAGATGAAGTATAAACTCACCTTGTCATAAAAGATTTAAAGTACAGCCACCCATTACCAAGAAATGTTTCATCAGATTAGCTGAGGGTAAGGCACAATTCTCAGGAAAGAGGCATTGAGCTATGAAACAAGGGCAGAAATGATGAGCGAACTTCTCTGAAATAGCATAAGTCATGTACTAATGACCCGGGAGTCTGTAGCTATAATGAAAATAAGTCAAAGTTTATATTAAAAAAAACACTAAATAAAACGCCTCAGAAAGATGGATTTTCATTTTAGATTGCAGGATCTGGACAATTAGTACTCAATTATCACCACAACGGTGGCCCAAAAGATCAAGCAAGTAAATCACATTTGGCAATCAGGACTCTCTTCGTCTTATTTCGAACTGGATTTGCTTGCATGGAAAAATTAAAACAATAATTTAAAGGCAGGTGAGATTCAAAGCCACAGTAAAGATAGATAGATAGATAGATAGATAGATAGATAGATAGATAGATAGATAGATAGATAGATAGATAGATAGATAGATAGATGAAGGAAGGCAGGAAGGCAGGAAGGCAGGCAGGCAGGCAGGAAGGAAGGAAGGAAGGAAGGAAGGAAGGAAGGAAGGAAGGAAGGAAGGAAGGAAGGAAGGAAGGAAGGAAGGAAGCATTCAGACTATTTACTTTGAAAAAAACCTCCTTTAATTTCACTGGACATCATTCTATATTAAGATCGAGGTGACTGAGAGTGGAAACTTAATTCTTGTATAATATAAAGCCATTATCTGATGGATCAGCAGTTTCTTCTCAATCCAGGTAGATGTTAGAGGAAAAACAATAAAGAGAATTTTCCTTCTAGGTGCAAAATTGTCTCAGACATTGGATGATGCCCAGCTGTGCAAAGATTGGGTGGCCGACAGCTGCCTTCTCTGGCTAGCTTTTAAAATAAAAGATATGCATTTGGGGGAAAAAGTATATAGCTGAAGTGGTGATATTATTCAGTTTCTTCACCACCAAATTTTGATGGTGCAATCTTTTCTGAGAGTTGAAAAATAGGGTAAACGGACTTATGATTCCCACACCCGAACCAGCAACATTATGTCTAAGGTAGACCGTACTAGTTCAAGATGACACCTGCATTGGAAGATCTGCAAGAAATATCATTTGCCTGTAAGCAAGAACTGGTGGGATCATAAAATAGAGAAAGTCATAGAAAATGATAAAGTTAAACTTCTCTGGGACTTCAGAATTCAAACAGACAAGCACCTGCAACATAACACTCCGGACTTAACAATTGTCGATAAGAAAGACAAAAAAGTCTGGATAGTGGACGTGGCAGTTCCTGGAGACAGCAGAATAGACGAGAAAGAACTGGAGAAGATAACAAAATGCAAAGACCTACAAATAGAAATAGAAAGACTGTGGCAAAGGCAAGCAAGGGTAGTTCCAATACTAATAGGTGCCTTGGGTGCAATCCCAAAACAACTGGAGCACCACTTGGACACCATTGGCATTGGCAAATCTGCCATTAGTCAATTGCAAAAGGCAGCCTTACTAGGAACTGCTTTCATCTTGCGACGATATCTATAATACCATGAAACATCCACATCTGCCTATCCCAGGTCCTTGGTAAGGACTCGATAGGTAGACAAAAATTGCCCAATCCAGTCTGAACATCTTGCTGACGGTGCGATGATCAATAATAATAATAATAATAATAATAATAATAATAATAATAATAATAATAATAATAATAATAATAATAATAATAATAATAATAATAATATAAAGTTGGAAGGGACCTTGGAGGTCATCTAGTCCAACCCCCTGCTCAGGCAGGAAACCTTATACCATTTCAGACAAATGGCTGTCCTGTCTCTTCTTAAAAACTTCCAGTGTTGGAGCATTCACAGCTTCTGGAGGCAGGTTGTTCCGCTGGTTAATTGTTCTCACTGTCAGGAAGTTTCTCCTTAGTCCTAGGTTGCTTCTCTCCTTGACTAATTTCCATCCGTTGCTTCTTGTCCTGCCTTCGGGCACTTTGGAGAATAGCTTGACTCCCTCTTCTTTGGGGCAGCCCCTGAGATATTGGAAGACAGCTGTCATGTCCCCTCTCGTCCTTCTCTTCATTAAATAATAATAAATAATAGACCTTTATTGTCAAAGTACAACATGTGCACATTGAGATTAGCTGAGCCTCCCGCCGTGCTGTCTCCCCCCAACACACAGTGACAACAAACCCTCCATCCTACCACACCATGTGAACCAACTACACCACATACCGTCCTCCCAAGTCAATCCTGCATAAGATTATGTCCCATTTAAAAGCCTAGACATACCCAATCCCAGCAACCGTTCCTTCTATGTTTTAGCCTCCAATCCCCTGATCATTTTTGTTGCTCTCCTCTGTATTACTTCTATTCTATTCTATTCTGTTCTGTACTGTTCTGTTCTGTTCTATTTTATTTTATTTTATTATTTTATTTTATTTTATTATTTTATTTTATTTTATTTTATTATTTTATTTTATTTTATTTTATTATTTTATTTTATTTTATTTTATTATTTTATTTTATTTTATTTTATTATTTTATTTTATTTTATTTTATTTTATTATTATTTTATTATTTTATTCTATTTTATTTATTTTATTTTATTTTATTATTTTATTTTATTTTATTTTATTATTTTATTTTATTTTATTTTATTTTATTTTATTTTATTTTATTTTATTTTATTATTTTATTTTATTTTATTTTATTTTATTTTATTTTATTTTATTCTATTGCAATAAATAGTATTCATATAATCTGGGTCCCCATTTGGGTGATTTTGGCATACTGGCCAAAATCACCCAAATGGGGAGCCAGATTATTAGGGGCAATACACTGACTCTGTAAACTGCTGAGAGAGGGATATAATGCACTATGAAACAGTATATAAATCTAAGTGCTACTGCTATGTTAAAATGAGCATGCATAGTGAAAAATGAACCTTGGTCCTCAATTTATGAAGTACATCTTGTGATTTCAAAGAAATAATTCCCTGTAATTCAAATAATAACCTCAAAGTGAGAATAAGAAGAATTGTGGCTTCTGTCACTGTTTCCTTGTGGTTCATACAATCAGCAAAATAGCTCCAGCATTGGGTGGGTTTGTTTGTTCCCCCCCCCCCTCTCCACTGCCATTGAGAGTGCAGAAGAAGATCTCAGCCGTAGACCGGTGGCTTCATTTCCTGAATATGACTGTTATTATTTCTTTCCCCACTGTTTTGCAGGATTGAAAAAGCTTTTAGACAACAGAGGTGGGAGCCGCGATTGTATTCTGCTGGGAATAAAGAGTTTTTGATGATTATTTACTCAACAGGACAGAGAACCTATAAATCTGTTCCTGATTATGACTTTCTGCTGCAGTGGGGCATTTTAAGGCACCAGGAAATTTAATATTGTTTTAAATGTTGCCACAACATTCAACCTTGCCAAATGATTTTTTTTTCTCTCCCTGGGTTCACACAATGCACATAAAACAATGTGCCCATATAAAGCAGAAAGATTAGATTAGGAATCTTTTGTCTAGAAATCCTACGCTCTTGAAAAGGCATAATACTGAAATTTAATTTGACGTTTTGTTTTGTTTTGTTTTTAAGAAAAAGGGATTATATCAGTAAACCTTCTATACAGCTGGCTAGCATTTAGCCAGGTAGCCCACTTTGGAAAGAACAGTTCTTCATTTTAAAGTAGGGGTCCCCATCCCCCTGTTTGCAACCGGGATGTGCAAGCGACAGGCCGGTGCACAAGCATGCACACATGGCTCAACTTGTGTGAGTAGCAAGCCAGCGTGCATGCACACATGCGTGCAGCTCAATTTGTGCAAGTCAAGCTGTGCACACATATATGTGCAGCCCGATCCACCACTCATGCAAGTCAGTGCAGGCCTGCCACTCATGCAGTCCAGTTCCCCTCTCCCCTCCTCCAGCCACGCCAGTGGTAGCGGCAGCAGTTCGGGCAGCGGGCCCTGTGAAGGTGGGGCCCTCCGTTTGCCCCGACTCCTCGCTCTTTCTCCCTCCCTCCTTGAAGACCTGGGGGCTGCGCTCTGAATGGCCCAATTTGGGGGCCTATGGAGTTGCGGCCGGGAATGATTCCAAAATGACAGTGTGCGAGGGAACTATGGGGACAACTGGAGTGGTCAGCCTCTATCAGACTATGATTTACCATCTTGGCTTGACCAGCCCCTCTGCCTGGATAATTGTCTTCCTGTTTACTGACTTTTTACCTGCCTCCCCTTCCCCCATAGGATGGACCTGGGTATAGCCACGGTGGGAGAGTGGCTTGTATTTACATCTGCACCCCCATAGAGGTGGGAGCTCTATGGGGTGTGCTTCACCCAGGGTGCATGTCTTGGACCACCCCCGGGAACAGAGTTGTAACCCGTCGTGAGAGGATGGGTGTGGCCTGTTCCTGGGGGCACCCAGCTGAGTGGCAGTGAAGCTGGGTGATGGTCTAGATATCCACCTCCTATGATTCAATCCTCCTTTTGATTCCCTCAATTACGGGACCGCCTCTTTGGACTCTCTAGGACTAGCATGTATCAGTATACCAGCACGGACTTGTTCGCCCTCAGGGGTGCCCCCCTCTCCTGGGTGCGACCCGCCTTTTTTACCACCTCCAACCTCGATGAAGGGCCCAACTATTGGGATCCTGAGAGATGGCTGGGTAGGGGTAGGGGCCTCCAATACAAATTTAATAAGAGGCCCCTAGTTAATTTTTTTGTAAAAATTTTTAAGGGATTAGGGAGGGGGGTGGGAGTGGGTTGTGGTTGTTCGGCTATGGGGGGTGGTCTGTCAACCACTGCTCAGGCCAGGCCTGGATCTGATCGCGCGGGGGAAGAGCGGGGTGTGGTTGCCTCCGGGGCTCATGAGCGGGTCGTGGGACTACCTATTCCCACGACGTTGGGGAATGGCAGCAGGCGCATGAACAGAGGGCCGTATCATTACCGGGAGGGTCGTCTCCGCTATTTACAAGCGGTGAGGCGCTCCGACCCTCTGTTTCTTCCCCAGGGTGCCGGGAATGAGGATATGCAGCCTCCTGAGCTCCGGCTGGTGTACTTGAATGCCAGGTCCGTGGTTAATAAAGCTCCCCTCGTTCGGGATTTAGCTGAGGGTGAGCATGCGGACCTGGCTTGCATCACGGAGACTTGGTTGGGCCCAGAGGGTGGTGTTCCTTTGGTCGATCTTTGCCCACCAGGTTTCCGGGTGCTAGACCGGCCTCGGGGTCATGGTAGGGGCGGGGGAATGGCGGTAGTTATTAGGGAGACCTTATGTCCGCGGGAGACCACCGTTCCCCAGATAGTCAGGTGTGAGTCGCTCTTTGTGAGATTTGGTCCAGGGGCGCAGTTGGGCTTGCTGCTGGTGTACCTTTTGCCTAGTCACGCAGCGGCAGCCCTGCCTGAGCTACTCGATGTCCTCTCTGGGCTGGTGGTTGAGTTCCCCAAGCTTATAGTCTTGGGAGACTTCAATCTACCATCCCTTGGAGGTTCATCTGAGTTAGCTCGGGAGTTCATGGCTTCCATGACGGCCATGGACCTGACGCAGGTAATCTCTGAACCAACTCATGAGGAAGGCCACACCCTTGACTTGGTTTTTTTATCTGGATGGTGGTTTGATGATCTTGGTGGGGGCTCTCCAATTATCATGCCCCTGTCATGGACCGATCACCACCTCCTGTGGCTGGTCTTCCGCTTTGCCACCCCCTGCCGTGGGGGTACGGAGCGAATTAGATGGTACTGCCCCAGACGCTTAATGGATCCTGATAGGTTCCAGGCAGCGCTGGGGTCCCCACCTGCCTCCGTTGCTCACAACTCGGCGGATGCCCTAGTGGAAGCCTGGGAAAGGGCGGCCACTGAGGCACTTGACCGAGTTGTACCCTTGCGGCCCCTGACCCGGTGCAGATCCCATCGAGCTCCATGGTTTACCACGGAGCTCCGGGAGATGAAGCGCCGGAGACGGGGCCTAGAGAGCTGTTGGAGGTCCAGCCGATCCGAATCCGACCGGTTGCGACTAAGAACCCATATTAGGTCTTATCTCGCAGCGATGAGGGTGGTGAGGTGTAATTACTTCTCTGCCCTCATCGCGTCCGCAGATAATCGCCCGGCCGCCCTGTTCAGGGTGACCCGCTCCCTCCTTAATCAGGAGGTGAGGGAGGAACCCTTGCAGGGTCGTGCCGAGGAGTTTGGTCAACATCTGTCGTATAAAATTGCTCGGATTCGGACCGGTTTGGACTCCAGCTGGGCAGAATCCGACGATCAGGACACGGGCGGTCTTGTCAATGTTATCTGGGAGGAGTTTGATTCTGTGACCCCTGAGGAAGTGGACAGGATTATGGGGAGGTTGAGCTCCACCACATGTTTATTGGACCCGTGCCCTTCTTGGCTGGCTTATGCAGCTAGGGAGAGGACACGTGGCTGGTTCCAGGCAGTTATATCTGCTTCTTTGAGTGAGGGTAATTTCCCCACAGTCTTGAAGGAGGCGGTGGTGAGACCTCTCCTCAAGAAGCCTGCCTTGGACCCAGCTGTCTTAAACAACTTTTGTCCAGTCTCCAACCTTCGCTTTCTTGCAAAGGTTGTTGAGAGTGTGGTGGCGCATCAGCTCTCTCTGGTCCTGGATGAAGCGGATTATCTAGACCCGTACCAATCGGGTTTCAGGCCCGGGTACAGCACGGAGACAGCATTGGTCGCTCTGGTGAATGATCTCTGGAGGGCCCGGGACAGGGGATATTCCTCTGTCCTAGTCCTATTAGACCTCTCGGCGGCTTTTGATACCATCGACCATGGTATCCTGCTGCGGCGTCTCAGGGGATTGGGAGTGGGAGGTGTCCCTCTGGTTGATATCTGCCCACCAGGTTTCCGGGTGCTTCACTGGCCTCAGGCTCAGGGTAGGGGCGGGGGTGTGGCGGTAGTTATGAGGGAGACCTTATGTCCGCGGGAGACCACCGTTGTCCAAATAGCCAGGTGTGAGTCTCTCCTCCTGAGATGTGGCCCTAGGGCTCAGTTGGGCTTGCTGCTGGTGTACCTTTCACCTAGTCACATAGCAGCAGCCCTGCCTGAGCTTCTCGACATTCTCTCGGGGTTGGTGATTGAGTTCCCCAGATTTATGATTTTGGGTGACTTCAATCTGCCATCCCTGGGGGGATCATCTGAGTTAGCTCGGGAGTTCATGGCTTCCATGACAGCCATGGACCTGATGCAAGTAATTGAGGGCCCGACTCATGGGGGGTCACACACTCGATTTGATTTTTCTATCTGGCCGGTGGTTAGATGATCTGGGTGGGGGTTCCCCAATTGTTACGCCCCTGTCATGGAGCGATCATCATCTGCTGCGGCTGATCTTCCGTTTTGCCACTCCCCGTTGTGGGGTTGTTAAACCAACTAGATGGTTCCACCCTAGGTGCTTAATGGACCCTGAGCGGTTCCAGGCGGCGCTTGGGTCCCCACCTGCCGCCTTAGTTCACAGCTCGGCTGATGCCTTAGTGGAAGCCTGGGAAGAGGCAGCCACGGAGGCACTCGACCAAGTTGTACCCTTGCGGCCCCTGACCCGGTGCAGATCCCAGTGGGCTCCGTGGTTTTCCGCGGATTTCCGGGAGATGAAGCGTCGGAGACGGGGCCTAGAGAGCTGTTGGAGGTCCAGCCGGTCTGAATCTGACCGATTGCGACTAAGGTCCTCTACGAGGTGTTATCTCGCAGCGATGAGGACGGCGAGGTCTAACTACTTTGCTACCCTCATCGCATCCGCAGATAATCGCCCGGCCGCCCTGTTTAGTGTAACTCGCTCCCTCCTTAATCAGGAGGTGAGGGAGGAGCCCTTGCAGGGTCGAGCCGAGGAGTTTAGCCAACATCTGTCGGACAAAATCGCTCGGATCCGGACCGGTTTGGACTCCGACTGGGCAGAGTCTGATGGTGAGGAAATGGGCGGTCTTGGTAGTGTCATCTGGGAGGAGTTCGATCCTGTGACTCTGGAAGAGGTGGACAGGATTATGAGGAAGCTGAGCTCCACATGTTTATTGGAACCGTGCCCCTCCTGGCTGGTTTATTCAGCTCGGGAGGGGACATGAGGTTGGCTTCAGGCAGTGATAACTGCTTCTTTGAGTGAGGGCAGTTTCCCCGCCGCCTTGAAGGAGGCGGTGCTGAGACCCCTCCTCAAGAAGCCTGCCTTGGACCCAGCTGTTTTAAACAACTATCATCCGGTCTCCAACCTTCGCTTTCTTGCGAAGGTTGTTGAGAGCGTGGTGGCACATCAGCTTCCTTTGTTCCTGGAGGAAGCTGATTATCTGGACCTGTACCAATCGGGCTGCAGGCCCGGGTACAGCACGGAGACGGCATTGGTTGCTCTGGTGAATGATCTCTGGAGGGCCCAGGACAGGGGATATTCCTCTGTCCTAGTCCTATTAGACCTCTCGGCGGCTTTCGATACCATCGACGATGGTATCCTGCTGCGGCGTCTCAGGGGATTGGGAGTGGGAGGCACAGTTCTTCGGTGGTTCTCCTCCTATCTCCTGGGACGCTCGCAGTCGGTGTTGGCAGGGGGGCAGAGGTCGACCCCTAGGTCTCTCGTTTGTGGAGTTCCTCAGGGGTTGGTCCTCTCGCCTCTCCTGTTCAACATCTACATGAAACCGCTGAGTGAGATCATTCGTGGTTTTGGAGTTGGGTATCATCAATATGCCGATGATACCCAACTTTTCATTTCAACCCCAAACCACCCCAGTGATGCCCTCGCTGTGATGTCCCGTTGCCTGGAGGCGGTTCGGGTCTGGATGGGGAGGAACAGACTTCAGCTCAACCCTGACAAGACTGAGTGGCTGTACATTCCGGCATCCCGGGACATTCATAATGTTCCATCTCTTTCTATGGGGGGTGAGTTTTTACCCCCCGTGGATAGGGCTCGCAACTTGGGAGTCATCCTAGATTCACGGCTTACTCTAGAAGATCACATAGTAGCTGTGACTAGGGGGGCTTTCGCTCAGGTTCGCCTGGTGCGTTAGTTGCGGCCCTATCTGGACCGGGATGCCCTGTGTACGGTCACTCATGCGCTCGTGACCTCTTGTCTGGACTACTGCAATGCTCTTTACATGGGGCTTCCCTTGAAGACCACTCGGAGGCTCCAACTCGTACAGAATGCGGCCGCGAGAGTTGTCTTGGGAGTTTCCCGGTACTCCCATGTTACACCCTTGCTCCGCGAGCTGCATTGGTTACCAGTTGTCTTCCGGGTGAGGTTCAAGGTCTTGGTGATGGTTTTTAAGTCCTTACATGGCACGGGTCCGGAATACCTCGGGGACCACCTGCTGCCGGCATCGACTCCCCTCCGCCCTGTGCGTTCCCACAGAGAGGGCCTCCTCAGGGTGCCTCCGGTCAGAGAATGCCGGCTGGTGGCCCCCAGGGGGAGGGCCTTCTCTGTGGGCGCCCCGGCTTTATGGAACCAACTGCCGGTTGAGCTCCGGATGGCACCAGATCTTCGCTCCTTCCGGCGCGGGTTAAAGACCCATCTATTTGAACAAGCTGGCCTGGCCTGATGGGGGAATTTTAGGGTTTTAATGTTTTTTTAATATTTTGATCGTTTTAATTCGGGCAATAATTTAATCTTCTTTTAACTTTTGTATTTCTATCTATATGCCCTGTTCACTGCCCTGAGTCCTTCAGGAGAAGGGCGGTATAAAAATTCAATAAATAATAATAATAATAATAATAATAATAATAATAATAATAATAATAATAATAATAATAATAATAATAATAATAATAATAATAATAATACGTTGGGGTCTGCTGTTCTAAAGGGAATCAGAAAATAAAAACATAAAAAGATAGTCTCTAATTCAAATTTGATTTTGATTTCTGATGAATGTATGGACATGAATCTGGAGCTTTCTTGATGACATTGGGGAAGTGTCAGTCACAGAACATAGACTAATAAACTTGGAAAGGGCCTTGGAGGTCTTCTAGTCCAACCCTCTGCTCAAGAACGAGCCATTCCAGAAATGGCTACCACTTCTGAAGGCAAGCTGTTTCACTGGTTCATTGTCCTTCTTGTTAGGGAGTTTCTCCCTAATTCAAAGTTGCTTCTCTCCTTGATTAGTTTTCATTCATTGTTTCTTCTCTTGCCTTCGGGTGCTTTGGAAAATAGGTTGACCCCTCCTCTTCTTTGTGGTAGCCACTCAAATATTGGTAATAACAGAATCTTGTAAGTCTGTGCTGCACCTCCCTCTCCCCTTATACTCCTGTGACTTAGAGAGGTATCTGTCTGAGCTACTTCCAAATATTTTCTATCTTTTGTGGACTTAAGATATGATCCGCCTCTCATTGCTTTGGTAAATGAAGCTGTCGCTTCCATGTAAACGAGACAGGAAATATAACCAGATGAGCTAACTCTGCTTTTTAAAGGTAAAGGTAAAGGTTTTCCTGCACATGCGTGCTAGTCGTTTACAACTCTAGGGGCTGGTGCTCATCTCCGTTTCAAAGCCGAAGAGCCAGCGCTTGTCTGAGGACATCTCCGTGGTCATGTGGCCGGCATGACTAGACACCAAAGGCGCACGGAACGCTGTTACCTTCCCACCGTAGTGGTCCCTATTTTTCTACTTGCATTTTTTACGTGCTTTCGAACTGCTAGGTTGGCAGAAGCTGGGACGAGTAACAGACGCTCACTCTGCTACGCGGCACTCGGGATTTGACCCGCCAAACTGCCGACCTTCTGATCGACAAGCTCAGCATCATAACCCACTGAGCCACCGCGTCCCTATTGCCAGTCTACATTAACATAATTTTGCAAGTATGAAGGTACAAACTTCTCATCACCACTTTTAACCCTCTGGTCCGTTAGGGCAGGTTCTTCCCAACTTATGTCTTGGGGGACTTTCTTTTCTCTTGTCTAATTCTTTCCTCAGCAGTATATCTTTCCTTCATCCCACTTCAGAGACTTGGCACACCTTCTGTATTTGCAGATGCATTTAGGTGATTCTTTAATTTCAAATAAAACCAACAATGATGCAGTCCCAAATTTAACATGTTGCTAACTTATTTCGGGGAGGGGGGGGATTCAGCTTTCAAATGTTTTAGGGCTCGTAACTAATGGAATAGAAGTAGCATATAGTTTATTGGCAGGGGTGGGATTGAAATACCTAAACAATCGGTTCTCATATTGGATGCAGGCCTGGGCCTCCAAGGACTAGAATGGACTTCCAGAAGTGGCATCCATGAACTTCTGGTGGGCCATTCTAGCCCTGGGAGACCTCATCCAGGCCTCTGAGGCCTAGAATAGAGTTCTGGAACTGGCATCCATGAACTTCTGGTGAGCCTTTCTAGGCCTGGGAAGCCTTTTCCAGGCCTCCCAGGCCTAGACTGGACTTCCAGAAGTAGCATGCATTCAGCCGGTTCTCCATGTTAGGCATATGGGGATAGCCTACATAGTTGGGTTGAAAATATATAAACCATGTTGTTGTGACTTTAAGATGTTAATTGGCTAATGGGTGTGTAAGTGTTCTCATGGCCATAAGAGGGAGCTAAGAACGTAGCTTCTTTCTCTCTGAATTCACTGCTCTCTCTACTATTGCTGTTTTGCTGTTGGTTTACTACTGTTATAAACCTGAACTGTGTATTGACCTCTGGACCAGTAAGAAGACTTTGTATTTGGAATACTCCTTGGACTGTTACTATTGTGTATGACCTGGACTGTGTAGGCTATCACCATATGCCTAACATTCTCCCCTCTTAGCTGAGGGAGACAGTGAAAACACTTCCACAGCCATGGGGCTAGCATGATTATATATTGAGGTGCACTATTTTCCCACCAAAGTGTGGCCTATTTATCTAATTGAAGCATGTTTTCGAACTGCTAGTTGGGCAGGAGCTGGGGCAAGTAACGGGAGCTTGCCCTGATGCAGCTCACCCTGATGAAGGTCCCGAATGCCCGCGGTCAACCTTCCAGCTGACAAGGTTGGCATCCTCATCTGCTGAGCCATCATTTCCCCACCGATACCTGCAGTTTATGAGATTAAATCAGCAGCCCCCAACCTTTTGGGCACCAGGGACCAGTTCCATGGTTTTTCCGTGAACCAGAGTAGGTGTGGTTTTGTGGGCTTCCTGCATTCCGGAGATGGGGCTTCAATTGTTTGCATGGCCCGATTTCTGCCATGGCCCGGTAGCAGTTCACGGACCAGGGGACGATGACCCCTGAATTAAATACCTCACTAGCATTGCTTAGAGCAAAACAAATGACTGTAGCCTACTTCTTGGAGTTAATTTCTGAATTCTGCATTTCAGAGGGTGAATGGAAGACTGTTTATTTATACCTTACAAGTCTTCCCTCTTGTACAAACAGTCAAGTAATACCCTGGGAATGTCAGTGACACTGATCCTGGAAATATTTTTTTTTTAAAAAAAAAACAAGCTTGTTCAGACATTGCCCCATCAGAATGGATGTTTGAACTGTAATCTAAGCTTGATTGAGGTAAGACAGAGGTAGGCAGGGGAAAAAATATTCAGAAGAGTTGTCGTGATAAAGCAGCTGTCCAATGCATCAATCAGTCTTTCTGTTTAATGACTTCAATAATTAACTTGATTTAATTAACAAAAAAAAGTTTCCATTCCTTATTCTGAGTTATCAATGGGACACGTTGCCTTACTGTAGAAATTGTTGCCACAATATGAGCATCAATGTGGTTGCCTAATTCCATAAAGTTTCAGCCTATGAGAGCTTCAGTCACTGTTTGTGAGCCCCAGGCTCTGTTTTGAGCTATTGGTGGATTAAGATGACTTTAGTGGGTCTCACTAAGTAGGTGGTGCAGCTCACAATTCTGCACCAAATACACACAACTATTTTCTGTGGTGATACCGTAGTCTTCCAATCAGCATTCTTTTTGGTATTGTACTTGAAATAGAATTAAATGTATTCCATTCATTTATTTATTTACTAACTTTTTAATATTAACTTCTGAGAGGTGTAACTAGGTAGGAGAGAAATAGCCAGAGTGGTAACTAAAATATTTCTACATTCGGGTGATATTTTGACATTTTTATTTTGACCCATTGCCTCTTTACCAGGTGTTAATTTTCAACCTCACTGTTTATGAATTCTACAAAGTCCATAAATATGTTTTGCACATGTTTGTGCACACTGCCAGCATACACATTTTGTGTGCACTTTTCCCAGTGCACATACTTTTTACACATAACTTTTCCATTAGGCTCTGAAATAGTTTTTCCTCTAATGTCAATTCTAAACTAAGTTTCACAATGCCAAATATTCTGTAATTTCAGTAAGCACAGGTGTCGTGGGTTTTTCATACTATTTAGAACAGGGGTGTCAAACTCAATTTCATTGAGGGCCGCATCAGCATTGCGGTTGCCCTCAAGGGGCCGGGTGGGTGTGGCCTGGGTGGGTGTGGCCTATTGGGTGGGCATGGCTAGAGTGCGTATGGCCTACTGGGTGGGCATGGCCAGCTCTACATTGTTCGCATCAAGGGTGCCTATGGGGGCCTGGGCAGGAGTGGGACAGATCTGAGGGTCTCTGGCAGAAGGAGGGTCTCTGGGCCAGGGCCAAGGCGGGGGGGGGGGCGTTCCCTCACTGTTTCCAGGATGGCTTCGCGGGCCACATGAAACCACTTCGCGGGCTGGATCTGGCTCCCGGGCCTTGTGTTTGACATGTCTGATTTAGAACATAGAATAGCAGAGTTGGAAGGGTCCTTGGAGATCTTCTAGTCCAGGGGTAGGCAACCTCGGCTCTTTTATGACTCATGGACTTCAACTCCCAGAATTCCTGACTCAGGAATTCTGGGAGTTGAAGTCCATGAGTCATAAAAGAGCCGAGGTTGCCTACCCTTCTTCTAGTCCAACCCCCTGCTCAAGCAGGTGACTCTATACCATTTCAGACAAGTGGCTGTCCAGTCTCTTCTTAAAAGCCTCCAATGATGGAGCAACCAAATCTCTGAAGGCAAGCCATTCCACTGGTTGATTATTCCCATTGTGAGGAAATTTCTCCTTTCCCTAGGTTGGATCCCTCTTTGATTAGTTTCCATCTGTTATGTCTTGTCTTGCTGTCCTTTTCTCCTCCTTCTCTGAAGGGTATAAATAAGAGTGTATCCCGTTATTTTCTGAAGGAAATTCTTCCAAGAGTGCACTGAGTAAATAATTATGGCAGTGAGCCTGGATTATTGGTTTTGGGGTCCAACATTTGATTCCATAGTGGAATAGATATTCCCTGCTTGCAAAAGTTGTCAGTGTCAGTTTGCTTCAGGAAAATAGACTCTCAGCAGGCAAAACGGGTTAGCCAAGTTCTTTGGGTAATGAGAAATATGAGAAGCAGAACTTTCAATGGTTTCTTTTCTAAAAAAAACACAGGTTTTATTGGTTTTTCAGTTAAAAATCTACATATTTAGAAAGCATCATGGTGACTGGGTAATCAAAGATTTAGTTACAGAATCTTCAGTACATAATTCAGGTTACATTATCAAAACATCCTTCTCAATTTTTCTTAACATTTCATACAACCAGTTTAAACTAATAATTTTCTAGAAATAACATGGTCAGTTAAAAAAATATTTGTCAATTCAATTTCATTGAGATATATCTATGTCCTGTTATTAAATTTTACCTAATTTTGATTTAATTATATTATTCAAGTTTAGCCTTTAACATCCCAAATAATATTCACAACCCAAATTTCCCTTATTTCATTACAGCAAAAACTATACATCTAACATGTACACAGTGGCTGAGTAGCTATGTTCTACCTAGTAAACATTGTCTGTTTTACATCCTAATACATCACACGTTACTGACAGGACCACAACCTATGTTTATCAATCTACAACTATTTATACACAACCAGATTCTGTTTTAAATTTTAGCTAATTCTTAAATAATCAAACGTCTTTTAACATCAAACCTGGGATCTATAAACCAAATTCCATTATGTCAGTGCACAAATTATAATGTCTAAAAAGGTAAAGGTAAAGGTTCCCCCGCACATGTGTGCTAGTCATTTCCGACTCTAGGGGCCGGTGCTCATCTCCGTTTCAAAGCCGAAGAGCCAGCATTTGTCCGAGGACATCTCCGTGGTCATGTGGCCGGCATGACTAGATGCCAAAGGTGCATGGAACACTGTTACCTTCCCACCGTAGTGGTCCCTATTTTTCTACTTGCATTTTTACGTGCTTTCGAACTGCTAGGTTGGCAGAAGCTGGGACGAGTAACAGGCGCTCACTCTGCTACGCGGCACTCGGGATTCGACCCGCCAAACTGCCGAC
This sequence comes from Vipera berus, assembly GCF_964194415.1. Taxonomy (NCBI): domain Eukaryota; kingdom Metazoa; phylum Chordata; class Lepidosauria; order Squamata; family Viperidae; genus Vipera; species Vipera berus. The sequence goes on along the minus strand of NC_138204.1, from coordinate 209,869,028 downwards.
CTTCTGATCGACAAGCTCAGCGTCCTAACCCACTGAGCCACCGCGTCCCTAATAATGTCTAAAATAAGCCTAATAGATACATAAACACATTTTAGTTCTATCTCATAAACATTTTCTATTTTAAATCCTGATAGATCACTGATTACTAAAAGGATAGCCTTTAATGGTTCTCTAAGAATTCACTTTTTAAATTTAACTCTGGCTTTCTTTTTTTGCCAGTCAGGTTTCCAGACCCAAGGCCTTTAAATTGCCAGATAGGTCTCCCTTCACTCCAATACATATTATTTGAATCAAAGCAGGCCATCTAGCCATCAGTGATCCACAAAAACCAAACTATTTGTAATCATTATGATGTTTCCCTGTTAGTTCTAGTCTCTGTATTTGCTCTAAAAAGTTTATCGTCAGTTCGTTCTAGATTCCTTTTCTGTCTGGGTTCATCTGCTTTAAGTAGAGAGTCTTATCCAGTTTTGTAATTAGTGCTTGACTATCCAGGCTTTCAGGAAATTGTCTTTGTTGATCTTCCACATTCTCTATGTTAGCATCACTATCTTGCACATAGTATATTTCTAAACTTATAGGCTCTTTTGATGGAGTTAAAAGTTGAGTATTATGTTTTCCCATAGTTTGTTGTTGGTCTTCAAGTTTATTTGCCATAGTGATAGTTCCCTGTACTTTTAGAGTTGTCGGTTCTTTGGATAGAGTCAAATTCTTTGTATTAGTTTTTTTCAATATCTTATTGTACCTTGTGTTCCTCTATCTCAGTAGTAATTTGTTCCAGTTTTGTTATATTCTTAGTTGTAAATTATTTAGTTGAATGCTAGGTTACAGCTTGTAAATTGGAGTTGGCGCCTAAATTTTCCAGCCCGGAGATAAACATCTCAGAAACTTTATGGATTGTTTCTAATATGAGCTTATAGTCAAGCGAGGTTTGTGGCTGATCAGTCTCCATTTTGAAGTAGTGATAAATAGTCCTTAGTGGAGGCTATTTTTTAAACAAAAGTCAGTAAATGTTCACCTCCACAAGCCTTGAGTTCACCTCCAGCTGTTTCAGGTTTTTATCTTTAGCTGATAATGTCAAGGGCAGTTCAAAAATAAACAGGTTTATTTGCCAAAAAGGCCACAAGATGTCCACAGCATACTTAAAATCTTTTTCAGACAGAGTTAATTTATCAGTTTTGAGTACTTTTAAGTAACTTTTAAGTAGTTCTTTTCTCTCTTTTCTCCCTTTTTTTAATCAAATAGACAGAATAGCCAGCTTTTGTAAGGATATGAGTTTTGGGTCACCAAAAATAGGAAAGGATGTAAGTCGAATTAAATAGTATTATTCTGTTCAAGGTTTTCTTTTTTCTCCCGACGTGATCAAAGGCCACCCTTAAGGAAGGTGGGGGAAAAAAAAGTTCACTTCCCTCTCTCCTCGCAGGGGGAAGCAAATTTGAGAAGCTTTTGACAGGGAAAGTAGACAATTAAGAAAACAAGAAGGCAATTCTCACCCAGTTTTCAAGTGCTTTCAAGTGCTTTGTTGTAATTTTGGCTTCAGCAAGAAATGGCTGAAATGATGGGCCATGGAAGTGGCCGATCCTTTCTTTGTCGGTTCAGAGAGTTGCTCCAAGCCGATGAGAGGGCCGCCACCCTTCTACCACCAACTGGAGAGACCTCTCCCCCACTTGTCACCCCTCCAGGGCAACTTTCGACCCCTTTACAGGGGCCCCTCAATGAGGAAATCCAGACGACGTGGGGAGCATTCCCTCACGCACTCTGGCTGTGCCAAAAACTGGAAGCCAATGGTTTCTTGATTGGTGCATTTGGCTAAGAGAATGTTATCTCAGTAAACCAACTGAAGTCTTGTGGAAACCCATGATTTGAAATGTGGCAAACACTTTGGAGGTGATGTCAGAATCCTTAAAGGTCTTTCACAAGGTTTTGCAATGCCAAACAACCATGAAGTTTTGAAAATGAAAGTTCAGCTTGATTTTATCCTTTGACCTGGAAGAGGATGTCAATCTGGTATGTTCTAGACAGAAAGCTCTGAATATTGAACAGAGTGACCTTTCCACCAGGAGCTGCTTGATGCTTTTTCCTCATCTGTCTTTCACAGTATGCTAGACAGGCCAAAGTTAGAAGCCAGAATATTTATCTACTCCAGTTTCCCTAAATAAGAGCAATGAGCTTCAGATGGTAATTTGGCTTCCTGTTTCTCTCTAGATTTTTTTTTCATAATCAAGTCATTTAATGGGGCATAGGTGCCCTTCCTTCCTTCCCTTTATTTCTGCCAACCAATGCTAATATACCTTAATTTCAGATGTCACATCCCTCTAAAGTTGAATGCAAAGCCATGTCTTCCTTCCTTCCTTCCTTCCTTCCTTCCATTTATTTCTGCCAACCAATGCTAAATATACCTTAATTTCAGATGTCACATCCCTCTAAAGTTGAATGCAAAGCCATGTCTTCCTTCCTTCCTTCCTTCCTTCCTTCCTTCCTTCCTTCCTTCCTTCCTTCCTTCCTTCCTTCCATTTATTTCTGCCAACCAATGCTAAATATACCTTAATTTCAGATGTCACATCCCTCTAAAGGTGAATGCAAAGCCATGTTAAAGAGCTTTGTAAGAATTGTTCATTACTTCATTTCACCGTTTTATGGCTTCTCAACAATCTTGAGGTTGGCCAATGAAATTAAAGCCAGCTGTGAAAAACAGACCCCCTTTTCTGTGACATAGTGGGAGAAATTCATTGTCTTGTAAATTCTCAATGAACCATTCTTAAAGGAATCCTTAATTGCTACTGGCTCGCCTTCTCAGAGTTGGTTACCCATGTCTAGAAACAATTAATGGCTGCTGTTCTACACAGTCTATGAAATTCCCTGCCTTTTGAAGCCAACCTAAAATAAATTTAATACCCTTATTACAGCTGTGTATGCTTCTGTGTGTGGCTATTAGAACTTTATATGGTTATCTCTGGAGTCACAGTGGGATGTTTCTCCTTCAGAGTCCCAAACAAAGCAAGACAGATGTCATAGTATTTCATGTGTCTGGGAGGAAGATAGTCTCCATAGCAACAATAACCATGCCAAAGCTCACTTGTGAAAGAATATATTTTCTGACTCACATGCACTCTCCTTAGCAATTCAGATAGGACCATCTCCAAAGCTGATCTGGAGAACCTGATTGGAATTTATTGCATTGGGTAGAAGCAGAGCAGATGTTGAGGTCCCTGTCTTATACAGGAAACTTCTCTTTTACCCATTCTGACAGTCACTTCAATTGCATCAATCGAGCTAGGACCATTTCCACTGAGATGCTTCAGAGATGGTGGTAGATCATACTTTAAATATGACATGAGATAGGCAGAGCTATTTAATTAGTCAGACAACAATCTGGAGCCAATGCACACATTTATTTTTTATTGAGATATTGAGGCCTTCTGATCAGCATTGTTTTTGATATTCCAAGGAACCAAGGAAGGAAGACATTACATAGAATTAAATTTATTAAATTCAGGATCAGCTTTTGCAGAATTCTTAATCCTCACTCAAAACCTTAGCAATACAGTTGCAAACATTTTATATCCAGCACAGTCCAAAATGAAACTATCAATTGCAACTGTTTTTCAGGCATCCCTAAAATTTATGGAACTGATTGATTGAAATCGGTTTATTCTAGTGGTTAAGTCACCAGGCTGGAAAACAAGAGGAGGTGAATTGAAGTCTCACCTTAGTCATGAAAGCCACCTGGGTGACTTTGGGACTATCACCAGGAGGCTGTGAGTTCTAGTCCTGCCTTAGCCATGAAAATAAGCTTTCTCTCAGTTCAACCCACCTCGCAGGGTTGTTATTGTGAGGAAAATAGGAGGAGGAAGGTGTGTTGGATATATCTGCCACCTCATTATAAAAATAATGAAAGCAAGATGCAAATAAACAAACAAACAAGTAAATAAAAATATGCAAGATGTCCCATAAAGATCTGGAAAATATCTAGAAAGCTGTAGCTCTCATGGATTGCAAAATGCTTGCACCACAATTAACGTCTTTAGGATCTGTTAGCAATCTTTGATAGATTTTCTTCAACAAGCTGTTGTCACTGAGAACATCTCACTTGGATAATGAATGCAGATGTGAAAATCAAAACTGTCTTCCAATTTGTCCTACTGTAAGGAGAGTTACTTCCGAACATGAGCGTAAGTCCATGTTTTGCAGCATAATCTTAAAACCATTTCAAAATTGTTTCATTATTTTGATACCCATCGCTTGAAATAAAAGGAGTGGAACATCTGGAAAGGAAGATACTGAAGTTTGTAAAATTGTAATTTGGGGATGGGATTAGGTGTGCATGATGCTGAGACATTCAGCCTCAATATAGGAGATATTGTCAGGATACATATTTGAAAAACACAATTAATCCATTCTTCCTGGTTGGACCAGACATGAGGCACACTAAATGAATAACTCATAAAGCCATTTTGGTTGCACCAAAAAAACCCCAATCATTGTTTTAGAAGAAGCAATGTCTCTGTGCATCTCTGTTAACAATATAGAGTTTCTTGTAGCTGCCAAAACCTCTGCATGGACATCTTGCTAAGGACATGTGCCAATCAAACTCCAAAAAAGATAAATGGAATACTTTTGCAGATACAAACATATTCTCTTGGAGATATACAGAAGGAAAGTCACATACAGAAATGTTCCTCCTTCTAAAAACACCTGGCTAAGATTTATATGCATATTGCTGTGAGATTAGATTGCCTCCTTGGGAGATAGCAATCTCCACTCCCTACTAGTACTTAAAGAGTTACATCAGGGGTCCTCAACTTGGCAACTTTAAGATTTGTGGACTTCAGCTCCCAGCTGGCTGAGGAACTGTGGAAGTTGAAGTCCACAAGTCTTGAAGTTGCCAAGGTTGAGGACCCCTGAGTTACATACAGTAGTTGGGTAATGGAATGTCTGCAAGGAAACAGCCACGTTCAGAAAGCACCAACAACTCCACAATAAGTAAAGTATTGGTCCTGAATCAAAACAATAGAATTAACCAGCGCTGTTCCCATTCAGAGAACCACAAATAGCTTTGGAGAAGGAAATTGTAACTTTTTGGAAATACTTGATAAATCATTCTAAAAAAAGAGTTTTGGTGGAACTCAAAGCAGCATTTTTTTGGCCATCTAAATCCATCTCTGAAACTTACTGCTGGTGTCTCCCTGATCTTCTAGCAGTCTTCTCCTTCAATTAATTCCCAGGCATTTATTGAACAGAATCAATGCTATCCCTTTTTATCAAGAACTAAACAGACCCACTATTTTCTCTGTTTATTTCATTATTCTCCTTTTATCTCTTCTTGGAGAACAGCCAGTTAAAGATTGAATACTTCTAAAAGGGGTGTGGGTGACAAAAGAAGCTCCTAGTTTATAGTTTCTTTCCTTTTTTTATTTTTTCTTGAGTCCTTTCAGTGAAGGCCACATAAACAAAGTCTTTGTTTGCAGTAGACTAATACACAGCTTTGGGTCTCTCACACCTTGAATAGATTTCGAACTAAGAGCATTCAATGCATCGTAAGTACTGGATTGAGCTGGAAAGGAATTCTAATTAAAACTGAACATTTAATATCACACTGATTAGCTTGGATTAGTAAATCAGGAGTGTTTACAACTTTGCTTCAACATGGTAAATTAGCAAAACTATTGACATTTGAGAAGTACGTATTTTCAATTACGGTATCCTTTCTTACAAAAAGGACATCTTTCTGAATTCCACAATTTTAACAAAGGAGGTAAGAAATGGGAAGCCGATCTTGTGCATGGTCACTCCGAAATTACTCTTAGGTAATCAGTGAGCCTCACTGTATCATTCTTCTTCTATTACTAATTGTTGTTGTTGTTAGCTGCGAAGTCGTGTCCGACCCATTGCGTCCCTATGGACAACGTTCCTCCAGGCCTTCCTGTCCTCTATCATCTGCTGGAGTACATTTAAGCTCACGCCTACTGCTTCAGTGACTCCATCCAGCCACCTCATTCTCTGTCATCCCCTTCTTCTCTTGCCCTCAACCTTTCCCAGCATTAGGCTCTTCTCCAGTGAGTCCTTCCTTCTCATTAGGTGGCCAAAGTATTTGAGTTTTAGCTTCAGGATCTGACCTTCTAAAGAGCAGTCAGGGTTGATCTCCTCTAGGACTGACTGGTTTGAACGCCTTGCAGTCCAGGGGACTTGCAGGAGTCTTCTCCAGCACCATAGTTCAAAGGCTTCAATTCTTTGGCGCTCAGCCTTTCTTATGGTCCAGCTTTCACTGCCATACATTGCAACTGGGAAGACCATAGCCTTGATTATACGCACTTTTGTTGACAGGGTGATGTCTCTGCTTTTTAGTGTGCTGTCTAGATTTGCCATGGCTTTCCTCTCCAGGAGCAAGCGTCTTTTAATTTCTTGCTACTACTAATTACTTTTGGGGTAAAATAGAAAGTATGGAAGCTACAGATAAGAGACCTATCATTTCCTGCAGTAGCAAAACTAGGATCCAAAAGTAAATATAAGTGTGTGTGTGTGTTGCCCAAGCTGCTGCTTTTCAAGCATGCTCCGCTTCCCTCTCAAATTTGTATTATTATTTTTTTCACCTCCACCCACGAAAAAGCAACATCTTTCATCCTTTATTCCTCTTGGCGAAGCTCACTCAAACTCTTCATGTCTAACAGAATGACAGAGTTGGACGGGACGTTGGAGGTCTTCTAGTCCAACCCCCTGCTTAGACAGGAAACCGTATACCATTTCAGACAAACATTTGTCCAATCTCTTCTTAGAAGATTCAAGTACCCACAATTTCTGTCCTTCCACTGATTAATTGTTCTAACTGTCAGGAAATTTCTCCTTAGTTCTAGTTTGCTTCTCTCTTTGATTAGTTTCCATCCGTTGCTTCTTGTCCTGCCTTCAGGTGCTTTGGAGAATAGCTTGACTCCCTCTTCTTTGGGGCAGCCCCTTAAATATTGGAAGAATGCTATCACATCACCCCTAGTCCTTCTTTTCATTAAACTAGCTTTTTTTATTAAACTATTCAATTCCAGCAACTATTCTTTATGTTTTAGTTTTAGATTTCAGTCCCCTGATCATCTTCATTGGTCTTCTCTGCACTTCTTCTAGAATCTCAACATCTTTTTTATATTGTGATGACCAAAGCTGGATGCAATAGTCCAAGTCTGATCTTACCAAGGCATTATAAAGTGGTCTTAACACTTCACATGATCTTGATTCTATCTCTCTGTTAATGCAGCCTGGGACTGCATTGGCTTTGTTTTTGGCAGCTACAGCACACTGCTGGCTGCAGTGATTGTCCATCTAGAAATTTAATGGCTAAGTAATATTTAGAACTTTAATGGTCAAGTCTTTGCTATGATTTTATATTTTTGCAACCAGGAAGGTAATTTGTTCCTTGAAGTTTGAAATGTTTCTTTGAGGAGAATAGAGACATTATGAAAAAGCATGTTACGATGTAATTTAATAACGCTGTGCAGAATGCTTCTCTATTCTTTTTCTTATTCAGCTATGATTCCATCTGATGGAGAAGATCCTGCTTTTGAAATTTCTTTTGCAAGAGATAAGATATTTTGGTGTAGTTCTCATATGAAGCAGGATGAAATGAATGTCAAATGTCCTTTCTTTCAATGTGTGTTCCATTCTCCACCATGCTCCTGGGCTTGTCATGTTTCCATGAAATTCTGCAAGGATTATGAATGAGTACTTCCATGTGGCATTTTCAGACTGTAAAAATACAGCTACTCAAGAACTTCAAAGGGACAAAAAGATAAAAACAGGAAATAACAAGATTGCCAATAGTCCCTGATGCCTCTTACTACAATAAAGAAAACCCAAAACACACCGCCAAGACAAATTTGAAAGTAATCCACCAGCCTCTTGAGAATAAGGTAAAACTTCTCAGAAATCACACAAAGATTTCTGCACAGTCTTTGCATTTCCTCTGGGGATTTAATAGTGTCGCTTCACAACCTTGTTAGACCCATGCATTAGGCATGTGTATGACAGTTTCAAACATTCTCTGACCGTGTTCAGTTCCACTCTGTATACATTCATTTGCACCAAAGGAAAATTGACAATGTTATGAAGGAACTCTGTTAAGATGTTTAAATTTAGTAGCTGGAGGAATGAGGTTGTGCAGTGATCCAGAACACACAGTTATAGTTTATTGGTTGAAGAGTGCTGGCTCCTGCATGAGGCAATCTGCACTGTGATTGGTTGCTGTGAGTGTGGAGGGGGAATTTCCCTGTTTTCCCGCCTTTTTTCTTCTGTGTGTTCTTTGTGCTCTGAGATTTACCTCATGATGCTCCTGTTTGCCTGACTACCTACTTCGCTGTATATATTGATGTAAAATATAAGATAAGATAACCTTCATTCTCTTTTTTTTTTACTGTGACCACACTGGCCCACATTAAAAATGAAATTATGTTGCCTGCTCTCAAAAGAAAGTATATATCTACCCGTACACAAACATAACACAGATATATGCAATACCGACACCCTTACATATAAATAATAAATACATATAAATATTAATCACTGTCCATCTTGAACAATAGCGGAAAGAGGAATCTTGAGAGTTCACAAGGTTAATACTGTATGGAACAAAACTGTGACTGAATCTGGATGTTCTATGAAGCCTCCTCCTCCCAGAAGGTAACAAGAAAAACAGGTCATGAAGAGTGTATGTAGTGTCCCACACAATCCTGCGGACCCTGCTCAAGCAACGCTACTGTGCTATGTCCTGGATGGAAGGGAGTGAACTGCCAATAATCTTTTCTGCCATCCTCACCACTCTCTGCACCGCCTCCCTGTCTGAAGCAGTAATAAATTTATAATTATTTATATAAAATTACAAGTACGTGTGAACATCTATGACTTTATTTTATTTATTTATTTTATTTAATTAGTTTTCTATACCACCCTATTCCCGAAGAACTCAGGGCGGTTTACAGGGCAATATTTAAAAGACAATATAAATTAAGATAAAAATAGAATTAAAAAGAATTAAATTAATAATAGCGCAACAATAAAACAATGTTAAAACTTAAAACTAAAAACCCCCTCAGTCCAGGCCAGATAGATCAAAAAGCCAGGTTTTCAGGTCCCGGCGAAACGAGTGCAGGTCGGGGACAGTCCTGCTTTATTTGTATACGTGCTGCACAATCCCCTGACAAATTCACTCACCAGGGGCTCTGGCCCTAAGTCTGGTTGAACTGAAATTTAACTTATTTCAAGTTGTTAAATTAAGTTTTTTCTTGTTATTTTATTTTATTTACTATTTATAAAATTTATTGGCCACCCATCTTACCTCAGGGTAACTCTGGATGGCTTACAATCAACAACAACAACAACAACAATAATTAAAATTAAAATTATTAAAAAAATTTAAAAAAAACTGTAGAAAGATAAAATCATAAACTCAATACAACACAGCCAAATTCCCCAGCCCAGTTAAAACATGAGGAGGGTAAGAGAAAGATAGGGGTAACTGGGGTTTGTTGTTAATCAGTCGATCAGCCACCTCCACTGTGATGCTTCTCCATTAGAGCCCCAAGCCAATTGGCAGAGCCAGGTGTTTAGGGTCTTAGGAAGAGAGACGTTTTACAATAGTGCTGAATATCTGTAGCTTGGGTGTAGAATGAGGGTGAAGGTTCGTTCTCCGAGCTTGTGGGTTGGTTTCTGAATGCTTCGTTACCAGGCTAGGTAACATCTTCAGCAGAGTTTAGGGGGTGTCCATGTAAGTGTTCTTCTGTTTGATTGGATCAACACAAAAATCATCGGCCATGCTACTACCCACCATGCTCGGGAGTTCCTCGAAGCCTGGCATTCCACAACAAATTCTATCAACAGACATATTGACCTAAAACCAGCCTATGAACCCCTTAGGATCCAAATCAACCACACAGCAAACCAAAGACAGCACTAACCCTCAATCAACCTATGCAAGACCCCCCCCCTCTCACCAGCAGTTCATCTCCCAATAATCCAGACCTGATGTAACCTCCCCATCCCAAGACCCATCCCAAGCCTCTCACTGATGACTCATGCCTGACCCATCACAAGACCCTCACTCAACACACTCACACCTGAAGCCCTCATAAACAGAAGAACATTGACACTGACATTCCCTAAACTCCCCTGAAGGAGTTACCTAGCTTGGTAATGAAACATTCAGAAACCAACCCACAAGCTTGGAGAATGAACTTCCACCCTCAAGATCAGAAGGATTGGAGGCAACCTCATTCTGGGGCTCTAGATGTGTAATGGCAGAGAAGGCCCTTCTCCGGGACTGTCAGCTGAATAATGAGGGCGATGGGGCCTGCTTGATGCTTCCTCTGCTGGCACGGATGGATGGGCCAATCCCAGTGGAATGAGACAGTCCCTCAAGTATCTTGGACCCATACCATGAAGGGCTTTAAATATGATTGCCGACATCTTGAATTGCACTTGGAACCAGACCAGCAGCTAAGGCAATTGAGGGAACAGTGCTTTTACATTGGCCATTCTTAGTAATAATTATTATTTATTAAATGTATATGCTGCCCATCCCACTATAGGGTGGTGCAGTGGCTCAGCAGTTAAGATGCTGGGCTTGTCATCCAGATAACTGGCAGCCCTAGGTTTGAGACCCAAGCACCATGTGACAGGGTGAGCTCCCCTCACTGCCTTAGCTCAGGGGTCTTCAAATGTGGCCCTTTTATGACTTGTAGACTTCAACTCCTAGAATTCCTCAGCCAGGCACACCGGCTAAGGAATTCACGGAATTGAAGTCCACAAGTCATAAAAGGGCCATGTTTGAAGACCCCTGCCTTAGCTCCTGCCAACCTAGCAATTTCAAAATAATGCAAATGACAGTAGGTAAATAGGCACCACTATGGTGGGAAGGTTACGGCACTCCATGAGGTCATGCTAGCCAGATGACTGCAGAAATGTCTTTGGACAGCCCTTGCTCAATGGCCTTCAAACAGAGACGAGCACCACCTCCTATAGTTGGCAACACCTAGCAGAATAAAATCTTCAGGGACTCCTTTACCTCTTCCCCATCTCACTATCCAAAGTGACTGTCGATGGCTTAAAATGTAGTAAAACTAGAAATATAAAAAACATTTATAAGAGCAAATTAAAATTAGGTCTTCCGGTGGCGACGCGGCACCGAAGACAGCCGTCTCTGGGCTGTCCACTCCGCAGCTGTGTTTATCCATCGTAAACAGCGCCGATCAGCTGTTTAGATGGATTTGAAGCCCCCTCCTCGGGAGAAGAGAAGGGGGTGAGGCCCCAGGTAGGGGTTGAGCTCTCCGGGGCCGCCTGAGCTGAGAGTTTGGGCGGCTGAAGGATCGAGCCCCCCCGAAGCCTGGGTTGCTCCGAGCTGCGCAGCGTCTCTGCTCCATGATTTTTGGAGCAGAGCCAGACGTTAGCAACCACCCCTGCCAGAAGGAAATACTCTTGAGTATCAAGATGCAGGCAGAGTGGTACAGGAGGTCACGGTGAAGTGGACTTTTATTTTTACTCTCTAGTTCAATGGATTTTATAGCTTTAAAGTGAAAGTGCGCAACAAGTGAAAGTGGGGAAAGATGGCGGCCAAAACTTCTAAAGCTCCTCGGAGTGCGGGGTCTTCCCCAGTGCAGCAGACCTCGTTGCAAGCTTTGCATTCTTCTGCACCTCCTCCGGCATTGACGCTTAAGGATTTACAAGATGCTTTTGAAAAGCATTCACAATTAATCTCTGATATGATGGATGAAAAGTTGAAAAAGCTGGAGGAGAAATTGGAGAAGAAGATGGAAGAGAAGTTTAGAGCAATAAGGGTAGACATGCTGTCTATAATTGAAAGTGTAGCTGAATGTGTGCAACAGCTGGAGGAAAAAGTGAAGGATCTCAGTCAAAGGAACTCTATATTAGAAGTAAAGGTATTAGAGAATGAAAATATAAGGGATAAAATGGACGGAGAATTGAGCCTTGTTCAGTACTATCAGATGCAGTATGCTATTAGAATAAGGGGCTTAAAAGAGAATCCTAAAGAAGATTTAAAGCAGCTGATCTCTGAGGCTTTGGAAGTGGTATTGGGCCAGCCAGCATCTGAAATTGAGGGAAGCATGGACAAAATTTTTCGTGTAAATTCATGGATTGCAAGACAGAGGAAGTTACCCAGAGATGTGGTGGTCTATTTTACAAAGAGAGTAATTAGAGATGAAGTCATTCAAGCTGCTTATGATACTAAATTGGTAATTGCTGAGCAAGAGGTCCTGGTTTTAAAAGAGATTCCTTCAAAGATTTTAAGGAGAAGGAAAGATTTTGCATTTCTTACACAGGAACTTAAGAAATGTGATATCAAGTTTAGATGGGAGATTCCAGTTGGACTGGTGGTGATGCATGAAGGTAAAAGACATCGTCTGGTTACTGTGGCCCAGGCACGTGATTTTTATAGTAACGTGTTAAAAGCAACCCCCCTATTATTTCTGGAAGCTGCAAAAGGATATGGCGAGGGAAAGCCTCAAGATGTTGCAGATGGACAGACAGAGGAGAATGGTGTTGGAGGGGATCAAGTTACAGTCTCATCGGTTGCTGTTGGAGAGCAGAGGATGTCGCGTGCCGCCCTAAGACGAGCGAGACGAGAGCAAGAGCAAGACCAGCAGAAAGTTATGGAACCTCCAAAGCGTACTTACAGTGAAGCTGTGGGAGGGGCGCGGTCCAAAGAAGTTACAGGGGCCATTTCAGACATGCTCCAAAAGCTTTGGGGCGTCAAGATTGGTGACTAAATCTCTAATTTAGAATGTCAGTGGATTAAATTCATCATAGAGGAGAAAGAAAGTCTTTCAATATTTAAAACAATTTAAGACTGATGTTTTTGGTTGCAAGAAACGTATATTAGGGTTATGGATCAAAAGTATTTACTGAATTTAAGATTGAGTACACAAGCTCCTAATTAACAACAAGTTGACTTTTTTTAACTTACTACACATAAAGGGTACTTAATTGGATTATAAAAATTCTTATTTATTTTTTTTAAGTGTGTCATGAGTCATGCTAGATTGCCTATATTTTTTTATTTGAACTTAAGGATGATCTGGAATTGTGAGACATTTGGTGTGATATATGCAAGAATTATTTTTGATTATAGTTCAGTTTGGTGGGAGATTAATAAGGTTAATAGAGATAGGCGCTTTTGGCGCGTAATTGAGAATTTGTTTAGAAATTAGAGGTAAATAGTAGATGAAAGTTTTTTTAAAAAAATAATAATATGATAATATGGGATTAAGAAATTTTATTTAGTATTTGAGTAAAGCTCCTTTTTCTGTTTTTCTTCTTTTTTTATCTGTAATATTAATATTGTTTGTAATCATTTTATATGAGCTAGAGGGTGATAGAATTAATAGTTTATTGTAGATAGCATATGGATGCTTAGGTTTGTTTTTTGTTTTTATACCCTGTATTTAGCTCTGGGAAGTTGGGGGGAGGGGGGAATGGGGGAGAGGGATAGGGAGGGTTAGATGGGGTGGGGGAGGGGGGATTGATAAAGTTAAAATGTACTGTAAAACTTTTTAAATAAAAAAAGAGCAAATTAAAATTACAGGAATTAAATACAAACTAAAAACTACAGGCTTGAGCAGAGTAGAGGTGGTATCTTCTCTATGACTGCATCATTCATCCACCACCTCCAGCTTCTCCGCTGGGACCCCAAGCCAACCAACAGAACCAGGTTTTAAGGCCCTTCTGGTAAGCCAGAAGGGTGTGGACTGACCTCACTCTGGTGGCAAGATGTTCCAAAGGACAGGGGTCACAGCAGAAAAGGCTCTCCTCCTAAACCAGCCCCCAGGTGAAATTCTTTGCGTGACGGGGTCTGCAGTAAGCCTGTTTTGCCACAATGAGTGGGATGGGCCAATTCCATTGGAGCAAGATGGTTCCTCACATATCCTGGACCCATGCTTGTCTTCAGAAGTTTCTGGGTACTCCATCACTGGAGATTTTTAAGAGACTAGACAGCCATTTGTCCAGAATGGTATAGAGTGTCCTGCTTGAGCAGGGGGCTGGACTAGAAGACCTCCAAGGTCCCTTCCAACTCAGCTATTCTGTTCTGCTCATGCCATAAAGGACCATACATCTACTCAACTGAAAAAATCAAATCAAATCATGAATCACTTTTTACATTGCAGTTGCCTAAACATCACGAAACTGGTCTGTTTTCTCCTCCTTGTTTCCAGACAGAGAAAACTCCTGCTAAGCTAATATTTACGTGCATTTTGTAAACACATGGATACTTACATAGTCTACATATTTTCTGCACTTGAAACAGGCTAAGTAAGCAAATCAATATGTCATCACTTCGGCTAATCCTTTTCAAAAAATCTGTTCTGTTTGTTTGTTAGTAATGTGAGACAACTGGAATATTGTAATACAATTTGCATTTGCTTGCTGGAAAAAAGGTTACATTTCAGGTTCAAATTTTAGCTGCACAAATGCGACTTTAGACATGAGAAAATGTAGAATGCTTAGACAGAACAAAAGACCAAAATACTATATTGGGTTAAGGATCAATATTTTCATTAAATATGTTGCATTTTCTCTTTGGAAAATCAACACATGAGTCTGAAAAACATTCTTCTTCAATCTGCAGTTAAGAAATGTCAGACTGTATATTAAATAATTATCATAAATTTAAATAAATGTTAGGAAGCAACAGAAATCTTCAACGTTTTGCTAGCATACAGGCACACACACATTTTTGTGGATTTATAGCTTTACAGCAGACACTATAAATACAACACACAGGAAGCCCAAACTCTGCTAGGGGGAGGTTCCCTGAGGACCCAGAATGAGTCCAAAAGGTTGGAAGACTGAACGTTTGGTCCCCAGTGACTGGCCCAGATAGGATCCTGAAACATTATCCTGGGACACGTATATTCGCCTTCATTCGTCATAGCTTTATGCAAAGGTTTGAATCAGAAATTTAGTTCTAAAATGGTTTGATCAAATCTCCAACTAGAATTAATTTTCTTTATAAAATGTAAATTTAACTTGAATTGTCAAATAGAAATATTCATACCATATTAGAGATATAGAGATAGATGATAGATAGATAGATAGATAGATAGATAGATAGATAGATAGATAGATAGATAGATAGATGATAGGAGAGAGAGAGAGAGAGAGAGAGAGAGAGAGAGAGAGAGAGAGAGAGAGAGAGAGAGAGAGAGAGAGAGATGATATAGATATAGATATAGATATAGATGATATAGGTATAGGTAGAGATAGAGATAGAGGTAGCTTAAGAGGTGGAGGTAGAGATAGAGATACAGAAAGATAAAGATAAAGAGATAGAGGGAGAGGGAGAGGGAGAGAGAGAGAGAGAGGTAGAGGTGGAGGTAGAAATAGAGATAGAGATAGTGATAGAGATACAGAAAGAGATAGAGAAAGAGATACAGATACAGATAAAAATACAGATGCATATATAAATATATGGAAGTGATTAATATTATATTGGTCTGATTTGGGACAATTTCACCTGAATTGAATCAACAATTTGATTTGAATTGAGGCAGATTTACATATACTTTCTGATTAGTAAGAAATAGTTTCCCAATATTTAAACTGTTGTAGTGCTAATTGAGGGCTAATTAAAACAGGTAAAAGGAGAAAGAAAAAAAATAAGAACAACATAAATAAAAGTTAATCTTTTTTTTCTCTAGAACGTCATTGTATATTCATATTTGCAAAGACTCATGACCCTTTTTACTTTTTTGAATAGGGCAGGAAACATATAAAGCATCCTGTTAAACAAGATGATAGCCTTAAAAATTGTTTATATATTTCACAATCCTGCCTTCATTCCATCCTAATACTGGACAAAGTGTAATTAAAACAAATGAACAAATGTACCGGCAGAAAAATCAATATCCGTGTGCAAGATTTTAATGAATTTGTGCTATTTTTGTAATAAAAGCTTAATTTGCAAATATTTATTTAAACATAGAATACTGTTTTCTGTTTCCCACACTAACACATACATTATTATGTTCAAGCTTGCTACTGAGACAACGCAAAGACCACGGGACAAGTCCTAGAAACAGAGGTGATGTTTACTTGAGAGCATGACAATCACAGCAAGGCAGTCACATCAATCAAAGGTACAGTAGCTACTGTATGCAGTTATACCTTTGAACTTTTTTTTCTATGTTGCCATGTTCTCATCATATAGAATCAAGATAGAATCAAGATCATGTGAAGTGTTAATACCACTTTACAATGCCTTGGTAAGGCCACACTTGGAATCCTGCATCCAGTTTTGGTCACCACGATGTAAAAAAGATGCTGAGACTCTAGAAAGAGTGCAGAGAAGAGCAACAAAGATGATCAGGGGACTGGAGGCTAAAACATATCGGGAACGGTTGCTGGGATTGGGAATGTCTAGTTTAATGAAGAGAAGGACGAGGGGGGACAGGATAGCAGTGTTCCAGTATCTCAGGGGCTGCCCCAAAGAAGAGGGAGTCAAGCTATTCTCCAAAGCTCCTGAAGGCAGGACAAGAAGCAACGGATGGAAACTAATCAAGGAGAGAAGCAACCTGGAGGTCTTCTAGTCCAGCCCCGTGCTCAAGCAGGAGAACCTATACCATCTCAGACAGGTGATTGTCTAGTCTCTTCTTAATACAGGTAATCCTCAACATACGACCACAATTGAGCCCAAAATTTATTTTGCTAAGCAAGACAGTTCTTAAATGAGTTTTGCCCCTTTGTACGATCTTTCTTGCCACAGTTGTTAAGTGAATCACTGCAGCGGTTAAGTTAGGAAAGTGGTTGCTGAATGAATCTTGCTTCCCTATTGATCTTGTTTGTAAGAGGTTTGTAAAAGGGGATCACATGACTGCAGGACGCTGCAGCTGCCATAAATATGAGTCAGTTGCCAGGCATCTGAATTTTGATCAGGGGAGGCTGCAATACTTGTGAATATGAAAAAATGGTCATGTTTTCTAATACCGCTACAACTTTGAACAGTCACTGAAACGAAGTGTTATAAATCGAGAACTACCTGTGTTTCTTCCCACCCTTCCCAGATGCCAAATATAATCTGCTCTGAACCTTTGAAATGTGATTTAGTTAATTTTTGGAGCTTAGTTTGGCCAATTTTAGGGTTAGGTAAAGGTAAAGGTTCCCCCGCACATGCGTACTAGTCGTTTCCGACTCTAGGGGCCAGTGCTCATCTCCGTTTCAAAGCCGAAGAGCCAGCGCTTGTCCGAGGATGTCTCCGTGGTCATGTGGCCGGCATGACTAGACGCCAAAGGCGCACGGAACGCTGTTACCTTCCCACCGGAGTGGTCCCTATTTTTCTACTTGCATTTTTTACATGCTTTCGAACTGCTAGGTTGGCAGAAGCTGGGACGAGTAACAGGCGCTCACTCTGTTACACGGCACTTGGGATTTGACCCACCAAACTGCCGACCATCTGATCGACAAGCTCAGCGTCCTAACCCACTGAGCCACCGCGTCCTACTACATTATACTACAGCATAATAAACTAAACTGAACTTTAGTGTAAGATAAATCTTGCCTTTGCTCTGGTGTATTTGAACCAACAATTGGCTTCCATGGATTATACAGTGAATGACCGCAATGGCTGCCTACAATTCATCTTATTTTTGAGGAAGTTGTAAAGCTATTAATCATTCCATCCTGGTTTCCTAATTCCTCATCTAGATTGTAAACAGGGAAGTTATGCTTACCTCTCTTAGTGTAGCTAGAGTTCTCTGATCAATAGTAACTTGCTTCTGTAGATCTTTATTGTTCTTTTCAAATTCCTTCATCTTATTTGATGAATCTCGGACTCTAGCAAGTTCTCTCTCTAAAATCTTGTACTCCTTTTCAACTGCTGTTAATTTTATAGTATTCTCATCCAGATTTGCATCTTTTAGCTCTACCTGCTGCCACAGTCTCTTGGTCTCTTTTTCCAGCATCTTTTTGTCTTTATCCAATTGAAACGTTTCCTGCTCCAATAATTTCTTCTCTTTCTCCAACAATTCCACCTGCCAAACTGCCGACCTTCTGATTGACAAGCTCAGCGTCCTAACCCACTTAGCCACCGCATCCCTAATTTTAAGGTTACTGCCAAACATTTCCTTACAGGAACTTTGTGCTTTGTTTACTAGCATCATTCCTTCCCTTACAATTGGGACTTATCATTTGGTTCATTTCAGTATGTCAACGGAACGGAGAAATGGACAGAAGTGAAAAGTCAACACAGCGGGAGAATTGGATGGCTGAGCCAATTTATTTCCTTGACGTAGGAAAAAGAAGATAAGAAGCATTAGAGACCAAGGAGAAAGGGAAGGTGTTCCAGAAATCTGGAAAGTGCATCTCCCAAATTTTTCTCCTAATACATTTTAAGAAATGATCATTGACTCAGAGCAGAGGATGTAGCTAAAGAAATAAATAGTGCCGCCTTTTTCTATGTGCAGGTCCAAGCCAGAAAATTCTAGAACTTCCTGGAGAGCCACAAAACTTGAAAATGGGTGAGGAATAAACAAGGAAAGAGTGTCATGTTCAATAGAATAACAGAGTTGGAAAGGGCATTGAAGGTCTTCTAGTCCAACCCTCTGCTCAAGCAGGAAATTCTATACTATTTCAGACAAATGGTTGTCCAAGCTCCTCTTAAAAATCTCCAGTGATGGAGCACCCACAACCTCTGGAGGCCGCCCATTCCATTAATTAATTAATTGTTCTAATTGCCAGGAAATTTCTCCTAACTTGCTTCTCTCCTTGATTAATTTCCATCCATTGCTTATTCTTCTGCCTTCAGAAGTTTTGGAGAATAGCTTGAACCAGTGGTGGGATTCAACCAGTTCACACCACTTCAGCAAAACCGGTAGCTATTTTTTTGTTGCCCAAGCCCAGAATGGACTTCTGGAAGCAGCATCCACAAAGAGAACCGGTTGTTCACATATATGTATCCCACCGCTGGCTTGAACCCCTCTTCTTGGTGGCAGCTCCTTGCATCTTGAAACACTGCTATCATGTCACCCCTAGTCCTTCTTTTCATAAACTAGACATACTCAATTCCTCCAACCATTCTTCATGTGTTTTAGCATCATGTTTATAAGGGAAAAAGCTGCTTTTCCACGTACTATGTCAGTTGCTGCTTCCAAACCAGATTAAGTTCAACACTGAAGAAATAACCAAGAGGTACCTTGGATGAAGCCTAGAAGCAATAGAGGTCCTACAAAGTTTCCATCTTCATAGGTATCTCTCGAAGAGCACCACTTCTAGAACATAGAATCATAGAGCTGGAAGACACCTCCTAGTCCAACCCCCTACTTAAGAGAAGAGACCTTATACCATCCCAGTCAAAGGGTTCTCCGATCTGTTTTGAAATCTTCCAGTGATGGAGCACCATCTCCTTCTATCTCTGCACCATCGCTTTCTACCTCTGCTCTCTGCAGAGCTATTCAAAATGCCTGACAGGGTGAGACAGATTCTCCTCTTTAATGTTTTCTTTAGCAGAGTCTTTCCTTCTTTCTAATATGATAGACTGTTCCAATGTTTGAAGGGCTGCCAAAAAGAAGAGGGGGGTCAACCTATTTTCCAAAGGGCAAGATGGAAACAAATCAAGGAGAGAAGCAACCTGGAACTAAGGAGAAATTTCCTTACAGTGAGAACCATCAACCAGTGGAACAACTTGCCTCCATAATAAAAGAGTTAGAAGGGACCTTGAAGACAAAGAAGAGGGGGTGTCAACCTACTCTCCAAAGCAGTTGAAGGCAGGACAAAAAACAGTAGACGAAAGTAACCAAGGAGAGAAGCAACCTAGAACTAAGGAGAAATTTCCTGACAGTGAGAACAATCAACCAGAGGAACAGCTTGCCTTCAGAAGTTGCAGGTGCAACACTGGAGGCTTTTTAGAAAGACTGGACAAGCCATTGTCTGAAATGGTACAGGGTGTTTGCTTGAGCAGGGGATTGCACTAGAAGACCTCCAAGGTCTCTTCCAAATCTGTTATTCTATTATTCTTTCTAAGCATTGCCAGCAGCAAATGGGATCCTCTCACCATCAGCAATGGTAACCTTGGCATTTGTTCGAAATGGCATCTCCTAAGTAACAGGAACGCTGAACTTGCAACCGCAGCCATTAAGGTGATAGATTTTGTAGTTCTCTTGTCATATATCAGCGGTGGTCATTATAAATGATCATCCAAGGCCAAGCCATATGGCCCGTTTATTTATTAGATGTTTGGTGCATGCAGTCCCTGCCTCTAGAACAATATGAGCTGCTATGGCAAGATTTACTTTCCCCTCCTCTGGAACTAGCCACTTGCAAAGAGAAAGAGAGGAAATGAATTATAATAACAGCTGATAAAGCACAGCTGGGAAAACCTATTGGCCCTGGGACATCCTAGATAAATAAAGTCTCTGAACATTGCAGGTTATTGTTCACCATAATGGTTCTCCTGCCTTTGGTGACCTTTGCTTGCCAAAATGCCAGCTATAAAATTTGCCACCTTATTAAACCAGTCAGATCGACAGATGAGAACAACAAAAGTCCGTTGAGTAAACTGTTGCCTAGACTGAGTGCAGATGTGGTCTTCTAAACCTTAACAGGATGATAAATGGGAAACAGTTGCATTTGCCTTTTTATTGGGAAAACTGTTATCCTGCTTCTTAGCACTGCCACAAACTTGCAGTAAAAGCCAGAATGAGTACTTTTCTCACACACAGTGGTTTGCAAGGAAAGATGCTGCCGAAAAGGAGGAAATTTATTTGGTCCAATAAAATCTACCTGTGGTAAAGCTAGGAATATTATCTAATTTACCTGAGGAGGAGGACATCGTTTAATCAGTTAAGAAGGAAGAGACAAGCAAGATAATATTGAA
The DNA here is from genome assembly GCF_964194415.1 of Vipera berus. Taxonomy (NCBI): domain Eukaryota; kingdom Metazoa; phylum Chordata; class Lepidosauria; order Squamata; family Viperidae; genus Vipera; species Vipera berus. Next base: position 209,848,177 of record NC_138204.1, on the reverse strand, counting down.
CTGTTGGTATTTGGGAATTCTTGTTCTATCATACTGGTGGCAAGGGTTATACATGCACCCAGGATCAGTTTATGATCTCTCACTCATTCACGTTTGTGATGGAATGCACACAGATTTCGTGGATTCAACATTGTAGCAAAATCTTACTGGTTATCATATACATCTACTGTAATAGAAGAGAACAGTTGTAGCTCAGGGTTGAACTGAGGGGTGTTGTGATTCAGGGTCAGCCTGTGGGTTCGGCAGTTGGGTCGGATGACTCAGAGGAGGAGGAGGGGGGTGTTGAAGACCTTGCTGAGGGGGTTGAAGACCTTGCTGAGGGGGTTGAAGATCTTGCTGATGAGAGCCCTCAGCCAGGCCCCTCCCACTTGGTCACCACGGAGACCCAGCTGTGTGAGCCTGACAGCGTGGATGAAGATGACCCACAGCTGGCCCTGTTCAAGGACGCCTGACGCAGGAGGCAGTCAATTAGGAGTAGACAGAGGAAGGCAATGGGGCTTCTCGGAAGGAGGCAGAGAGAAGCCACGCCCTGAACTCTATATAAGGGGAATGTGTGGGGAGGGCTGGTTTGCTGAAGGCAACCGCTTGGATAGTTCGTGTTTCTTAAAGCTCCGGTTTCTTGGTTCGTGTCTTGTTTGTTTTTGTAGTAATACATTTGGCAGGCGTAATTCCAGCCTCTTGCCTTATTGTAAAAGGGGTTGTCCCTGCCTTTTCTGCAGGGCCGGTAGCAGGCTGGTACAGAACAAGGGGGCCCTTGGTGTTCTCTAAGCTTGGTTGTTTTTCTAGATAGTACCGATGATGTTATCTTGCTAGGTAATGAAACATCTGCAAGAAAACAACCAAGTTTAGAGAGCACCAAGGACCCCACATTTACTGCCTCACAGATTCATCCCCACTTATCATGTCCTTCTCATCTAGGCTACATAGGGATTAGCTAGAGGAATGTGAGACATCAAGTTTGGACTCAACAGGTCCAAGGGTTGGTGGCCTTCAGGATCTCTTTGATCCCCCAAATGCCTTGGTTTGTTGTTTTGGAAGTATGTTTGCCCCTAAATAAATCTTGTCAGTTGCCCAAAGCTTAATTCAAGGCCTGTGCCAATGGAATTATATTCCAGAATACACAGCCATGGAATCAGTGCTCCGTTATACTCAGAAGGTCTTACATCTCAACAAGGAAGACAAATATAGATTGCAGCACTGATAAACTCTTTACCTCAGCTTATGTTTATTCCAAAATATTTCTTTGCTTCCCATTATTCACCTGGAACTATTACTAAACGTTTTGCAGTCAAGGGTGAAAAGGGAGATTTGATTTGTCTGTCATGAAAGCACAAGGCTAAAAGAGAATCACAGGGAAATAAAAATCAATAATGTATGATCATTTGCAAAGCAGAGCGATTGTCTCCATTTCCTCTGCTTCCATCATGGAGCTCTTAAATACAAATCAGCAGCTAAAAAGGGAGACCTGTCAAGATCAACTCACTTTGAGTTGTGCACACTGGCAATACCGGCAGATCATTATCTTGCATGCTAACAGCTCACCAGCAGATAAAGTCCTGAGAGCATCTGTCAAGTCTCTAAACAGTAATGCACAGCCAAGGAGTCAAGATCCATACCATATTTCATTACTCATATTTAATGCCAGAGAAAGGGTTAAGGTTCAGAATTTGGAAACTTGAATAAGCAAGTTTCTCATGCTGTTGCGTGAATTTGATTTTCATTAAGGCAAGATCTCTGTGAATCATTTGAATTTATTTGTCCCTGTTTATCCGGAAGGGCTAACCGTTCCTTTACCAGATGAGAAGGAACCATCCATCTGTTCTTTGTTGGCCATATATGAAAATACTTCCTTCTCTTTTGCAGACTCTGAGTTCTTTCTTCTAAAACATCTTGACATCGTCATTGTCATCATGATTATCATCTCAACAAGGACATGTCTATGCAGATTTGTTAAACTAAAACATCTACGTGACAGAATAATTGCATGCCAATTCATATATTAAAAGAACAAGAAAAACAGTGTCTTATACAATACCAACTAAATAGACAACAGGCTAATGCAATCCAGTTCTAGATGGTTGCATAGTCATTCTCCAAAGGGTCTTCAAAAAGGATGATCTTCACTAACTTCTAGAAGGCCATTGTGAGGTTGGAAGGCTCTTGAACCCAAAGCAGCACCATGATGGTCTGATCTGTTGTTTATTTATTTTTATTTATTTATTTAGTTATATTTATATACCGCCCTTTCCCTGAGGACTCAGGGCGGTTTACAGGGAATTAAAAAATCCAACATACAAAAGTTAAAACCGAATTAAAAAATATTAAATTGACCCTGTACACAATTAAAACCCCAATTAAAATTTCTCCTCAGCCTTGGCCCGAGAGCTCAAAGAGCCAGGTCTTCAGGCCCCGGCGGAATGATCGGAGGTCGGGGGCAGTTCTCAGCTCCACCGGCAGCTGGTTCCAGAGGGCAGGCGCTCCCACTGAGAAGGCCCTATCCCTGGGTGTCACCCGCCGGCAATCTCTCACCGGCGGAACCCTGAGCAGACCCTCCCTGTGGGAGCGCACTGGACGAAGGGCATTTGATGCCGGCAGCAGGTGTTCCCTCAAGTAACCCGGACCCAGGCCATGTAGGGCTTTATAGGTAATAACCAGCACCTTGAATTTCACCCGGAGGGCAACCGGAAGCCAATGCAGCTCGCGGAGTAGAGGTGTTACATGGGAGTATCGGGAGACTCCCATTACAACTCGCGCGGCCGCATTCTGCACCAGTTGAAGCCTCCGTGTGGTCTTCAAGGGCAGCCCCATGTAGAGAGCGTTACAGTAGTCCAAGCGGGAGGTCACAAGCGCATGAGTAACTGTGCGTAGGGCGTCTCGGTCCAGATAGGGACGCAACTGGCGCACCAGGCGAACCTGTGCAAAAGTTTAGGTACTTTAAGAGTACAGGGTCATTTGATTTTATGTGTGTAGATGTCTTTGCCCATCTCAACGCTAAAGAAATGAAAAGAGAATGCAGGAATTTATTTTCACTGTAAATATCAAGAGAGAGAGTGTGTCTTGTCACCAGTTTTCCAGGGAAAGCAACATTTTAGATATTGCAGATCCACACTTCCTATGGGAAAAAAAGATCTGCAATACTCAAAATGTTGCTTACACTGAAAATCTGATGACATGACACACTCTCTCTTGATATTAAACCCCTGAAACCTATAACTTAATTCCTTCTAATGCCAGGCTGTCTGATATGGGGAAAAAAATCCTCTGCAAGATGACCCGGAGCTGGAAATGGGTTCTGAAAGATGGATTGCCTTTCTAAAATAAATATCATTTCTCTCATGTTGGATTTAAGAATCCAAAACATCTTGACATCCCTGCCATATTATACCAAGCAGCAGAAAATTCAAAGCCATGATTCCTGATGGCTTTTGGTGACACATCAGTGTTGGTTTTCCAGCAACAACATTGAAATGTTATTTTCTGGGAAATATCCTAATCTTGTCTACAGCTCTGATACCTCTTGGGAGACTCCCATCCTAATACTAATGAGGATCCAGCTTGCTGAATTTCTGAGATCAGAGAACACTGAACAGCTAAAGTAGAAGATGAGCCGGATAGGTTGGAGGTTGGGGTTAAATGTGACATCAGTATGGAACTATTGCACACCCACAAGAGATGAAAGTCCACCCCACCCCACCCCATCAATTATGTTGACCCTTATCTTCGCGCCAATTTAGCTTGGCCCATTAGTTGCTCAGGTTCACATTTATGAATGGCAAGAATAAACTTAACGCTTTGAACTCAACTCCTGTTCCTGGTTATTTGCACCTGACAGCTAATGCTAATGCAAAATTAGTAATGTATTATTTCTAAAGGATTTTTATTTTGAATATTATTTTCAGATTAAGAGATGTTCTTCCTGTCGGTCCATTTTAGAGACATTTGGCCCATGGGTGGCAGAATAATCCATTTGTTTAAGAGTTGAAGTTTGCAAATTAGCAAAGCCTGAAGCTTTTTTTTTTCCTTTCTGGTGAGTGGCTGTCTTTTTCTACATACACAGAGAGGCACAATAATTTATAGACATGCCTAATTAGTGCCATGTTTTGAATTCCTTCCTCATTCTCCCTCTGGGCCATTCTATAATTTGTGAGTTATCCTTGCATGCAGTTTAGGTTGCAGGTATATCTTAATTTCTCAAACTTGGCAACTTAAAAATGTGTGGACTTCAACTCCCAGAGTTCTCCAGCCAACATACTGGCAGGAGAATTCTGGGAACTGAAGTCCACACATCTTCAAGCTACCAAGATTGAGAAACACTAGTAGTTTTTCATGTGGATGGTTTGCAAATGCATTTCAGTCAAGCCCTGTAAAGTGGACATTTTAGGAGCTACATTCAAGCACCAAACACATACTGTAGGTTTCTCCTCTTTAGTGTTAACTTCTCTTTTTTTTTTGCATGGATTTTTGGCCATAAAGATAAGAGCTCTTCTGATCGCACTTGGCACCAGATGGACTCCATATTTCTTGGCCAAAAAAGAGAAGCTGCTTTTTATTGTTTTTTCAAGGATTACTACTATAATAATAATAATAATAATAATAATAATAATAATAATAATAATAATAATAATAATAATAATAATAATAATAAAATTGGAAGGGACCTTGGAGGTCATCTAGTCCAACCCCCTGCACAGGCAGGAAACCCTATACCATTTCAGAAAAATGGCTGCCCAGTCACTTCTTAAAAACTTCCTTTAAAGACAGGTCCCATTTGGCTTAGACCCTTTAATTCCCACTGATCTTCTATTGAAGTATTAATGAAGATTAGTCTTCCTTAGCTGCTGATCCCAGAGGTCATTCAGATGTCACCACGAATTGCTGACTGGTGTAATTTGTCCTTCCCTCATTCCATGTAACTGGAAGAGGAGGCACCTGTAAATAAAAAAAAAAAGATTGAATAACAAAATAACAGAGTTGGGAGGGCCCTCAGAGGACTTCTAGTCCAACCCCTGCTCAAGCAGGAAATGTCATACCATTTCAGATGCAGGATTCCAAGTGTGGCCTTACCAAGGCATTGTAAAGTGGTATTAACCATGTGATCTTGATTCTATCCCTCTGTTAATGCGCCTTAGCACTGTGTTGGCTTTTTCTTGTTCTGATCCTGTAATCCCTTGATTTGGGGTGGAGTCAGGGCGACTGAATGGAGCTGAACTGGCTGGCTGGATGCCCTTCCTGATGCCTATGAAGAATTCACAGCAGATATTTTCTCCTTGCACCCTGATACAGAAACAGGTGTTGTTACCTAGTGTTGAACTCTCAGCCTTCCAAGTGGGAGGCCAGCATCTTCACCTCTAGGCCACCACGCCACTCAATAACACAATAGAAAAATAATAAGTAACAAAAACCCTACAATTGGAAAAAAAATACTATGAAAATAATTATCATACAATAACCAAGATCAGCATAGATGGGGACTGTAGCCAAGAAATTAAAAGACGCTTGCTCCTGGGGAGGAAAGCCATGGCAAATCTAGACAGCACATTAAAAAGCAGAGACATCACCCTGCCAACAAAAGTGTGTATAGTCAAGGCTATGGTCTTCCCAGTTGCAATGTATGGCTGTGAAAGTTGGACCATAAGAAAGGTTGAGCGCCAAAAGAATTGAGGCCTTTGAACTGTGGTGCTGGAGAAGACTCCTGCGAGTCCCTTGGACTGCAAGGCGATCAAACCGGTCAGTCCTAGAGGAGGTCAACCCTGACTGCTCTTTAGAAGGCCAGATCCTGAATTTGAAACTAAAATACTTTGGCCACCTAATGAGAAGGAAGGACTCGGTGGAGAAGACCCTAATACTGGGAAAGGTTGAGGGCAAGAGAAGAAGGGGACGGCAGAGAATGAGGTGGCTGGATGGAGTCACTGAAGCAATAGGTGTGAGCCTAAATGAATTCCAGAAGATGGTAGAGGACAGGAAGGCCTGGAGGAACGTGGTCCATGGGGTCGCAATGGGTCGGACACAACTTCGTAACTAACAACAACAACAAACCAAGGCACTTGGTTATTGTCAGGGCTTTTTTTCTCATAGAACGCTCAGAATGGAGTTCCGGCACCTTTTTTGGATGGAACCCTGTAGGGTAGGCAAGGTGGGTTGTATGACATGTGTGAGTTCCGGCACCTTTTTCTTTTACAAAAAAAGCACTGGTTATTGTAATAACCAAAGCACTTGGTTATTGCATAACTAACTCACCTGTTCACAGTTAACTAACTCACAACACAAAAAGACAGATATAGAACTCCACTAACCTCCTGGTCTTAGGGAAAACCACATTTTCAGTCTTTTGAAAGGCCATGAAGTTGTTTTCTTTTAGAACAGATCAATGTTTTTATCGGACTGTATTAAAATTTATGGTTAAGGAAGAATTAAAACCCATTTGGGGTAACTAGGGACTAGTGTATAAAGGGATAATACTAGATAAAAAAAACACACTTATGCACTGAAAGGATTCATGGCTATGCAGCAAATGGTTATTGCATTTAGAAGCCTTAAATTTCTTTTATTTTAATTTAAAACTGCTTTTTGAACAAAGTAGGAGAAAAGAAGCAAAAGGTCTTAGTCACATCCTGTATAATCGGAGTGTTTGTGGACTCTATGAGGATCTCCTCTGGGCATGGTAAGATATTTTATTATCCATTATCTGTAACACAGAGATAATGAACGTGGTTCTGTTGTGCTAAATCCGAAACCCACAGGAATACCAGGATTTGGCAGACTAGATATATCTCACTTAGTTTCCACTGGGTAAACCCATCACAAATCATTCAGCAGAAAGTCTGTTGGTTAAATAAGTCTACAAAGAGAGATGATGGAATTCTTCATTTATCTTCATTGAAACCACTCTGGCTGCCTTCGAGTTGATAAAATGGAACTAATCCTGTTCGCTGTCTTTCCTCCATCTTTCTCTTTCTCCCTTGCCAGCTTTCTCAGGTTTGATTACATTTTCCTTAATTGGATTTTATTCCAGAGCCCGTTGCAAAATGAGCAGGTTGCAAAAAGAGCTGGAATATTCAATTGTGCAAGGAAAATGTGGTAGGAAAAGAGGAATTGGTGCTGAAGAGGAATCATTCAACTGAAAGGGTGGGAGTGGGGGGGGGAAATGCATAATTCCATGCGTGGCTCCAAGCTTTAATGGTTTAATTGGGTAGGCTATCAACTCATGCTTGATTTCATGAATTAGCAATGGATAATATTAACTTCTGGGGTGAAAATGTAAACAGTTGGACTGGGAGAAAGAGTGCTTTTTATTGCTGGAGACTCTGATGCATTATTAAAACAGATAAGGGAAAGAAGCAGTGTTGGAGAAGAATCTTGAGAGTCCCTTGGACTGCAAAGAGGTCAAATCAGTCAATCCAAAAAGAAATCAACCCTGACTGTCCTTTGGAAGGACAGATCCTGAAGCTGCAGAGGGAGTCAAGCTATTCTCCAAAGCTCCTGAAGGCAGGACAAGAAGCAACGGATGGAAACTAGTCAAGGAGAGAAGCAACCTAGAACTAAGGAGAAACTTCCTGACAGTTAGAACAACTAACCAGTGGAACAACCTGCCTCCAGAGGTGGTGAATGCTCCAACACTGGAAGTTTTTAAGAAGAGACTGGACAGCCATTTGCCTGAAATTTATTTATTTATTATTTATTTATTATTAGGACTTACATGCCGCCCTATCTCCCGATGGACTCAGGGCGGCTAACAACAATAAAATACAATAATACAAAAGAGCCTAATGCTGGGAAAGATCGAGGGCAATAGAAGAAGGGGACGACAGAGAATGAGGTGGCTGGATGGAGTCACTGAAGCAGTAGGTGTGAGCTTAAATGGACTCCAGATGATGGTAGAGGACAGGAAGGCCTGGAGGAATGTTGTCCATAGGGTCGTGATGGGTCGGACACGACTTCGCAGCTAACAACAAATACAAAAGTTAAAAAGAAATTAAATTAATGGCCCCAGTAGAATAAATTAAAATTAAAATTAAGTTAAAAATTAAAAACATAATTAAAATCCCTGTCAGTCCAGGTCAGCCTGATGGAAAAGGAGTGTTTTGAGGCTGCGGCGAAAGGACCGGAGATCTGGGGCCATCCGAAGCTCAAGGGGGAGTTGGTTCCACAGGACTGGCGCTCCCACAGAGAATGCTCTCCCCCTGGGGGTCGCCAGCTGACATTGTCTAGCCGACGGCACCCTGAGGAGGCCCTCTCTGTGTGAGCGTACTGGGCGATGGGAAGTCGTTCCTGGCAGCATAGGTATAGGGTTTCCTGCCTGAGCAGGGGGTTGGACTAGATGACCTCCAAGGTCCCTTCCAACTTCTTCTTCTTCTTCTTCTTCTTCTTCTTCTTCTTCTTCTTCTTCTTCTTCTTCTTCTTCTTCTTCTTCTTCTTCTTCTTCTTCTTCTTCTTATTATTATTATTATTATTATTATTATTATTATTATTATTATTATTATTATTATTATTATTATTATTATTATTATTATTATTATTATTATTATTATCCTTTGTCCACCAAATGAGAAGAGGGGATTTCATTGGAGAAGACCCTGAGGTTGGGATACATGGAAGGCAAAAGAAGAAGGGGACAGCAGAGGATAAGGTGGTTAGATAGTGTCATTGATGCAATGAACATGAATCTGGGCAAACTCCAGGAGACAGTGGAGGATTGGGGGCGGGTGTGTGTGTGTGTGCTGGCATGGGGATGTCTGTCCATGGGGTTGCAAAGAGTCAGACATGATTTAGTGACTGAACAGCAACAAGAGGAACAGACTCAATTGGCTTTTTCTAGACAGGAAAACACTTCTCTATATTAAAAGCAAAGGCAAGTGCAAGTTAGCTTCATATCGTCATGGACATTTCCATCTTATCCCCTCAACCATGCAAAAGTCATTTGCCATAGCAAGACTTCAACTTCACAATCTAGTCTAGAATCCGAGACTTTCCAATGTTATTTCATCCAAATACTAACCAGGTATGACCCTAATTTATTTTTTTGTTAATGCTGGATAAGTAGGATACAACACCAAATAAGCAACTGAGAAAGAAACACTATATTAATCAAGGAACTGTTAAGGGGGAAAAAAAACATGCCACTTCCAAAGAAAACTTTGTTTCTCAGGACTTAAAAGATCTTCAAGGTCCCTTCCAACTCTATTATTCTGTTATTTCGCTCCTCCTTGCCCAATACTAGTTTTTACCCAGTTCTGCCAAGGTCCTCTCCCTTACTTTCTACATTTAGTTCCTAATGAGACCCAACCCTCTGGAACTTCCAAGTCACCCAAGCTATTTCCAGGAGCTTAGCTTAAAGGAATTTTTTTTAAAAAAGCAATACTAATAACCGCGAAAAACTTTCCCAAGTTTATGAAGAGATCAATATAGAGTAGTTATTTTTTAGAAGAAGAAGAAGAAGAAGAAGAAGAAGAAGAAGAAGAAGAAGAAGAGGAGGAGGAGGAGGAGGAGGAGGAGGAGGAGGAGGAGGAGGGGAGGAGGAGGAGGAGGAGGAGGAGGAGAAGAAGAAGAAGAAGAAGAAGAAGAAGAAGAAGAAGAAGAAGAAGAAGAAGAAGAAGAAGAAGAAGAAGAAGAAGAAGAAGAAGAAGAAGAAGAAAAAGAAGAAGAAGAAGAAGAAGAAGAAGAAGAAGAAGAAGAAGAAGAAGAAGAAGAAGAAGAAGAAGAAGAAGAAGAAGAAGAAGAAGAAGAAGAAGAAGAAGAAGAAGAAGAAGAAGAAGAAGAAGAAATAATTGTTCCTTTTTGGTGTGTAGGCCATGAAACATCTCTTAGCAGATGGAGTCAGACAAGATGACATGTTCTCTTCTCCTTTAGAAAAGATGGCATAAAGACATTTTGTTCTTGGTTCTCACTGTTTAAGGGGCTTAGTCAGAGTGTGAGTTACGCTCTGCACAGCAGTTGATGATTTACATTTTTCCTTTCCTTCTGATATAAAACTGCAGAGGAGAGGGGGATGTGTCTATCTCCACTTTTAATTAAAAATCACAAGGTGGAATATTTCACTATATTTCTCCAGCTTCTTTCCCCTTTAGCTAAGCTGTTAGCTGTAAAAGCATCGGCAAGACTCATTAGCCCCGTGCACCTTGCCTAAATGGAATCCAAGCCAGAAAGGTAGGAAAAGCAGAATAATAGAGTTGGAAGGGATCTTGGAGATCTTCTAATCCAACCTTCCGCACAAGGAGGAGACCCTATACCATTGCAGACCAGTGGCTGTCCAGTGTTTTTTTTTAAAAAAGCCTCCAGAGATGGAACACCCACAAGCTTCTGAAGGCAAGGCTTTCCACTGATTAATTGTTCTAACTCTCAGGAAATTTCTCCTAGGTTGCTTCTCTCCTTGATTAGTTTCCATCCATTGCTTCTTGTCCTGCCTTCAGGTGCTTTGGAGAATAGCTTGACTCCCTCTTCTTTGGGGCAGCCCCTGAGATATTAGAACAATGCTATCATGTCCCCCATTGTCCTTCTCTTCATTAAACTAGACCAGGGGTAGGCAACCTTGGTTCTTTTATGACTCATGGACTTCAACTCCCAGAATTCCTGAGACATGCTGTCTCAGGAATTCTGAGAGCTGAAGTCCACAAGTCATAAAAGAGCCAAGGTTCCCCACCTCTGTTCTAGGTTGCTTCTCTCCTTGATTAGTTTCCATCCATTGCTTCTTGTCCTGCCTTCAGGTGCTTTGGAGAATAGGTTGACTCCCTCTTCTTTGTGGCAGCCCCTCAAATATTGGAAGACTAGTCCTAGTCCTTCTTTTCACTAGACTAGAAAAACCCAATTTTTCTAACCAGTCTTATTTGAATATGTCTTGATTTATGCATAAGCAAAGAGAGGCATCTCACCCAAAGAAAGGGGGAAGACGGCAACTTAGAAAGATAGAGAATCACTTTCTATACAGTTCAATCATTTTGGGTTTGGAATGGGTTCTTTCGTTGGCTAGCGCCATTTGACCTATTGCTGACGCTATCCATGTAACATGTAACATTTCATAGCATCTCATAATATCTTTAGTATGACTTTGTTAATGTTCACTCCCATATTCAGAATGTGTGGTTTTTACATTATAATGGAGCATAATGAGTTCACGCCTAATTCTGTTCAATTTCCTCTGTCTGGATGACATTGAATGGAATTACGTGCGATATTGAAGAAGCGCCCATGCCCAGTATAAGTGGGGATGGAAAATTTCCCCTGGCTGAGATTATGGTGCTGATAGGCAAACCATTACACATACTGTGCAAGATTGACTACAACCTACGTTCTCTGCTTCCCTAGAACACAGGGCCCCAACCTGTGGGCTGTGGTCCACTAGCAGTCCTTGGCCTAATCTCCACTGGGCTGAGTGAGTGGCTGGTTGGAGCACAGACATTTGCACAAATGCACATGGCCCCATTCACGTGAACAGTGCCATGAGCGTTAGGGGCATTGGTGGCCCTGCTCACACGAGCATCATCGTGTTCATTTGTGACTCCACTCGCATGAGCATCAGTGTAGTCATAGGTGGCCCCACTCGGATGAGCATCATCGTGGGCATGATATGCAGGTTCTGAGGTTTTGCTGGTAAAAAAAATACAGGAAACCAGAAGTTGACTTCAAGGTTTACGTTTTTATTCAGATGAACAAAAAGACGGGCTCCTCTAAATGAGAGCAGCCCCGAAAGACAAGAAATCCTTCTATTTATTCTTTCTGGTTACATAAGCAAGCCATCCAGCAAAGCTGTTTGTTGTTGTTAGCTGCGAAGTTGTGTCCGACCCATCACGACCCTATGGAAAACGTTCCTCCAGGCCTTCCTACCCTCTACCATCTTCTGGAGTCCCTTTCAGCTCACGCCTACTGCTTCAGTGACTCCATCCAGCCACCTCCTTCTCTGTCGTCCCCTTCTTCTCTTGCCCTCAAACCTTTCCCAGCATTAGGCTCTTCTCCAGTGAGTCCTTCCTTCTCATTAGGTGGCCAAAGTATTTGAGTTTGCAAAGCTGACATGCATACAATAAATATTTCACCCAGTAAGTCTGGCATACTGTAGATAAGAGAGCAGAAGTAACAAACATGTTCCCCTTTGGGTGTTTCCCTAAAGATATTGGATGTTCTTGGGTGGGTTAGGATATTGGGTATTTTCCTTGCTGGCCTTTCATGACCCTGCATCCAGGACTTTGCAAGAGCCCAAAGACAGTAGGGCCACCTGCATATTCACAATTGATATTTCCTATACTGTCCCCTAATTCTGGGTCAACAGGCATTTGTGACCCCACTCGCATGAGCATCAATACGAATGTCACAAGTGCTCACGTACTCACACGTTCACATGTGCCTGCCCCTCCCACAAAATCATTCCCTCTTTCTCCCTTTCCCTTACTCTCCAGGCTGGAAAAGGTTGGGAACTCTGCCCTAGAAGAACTGCAAGAAGCAATGCCACAGGCCATTGCCTGGATAGCTGAACTGGACATGCAGTTAAGAGGCCACTGCCATACCTCAGAAGACATTTTGTACGTAATGATGGTTTTAGTTGCAACTAAAACCATCCCAAAAAAAAAAAAGAAATGTAAGAAAGCAAAATGGCTGTCTGAGGAAGCTTTGCAAATAGCTGAGGAAAGGAGGGAAGCGAAAGGCAAGGGAGAAAAAGAAAGATACGCCCAATTGAATGCAGAATTCCAGAGAATAGCTAGAAGAGATAAGAATGCCTTCTTAAATGAACAGTGCAAAGAAATAGAAAAAAACAATAAAATAGGGTGGACCAGAGGTCTTTTCAAGAAAATTGGAGAGATGAAGGGAATGTTTAATGCAAAAATGGGCATGATAAAGGACCAAAATGGCAGGGACCTAACAGAGGCAGAAGAGATTAAGAAGAGGTGGCAAAATTACACAGAAGAACTATACAAGAATGAGCTTAATGTCCCTGATAATCACAATGAGGTGGTCACTGACCTCGAGCCAGACATCTTAGAATGTGAAGTGAAGTGGGCCTTAGGAAAGCTGGGCAACAACAAGGCTAGTGGAGGTGACAGTAGTCCAGCTGAGCTATTCAAAATCTTAAAAGACGATGCAGTAAAAGTGCTATGCTCAATTTGCCAGCAAATTTGGAAAACTCAACAGTGGCCACAGGATTGGAAAAGATCAGTTTACATTCCAATTCCAAAGAAAGGCAGTGCCAAAGAATGTTCAAACTATCGCAACATTGCACTCATTTCACATGCTAGTAAAGTTATGCTTAAAATCCTACAAGCTAGACTCCAGCAGTATGTGGATCAAGAACTACCAGAAGTACAGGGAAGATTTCGAAGAGGCAGAGGAACTAGAGATTGCCAACATACGCTGGATCATGGAAAAAGCTAGGGAGTTCCAGAAAAACATCTACTTCTGCTTCATTGACTATGCTAAAGCCTTTGATTGTGTGGATCATAACAAACTGTGGCAAGTTCTTAAGGAGATGGGAGTACCAGACCATCTTATTTGTCTCTCGAGAAACTTATATGCGGGTCAAGAAGTGACAGTGAGAACTGGACATGGAACCACTGATTGGTTCAAAATTGGGAAAGGAGTCCGGCACGGCTGTATACTGTCGCCCTGCCTATTTAACTTATATGCAGAGCACATCATAAGAAAGGCAGGGCTAGTTGAATCAAAAGTTGGAATTAAGATTGCTGGGAGAAATATCAACAAACTAAGACATACAGATGATACCACTTTAATGGCAGAAAGTGAAGAAGAACTAAAGAGCCTCTTGTTGCGGGTGAAGAAGGAGAGTGCAAAAGTTGGGTTGAAACTTAACATTAAGAAAACCAAGATCATGGCATCCGGCCCTCTCAATTCCTGGCAAATAGATGGGGAAGAAATGGAGGTAGTGACAGATTTTATTTTCCTGGGCTCCAACATCACCGCAGACAGGGACTGCAGCCAAGAAATTAAAAGACGCTTGCTCCTGGGGAGGAAAGCCATAGCAAATCTGTACAGCACATTAAAAAGCAGAGACATCACCCTGCCAACAAAAGTGTGTATAGTGAAGGCTATGGTCTTCCCAGTTATAATGTATGGCAGTCAAAGTTGGACCATAAGAAAGGCTGAGCACCAAAGAATTGAGGCCTTTGAACTGTGGTGCTGGAGAAGACTCCTGCGAGTCCCTTGGACTGCAAGGCAATCAAACCGGTCAGTCCTAGAGGAGATCAACCCTGACTGCTCTTTAGAAGGCCAGATCCTGAAGTTGTAACTCAAATACTTTGGCCATCTAATGAGAAGGAAGGACTCACTGGAGAAGAGCCTAATGCTGGGAAAGATTGAGGGCAAGAGAAGAAGGGGACGACAGAGAATGAGGTGGCTGGATGGAGTCACTGAAGCGGTAGGCGTGAGCTTAAATGGACTCCAGAAGATGGTAGAGGACAGGAAGGCCTGGAGGAATGTTGTCCATGGGATCACAATGGGTCGGACACGACTTCACAACTAACACCACATAATGATGTGGATTGTTTGTATATGTTTACCTCTCTTCTGTCATCTTCTCATCATATGGTAAAGAAAGAAAGAAAGAAAGAAAGAAAGAAAGAAAGAAAGAAAGAAAGAAAGAAAGAAAGAAAGAAAGAAAGAAAGAAAGAAAGAAAGAAAGAAAGAAAGAAAGAAAGAAAGAGTTTGTCCTTGTCTTTAGCTGGTTTGAACCAGTTGTCATCAGAGCCCACATTCCTCGTGGAAAACTTTCTGTCAATGTTGCTAACATCAGATGTTCTTGCTTTGACATCAGATGGAAATGCAGCCATTTTTCTCTATTGTTTTTAGAGGTTTTTTTAAAAATTCCATTTATATCCCGCCCTTCTCCGAAGACTCAGGGTGGCTTACAATCTAAGAAGCACAAATCAATGTGCTTAGCAATAGCCTTCATTCTATGTATATGCCTGCTTATTAGGGCTTTCGCCCCCCCCAAGTGGCATTATTACAAAGTCAGCTTAATTGCCCCCAACAATCTGGGTCCTCATTTTACCCACCTCAGATGGATGGAAGGCTGAGTCAACCTTGAGCCTGGTGGGATGCGAACCTGCACTAATTGCAGGCAGCTGGTGTTACTTAAGGAGGCATTAGCCCACTGCTCCACCAAGGCTTTTAGAGTTAGCTGATGCTGGGAGGGGGGAATGTGGAAGAGAGTCCATCTAGTCATAACAATAATAACTTAGCCATGAGAACCCAAGGTCATTGGGCCCAGAGTTGATAGAGTTTTGGCGGGCTGGAGAGCTGGGGAGAAAACCCTTGCTTCAAGCTAATTGGAGAATGTGATTTATGACTGTTTCTTGGAGGAGGGAATTGTGCATTGCTACTTTATATCCAGGGGAGGGGAATTTAGTTTCTGGTTTTGACTATGTCGTGCTGATACTTTGTTTCTCGAATAAAAGTTTCTTTAAGGTAAACAATGCCTCGAAGTTCTTTTGAAGAGTTTCATCTGTCAGAACCATGACACTTTCTTTGTTACTTCAGAGAACTGGAAATGTTAATCAAAGGCACTCCTTGTTACTGAAAACATTACTCAGAAAGGGTCCCCTATCCCGCTTCCATCAGCTCAATGAAAAAAGAACACTCTGCATTGCTTCAGGATCAGATGTGATCCACCCAAACTCTTGCCCATTAAGTGCCCAATTATTATTTGCAAAGAAATGAGTCCATGGATGACTATCCGTTTGGCTTCTCTTCCAGCTAGAAGGATTTTCTGATTATGCAGATAGAAGGAGGTCAACTATCCCTCAAAGGCAATTAAATTACTCTTTTAAGCAACCTAATTGAAAGCTCAGGAAAGTCAAATTTCCCCTATCAGCGAATAATATACAACCCAATTTCTTCAGGTCCTTTGCTCAGGGTGGATCAATTTACTTCGCTGAGTCTTGATTTCAGCTGATTTATTTTGGCAGAATCGGGAATCTTTGGATAAGGTGCCATGGGCAGATTAACGGATGAATATGGACTACTAGAGCTCTGAAAAGGAAAGAGAAATTGAGTGGCTGTTCTAATGGCGAGATGGATTTTTTTCTTTCTTTTAACCATCCCGTGGTTAAACAATTGCATCAGGGTGGAGTCAGGATGACTGAATGGAGCTGAATGTTTACTGACCAGATGCCTTTCCTGACACCTATGTGTAGTTCGCAGCAGATATTTTTTCTGTGCACCCAGAGACAGAAATCTCTCTACATGGGGTTGCCCTTGAGGACCACCCGGAAGCTCCAACTGGTACAGAATGCAGCCGCGAGTGTTGTGTTGGGAGTCTCCCGATACTCCCACATTACACCTCTGCTCCGTGAGCTGCATTGGTTACCAGTTGCCTTCCGGGTGAGATTCAAGGTACTAGTAATGGTATTCAAAGCCCTACATGGCAGGGGTCCGGAGTACCTGAGGGAACACCTGCTGCCGGCATCGACTTCCCTCCGCCCTGTGCGTTCCCACAGAGAGGGCCTCCTCAGGGTGCCACCGGTCAGAGAATGTTGACTGGTGGCCCCCAGGGGGAGATCCTTCTCTGTGGGCGCTCCGGAGCTATGGAACCAGCTACCGGTTGAGCTCCGGACGGCGCCCGACCTTCGCTCCTTTCGCCGCGAGCTAAAAACACACTTTTTTGAACAAGCTGGCCTGGCCTGATGAGGGGATTGGGGGGGGGTCTGCTATTTTTATTTTACTAGGTTTTATGGATGTATTTTAGTATGTGGGCATTTATTTAATCTATTTTTAACTTTTGTAGTTTGTATTTTTATTCTTGCCCTGTTCACCGCCCTGAGTCCTTCGGGAGAAGGGCGGTATAGAAATATTATTAAATAAATAAAAATAAATAAATATCTGCCACTACCTAGGATCGAACTCACCGCCTCCTGATTGTGAGGCGAGACCGCCACCTCTAGGCCACCACGTCATTCTTCTAACCATGCGATGGATAACAAGACATAAATCACTTAAATATGAGCCAGCCGTGTGCTGCAGCTGCCAAAAAAGCCAACACAGTGCTAGGCTGCATTAACAGAGGGATAGAATCAAGATCATGTGAAGTGTTAATACCACTTTATAACGCCTTGGTAAGGCCACACTTGGAATACTGCATCCAGTTTTGGTCACCAAGGTGTAAAAGAGATGTCAAGACTCTAGAAAGAGTGCAGAGAAGAACAACCAAGAGGATCAGGATACTGGAGGCTAAAACATATAATGAACGGTTGCTGGAATTGGGTATGTCTAGTTTAATGAAGAGAAGGACGAGGGGTGACATGATAGCAGAGTTCCAATATCTCAGGGGCTGCCACAAAGAAGAGGGAGTCAAGCTATTCTCCAAAGCACCTGAAGGCAGGACAAGAAGCAACAGATGGAAACTAACCAAAGAGAGAAGCAACCTGGAACTAAGGAGAAACTTCCTGACAGTTAGAACAATTAATCAGTGGAACTACCTGCCTCCAGAAGCTGTGAATGCTCCAAAACTGGAAGTTTTTAAGAAGAGGCTGGACAGCCATTTGTCTGAAATGGTATAGGGTTTCCTGCCTGAGCAGGGGGTTGTACTAGATGACCTCCAAGGTCCCTTCCAACTGTATTATTGTTACTAAATGCTGTGCAGAATAGGGATCTGGCAACTTTTTTGTACTTTCCCATGTAGGGAATCTGTTCCCTAAACCGAGGAAGCCAAAATGTATCTTGTGACACCACAGTGCAAATTCTGCCTTTTCATACTTGCATCACACCACTGCACACAAATCCACAAGGGGACTGTGACATTACAACGAACATTTCATTCCTTCTCTCCTTGCTTTTCACGTGGATACGGCAACGGAGAAAATAAAACTAGTTTTTTTTATTATTATTATGAATTCAAATGCCCTGCAAGTGAGCCTGAAATCAATCAATTCAGCTTTTAAGTACAGCCCACTTTGTGGGTTGACGAAGGTCCAGAGCTACTTTTGAACGGTTTGCTGGAGGAAGTGACCTTAATGTTTTCAGCTTAATAAATTTTTAATAAGCCTAATTTTATTGTGCATTGACTTCGATGCTTCGCTCATGATCTCTTTGAAGCCGTGATAACCAAGCTCTGAGTATCTATCTTCCTAAATATACAAGACCTCCTTTGCTGTACATTTCTGAAGAACATACAGTGCCATCATTCAGGAGATTTACAACAATGACGAAAACTCAACTGGAACCCATCAAAATCCAGCCCTAAGGGTTGCATTTTTAGATAAGGTTTCCACCCCCCCCCCCACACACACACACCTATTTTTTTCCATTTTTCTCCTGAAGAACTGGCCAGTATTTAGCTCAGCAGTCTAGCCCAGGGATAAAATCATTTTAGCTTTCAGTTCAGTACATTACTTCCAAATTCAGCAAAAATGAGTCAAAATGATCGAGTGTGGTTTAAAATAAAACAGAGGATAGACTTTACTTGGCAAAGCTTCTTAGTTCCCTCAATTTATCATGACCCTTAAGATTTGAATATACTTATAAACTGATTCTCTAGGTCTCACAATCATGATAGACAAATCTGGCCCTAGGTTCTGCCTCAGTTTACCTTCCCAATAAGCAACCGAGTCAGAAGATCATTTAAAAGCAGTTTATTAAGGTCGCCTGATAAAGTGGGATCTCTCTCTGAGAGAGATCCTACATTCCTTTTTATAATACACCAAAGGAAAAATTCAAGGGGAAAGTTGATTGGACAGGATAAAAGTAAGTTCCCCTTTGCATAGACAATCAGTTTACATGCAGTCTAACATGTTACATATTTGCATCCCATAATATCACACATGTTCATTAAAATGAGGTCTGACATGAGAAGGGGCATAAAAACCTATCTGTTTGAGCAATCCCGTCTGGTCTGATGGGTTTTTGTTTTAATTATTATTTTAATGTAATTTATCTTCTGCATTTGGGCACTAGGGTTTAATTTGTTTTCAATTTCTGTATTGTGCATTTTGATATTTATGTCCATGTTCACCGCCCTGAGTCCTTGGGGAGAAGGGTGGTATACAAATAAAATAAATAAAATAAATAAATAAATAAATTGTAGGGGAAAAGGTTGTTTGGAGTTCACAAAAGGGATAAACCAGACCCCAATTGGTACTAACCATTTTTTTTTTCTTATCTGGAGATATTCTCCAGCCTGTTTATCAGTTTACGAATGTGAAAAGCTCATACATCTGAACATCAATTTAAAAGAGAGAAAATAAATCAAATTAAAATACAACTAAATATAGCCATGTTAGTTATCAAGTTACAAAATCCATGTTATGTACCCTCAATAAGGCCAGTCCTGATTCTTTACCACAGGGGTCTTCAAACCTGGCCCTTTTATGACATGTGGACTTCAACTCCCACAATTCCTCAGCCAGCCTGGCTCAGGAATTCTGGGAGTTGAAGTCCACAAGTCATAAAAGGGCCAAGTTTGAAGACCCCTGCTTTACCAGCTTTTGAAAGACAAAGCAGGTTCACCCAGCAAGGAGACACCTAAATAGGTGAGAAGAATATTCAGAATAACCAATCACGGAGTTAGATGACCTGGTCAGAGTATTTCTGGGTGATTCTCACTCACCTTTTTAACCTAAAGCTGATTCATAGGAAAAGTAGATTTAAATAAGTTTCCTTTTGCAAATACTTACTGTATGTCTATCTATATTTCCCTCTTGCCCAGAAGAATTGTCCAGCCACTCATTCATCTTTGATGGATCTATCAGAGATGTGAGATATCACATTCTATCTTCAGAACTGGATGAGGATTATGCTTGTTTAATAACTAGTTTTAGTAGCCAGATTGGAATCATGGTTTAAAGTTCTAATTAGAAAAAAAGATTAATGTTTCTCATTATAACAGGGTTTGAAGCCCAAAAGTAAGCATATAGTGCAGGGATGTCCAACCTTGGCAACTTTAAGACTTGTGGACTTTTAACTCCCAGAATTCCCCAGCTAGCCTAGCTGGAGAACTCTGGAAGTTGAAGTCCATAAGTCTTAAATTTGCCAAGGTTGGACACCCCGATATAGAGGGAAAGAATAATGGTGCACAAGTTCAGGTCTTATTTGTAACTTGCCCTTTCAAAGTCTCATAAATCTGGATTGCCTTCTGCAGAGTTCCAGGTTAGTTCCTAGAGAGTCCCTAAAACACTTAGCAGTAGTAGTAGTAGTAGTAGTAGTAGTACTAGTAGTAGTAGTAGTAGACTTTATTGTCATTTCAACAATATACAGTACAGTACACAGTGAAACAAAACGTTTCCCCAGAACCAAGGTGATACATTAGACGACACGAATCAAAAGAAGAGCAGAACAACAAACTACACATAACTCTAAATTAAAAACTTAAAAACTACAAATACAAGTATTTATAGTTCCAGTTTCTTCGTGTTGAGAATTCTAATGGCTTGTAGGAAGAAACTGTTACACAATCTGGATGTCCAAGCCCTAATGCTCCTGTACCTCTTTCCAGATGGCAAAAGAGTGAAGAGTGTATATGAGGGGTGTGTGTAATCAGCCACGATGTTTCTGGCTTTACGGATGCAACGTGTGATGTAAATATCCATGACAGAGGATATGATAGGACACTTCCCTATAATATAGTCCAATTAAGTGTCTTCAAATGGGTTCTGGATTACAAGAACAAAACAAGGCATGGGCAGAATCTGTGAACCTGAAAAAATGTTAAGGACACAGAAAAACATGGTAGATTGTTCACGTTCTTGATATTCTAAACCTGCTGACTGGGCTGGGATACAGTGAGAAAAATACTCAAATAAGGAACCAAAGGGTTTGAAGATGGATGCAACAAAGTGGGTTTATTGGCAGACAGCACATGGAACATTGGGTTCCAGGCCTAAAGTACTTAGAAAAGAGCCCCAGTTAAGGCACGGTTGCAGGTTATAGACCCTTAGAAATGTTTACATGAGAGTCAGAGAAGCAATGCAAAATATAACGTAATCTATAGAAGAGAGTGTCTATGGCAGACATGTCAAACACAAGGCCCGGGGGCCAGATCTGGCCCGTGAAGTGGTTTCATGTGGCCCGCGAAGCCATCCTGGAAACAGTGAGGGAACGGCCCCCACTGCCTTGGCCCTGGCCCAGAGACCCTCCTCCTTCCAGAGACCCTCAGATCTGTCCCACTCCTGCCCAGGCCCCCATAGGCACCCTTGTTGCGAACGATGTAGAGGTGGCCACGCCCACCCAGTAGGCTATACACACTCTAGCCATGCCCACCCAGTAGGCCACGCCCACCCTGGCCATACCCACCTGGCCCCCTGAGGGCAACCGCAATGCTGATGCGGCCCTCAATGAAATTGAGTTTGACACCCCTGGTCTATGGAGATTTTCGGTCATCCAGGTCAGTGGTGGGATTCAAATATGTGAACCACTGGTTCTCTGTGTGGATGCTGCTTCCAGAAGTCCATTCTGGGCCTGGGCAACAAAATATTAGCTACCGGTTCTGCCGAAGTGGTGCAAACTGGCTGAATCCCACCACTGATCCAGGTCATGGTTGTCCCAAAGGTGTTTTTTTTTTTTTTTTCAGGAGGCAACTGGACTTTCCTGTTTTTCTTTGAAGACTTTTTGGTCTTCATCCAAGAAGCTTTTTCAGCTCTGACTAGATGAAGGGGAGTGAAAGGATTTATATTCCTTGCCATGTATGACCAGCTGTCTGCAAGGAATATAAATCCTTCCATTCCCCACCATCTAATCAGAGCTGTAGAAAGCTTCTTGGATGATAATAATAATAATAATAATAATAATAATAATAATAATAATAATAATAATAATAATAATAATAATAATAATAATAATAATAATAATAATAATAATAATTTTATTTATATACCGCCCTTCTCCCAAAGGACTCATTTAGGGGCAAACATACTTCCAAAACAACAAACCAAGGCATTTGGGGGATCAAAGAGATCCTGAAGGCCACCAACCCTTGGACCTGTTGAGTCCAAACTTGATGTCTCACATTCCTCTAGCTCAGGGGTGTCAAACTCAATTTCATTGAGGGCCACATCAGCATTGCGGTTGCCCTCAGGGGGCTGGGTGGGTGTGGCCTGGGTGGGCATGGCCTACTGGGTGGGCGTGGCTAAAGTGCGTATGGCCTACTGGGTGGGCATAATAATAATAAAGTTGGAAGGGACCTTGGAGGTCATCTAGTCCAACCCCCTGCTCAGGCAGGAAACCTTATACCATTTTAGGCAAATGGCTGTCCAGTCTCTTCTTAAAAACCTCCAGTGTTGGAGCATTCACCACCTCTGGAGGCAGGTTGTTCCACTGGTTAATTGTTCTAACTGTCAGGAAGTTTCTCCTTAGTTCTAGGTTGCTTCTCTCCTTGACTAGTTTCCATCCGTTGCTTCTTGTCCTGCTTTCAGGTGCTTTGGAAAAGTGAAAGGTCTTCGAAGAAAAACAAGAAAGTCCAGTTGCCTCCTGAAAAAGCATCTTTGGGACATAGAAGAGAGTATCTGTAGCTCATGGTTGAACTGTGGGTTCCTTGGTGCTCTCTGAGCTTGGTTGTTTTCTTGCAGACATTTCATTACCCAGCTAGGTCACATCATGAGTGCTAGCACTAGACATAATGAAACATCTCTAAGAAAACGATCAATCTCAAGAGCCCCAAGGACTCCATAATGTAAACTTTACAACTGAAACGCAGCATCTGCTAAGAACGTGGAGTGAGCTTACTATGAGTCAATCCAGGGCCTCTAAATTTTGTATTTTTAAGGGGGCTCCACCTTTTTTCAGTGCTACCAGCACCATGAAAGATAAGCAAAGTCCTTTCACACCAAGGAAAAGGCAACAAGCTAAGTTCTGGTCTCTCTCTTCTTCTCCTCCAAAGTCATCCAGTTTCAGTCCTTCTGTTTAATTATGAACTTCAGAATTATGTAGGTAAAATTAGAATATTATACCCCCCACGTAAGCCAAGACCATTGCTTCCTGGTTACCATGTTTCCCCAAAAGTAAGACCCTGTCTTACTTTCTTTTGGGCTCTGAAGTAAGTGCTAGGTTTTACTTTGGGGGAGGGCTTACTTTTTGCCGATACCAGTAACTCAACTATTGGAAAAGTGCTATCATGTCACACACACACCCCAGTCTTTCTTTTCATTAAACTAAAAGGTAAAGGTAAAGGTTCCCATGCACATGCGTGCTAGTCGTTTCCAACTCTAGGGGCTGGTGCTCATCTCCATTTCAAAGCCAAAGAGGACATCTCCATGGTCATGTGGCCGGCATGACTAGATGCCAAAGGCGCACGGAACGCTGTTACCTTCCCACCGGAGTGGTCCCTATTTTTCTACTTGCATTTTACGTGCTTTCGAACTGCTAGGTTGGCAGAAGCTGGGACGAGTAACAGGCACTCACTCTGTTATGCAACACTCGGGATTCAACCCACCAAATTGCCGACCATCTGATCGACAAGCTCAGCGTCCTAACCCACTGAGCCACCGCATCCCTTTTTTAGTAAACTAGACCTACCCAATTCCTGTAAACATTCTTCATATGTTTTAGCCTCCAGCCCCCTAATCATTTTTGTTGCTCTTCTTTGCAACACTATCCTAAATGGTTCACTAAATCTATTTCTTCCATACCCCAAAGTGGAAGACAGTCAGCTTATCTTTAAACAAAAAAAAATGTTATAGTTTATAAAAAAAACATTTCCCCCCAGTTGGCTTGGCGGAATAATTCCCTCAAACGAGCCTGACCCATATAAGGTCTGTTGAGTTTTTTCTTTTTTCTTTTTTTTTCTTTTAAAGACGCCAACCTTTGAAGTCATTCCCTTGTTAACATCCCATAATCAGGCTAAAACTAAGTCGCAATTCTCCAGGTCCATCCAGCCCCCTCCCTCTCGCAAAACCACATTGATGTTTGCCCCCCCCCAAATATCCCATTATAAAACAAACAAACAAAGCCATATTCGATATGAGAAGTCAGGTTGTGGCTCTCAAAGCTGTGCTGTTGCTATTTAGTTTTATATCAAACGAATCATGAAATGAAGATTCTATCAGGAACGATGACAAAACAGCATCCCCAAAGCAGCAAAAGAATAAACAAATAAGTAAGTTTTAGCATCGTTGTAAGAGATGAGATGTCTGACTTTTTATTTATTTATTTATTTTACAATTTTGCAAGCGTATTTAAGAGAGGCTGGAGAAGCAGAAAATAAACATGTCAAAATTCATCAGAAAAGCTCCACTGAATTTGCAAGCCTGTGAATGAAAACGCGTAGACGTACGTGCATGCATGCATTTTGATCAAGCGTTTTGTTTGTTTGTTTCTTCGTTTACAGAACTTTACAGAATAAGTGTAGATTCCTTTCCTTAATGGAAATGGCAATCTTTCCATTCTCTTATTTTGATTCAAGATGTGTTTCCATCAGGGGAACAAGAAAGGGTGGGATTTATACCCAGCCAGCCAATCTAGTGTAAACAAATTCACTTTTCATAACATTCACAGCTGTCTTGACACTGTTTAAATTGAATCCTTGCAATGTTATCACTCTCCTGATATTGCTTTACCTAGAGTTTGTGTTACCAACTGTTAGCATGGAGTGAATTACTTTTCCAGCCTTACTTTTGTTATCAGCAGCACTTTCATGGACAAGTGATTTTTCATCACTTCATACAAGCATTGCTAATAATCCTTCATGATGTTGGAAAGCAACTGGCAACCTTTTTGGCCAGCTCCAGCCACCCACTGGTTTCCTGAGCTCCATCCTATCAATAACAACTGAGATCAAAAAATTATACAGGTTCCACGGCTTCCTCTAAGCGTGAAAGTCCAGGAAAACATCAAAACCTGTTGTTCTATTCTTTCTTCCTTGGAATTAAAGCTCCTAAAAAGTTACAAATTATATGTTTTTCTGAGGCTGGAGAGTCGTTGCAAAAGGCACCCCGAGTTCTCTTTTGCTTGAGTGACCATATATTGTCTTTTCAATCAATAAATACAATTTTATGAAGGAAAAAGAGGGGAGGAAAAAAGAAATAGGGAGGTTAAAGGTATAGAGAAGGGAAAGGGAAAGAAAGGAAGGGAAAGGAAGGAGAGGGGAGGGAAAGGGAGGGGAGAAGGGAGGAAATGGAAGGGAGGGAAGGAAAGGGCACGGGAAGGGAGGGGAGAGGAGAGGAGAGAAGAGTAAAGGTAAGGTGATGTGGAGGGGAAAAGAAAGGGGGGAAAGAGAGAGAAAAGGAGAGGAGGAAGGGAAGGAGAGGAATAGAGTAGAGTAGAGTAGAGTAGAGTAGAGTAGAGTAGAGTAGAGTAGAGTAGAGTAGAGTAGAGTAGATTAGATTAGATTAGATTAGATTAGATTAGATTAGATTAGATTAGATTAGGGTAGGGTAGGGTAGAGGAAATGAGAGGAGAGGAATCACAAGATTTTTCTGACCTACTATTTCACAGGATCGAAGCTTGTGAGCCAGTATATAACATCTAACTTAGAATACAAGTAATTTAATCAGTTTGCCAAATGTAACTGGGGTAAACCAACATGAACAGTTCACCACGACAACTTGATGGTACAGCTACAAAATGCCTAAGTAGAGAAAGTGCTCATACAGTATGGCAAAGCAATTTGAATTCGTCTTTGTTTGCAAAACATTGGTCTT
Source organism: Vipera berus (assembly GCF_964194415.1). Classification (NCBI taxonomy): domain Eukaryota; kingdom Metazoa; phylum Chordata; class Lepidosauria; order Squamata; family Viperidae; genus Vipera; species Vipera berus. Next base: position 209,822,618 of record NC_138204.1, on the reverse strand, counting down.
TCTTTTTCCACACGGCTCCCATCACCACTGGCCCTAGGCGTATAAATGCTTCTTTGATTTTGGTCTTCCTGGCATTCATTTAATGATTGTGTAAACTCCTCAACCCTTCCAGTATAAGAAGTGTAAGACGAAGACAGAAAGATTGAGAAGAAGTTTATTTTTCTTCTTCTTCTTTGTCACTTGTCAAAAGGAGGAGGAGGAGGAGGAGGAGGAGGGGGGTGACTTCATAAGAAAGGCTTTAGAAAATATATTTCAGAAATTTTCAGTCTAAGAAATGCATTGGATAAAGGAGTTAGTCCACCTTCGTAAGCCCTCATTCTTAAAAGTTATTTTAGCGTTATGTAGAAGCTGTGGATTCTCCATCAGAAGAGACTGGACAGCCAAGATGGTATAATTGCAATGAGCGAATGAATGTCTTAGTGGCTGAACTGAAGAATGGATGGATGGATGGATGGATGGATGAATATGAAAAGGCTGCTTGTTTGCGCCTTCCCCACTGCACAGCTGAAAATAATATGTTTTGATCATCTGAAGGATTTTTGTTGGTCCATCAGCTTGAATGATAATGGCAGCTCATTAATCTGTCCACTGAAAAAGCAGCCTTTGCATCAAAAAGGCACTGATGTTCCATAAATGAAATTAATTCTATCTTTCATACTTTCCCAGAGGGCTGATGCTAAACAAGAAGTAGGTGAACCGCTGCACATCTAAGGTTGAACTAAGCAAACGGGATGCAAATATTGATCAAGCAGTGATAAAGGGGTGCTTTATTCTCTGTGACAGACACAGTGGGAATAAACCAGATTTAATGAGAGCATAGTAGGAAGGAAGGAAGGAAGGAAGGAAGGAAGGAAGGAAGGAAGGAAGGAAGGAAGGAAGGAAGGAAGGAAGGAAGGAGACTGAAATAAGGATGGAGGGATGGAGGAAGGAATGAGATAGAAATAAGGAGGGAGGGAGGGAGGGAGGGAGGAAGGAAGGAAGGAAGGAAGGAAGGAAGGAAGGAAGGAAGGAAGGAAGGAAGGAAGGAAGGAAGGAAGAACACAGAAATAAGGAGGGAGGGAGGGGGAAGGACGGAAGGAAGGAGATAGAAATGAGGGAGGGAGGGAAGAAGGAATGAGACAGAAATGAGGGAGGGAGGGAGGGGGAAGGAGGGAAGGAATGAGACAGAAATGAGGGAGGGAGGGAGGGAGGGAGGGAGGGAGGGAGGGAGGAAGGAAGGAAGGAAGGGTCGTATAGTTGTCTAAAACCTATATCATATATATTTATTGTTATAAATTGCCATTTAATCCTTCCAAAGTGCTGAAAATTTGCAACAGATAAATGCATTTCATCTGACTTTGGCTGATTTCATTTGAATATTAAACAGTCAGGCCTGATTAGTATCTGAAAAAGTGGCAAATCACTCCTACATTGTTCCCCCCCCCTAAAAAAAAAAACCCAGAGGATATAGTCATGTAAGTCCCCAGAAGTAAAATTGAACTCTAGGAATTCTTCACTAGGACGCTTTCAATGTGCTGAGGCTGGGAAGTCTTAGACATGACTGCCCAGAATAAAGAAGTTCTTAATTAATCCTAAATTTAATTTTCCATCTCACAGAGATACACAATGGTAGTACTGGGGTTTAGGATCTGATTATCCTTCAACTCTCTATCTGGTGTTTGGAGGAAGGTAGTGGAGACGCTATAAGAACCTAGTGATAAATGCATCTCTCCTCTGGGTTCTCCTCAAAGGAGGAAATTCGTTCCATTTTGGGCTGTACAGCATCACATCTTCATCTTCATCTTCTTGGGAAGTCACCTTCTCTTTGAAGAAAGTCTTCCAAAATTCTGATAGGCATCAAACCAAATCACTTCTCCCAGATCTGAGTGTTGAAAGAAAAAAAAAAATCTTCAGGTCCAGTCCAAGCCGGGAAGAAAGAAAATTGAGACTGCTTAGGAAAGAAGGTTTTGTTTATTGAAGAACAGAACTAACAACATGGGGTTCTGGGACAGCTGACAAAATGGAGTTGGGATATAGGTGGGCTTTTGCAGCTTCTTTGGGCTTGGTATTTGAGGTTCCTGTTCCTGTGGCATGTACTTTGATCTGAGCTTGAGTGTGCCCTTTCGGTTTTGTAATCGTGGTGTCCTGCTTCTCTGGGGCTGTGGTGAAGGAATTTTGCTTATGAATAAAGGTAAAGGTAAAGGTTCCCCCGCACATGCGTGCTAGTCGTTTCCGACTCTAGGAGCCGGTGCTCATCTCCGTTTCAAAGCCGAAGAGCCAGTGATTGTCCGAGGACGACTCCGTGGTCATGTGGCCGGCATGACTAGACGCCAAAGGCGCACGGAACGCTGTTACCTTCCCACCGTAGTGGTCCCTGTTTTTCTACTTGCATTTTTATGTGCTTTCGAACTGCTAGGTTGGCAGAAGCTGGGACGAGTAACAGGCGCTCACTCTGTTACGCGGCACTCGGGATTCAACCCGCCAAACTGCCGACCATCTGATCGACAAGTTCAGTGTCCTAACCCACTAAGCCACCGCCCCAAAGCTGCATTTCTAAAACCTGGCCTCTTTTCTATTATTACTTTGAGGAAATATAATATTATGCCTTTTTTTAAAAAAAAACAACCCACAAATATATTTCCTTATTTAGGAGGGTGGCTGCTGTTTTTCAACATGGGCTTTCTACCGGTAGTTTAGCCTATTCTAGGAACCACGTCATCACATGGTGCCCCACTGTAGTATAATTTGAAGGGATATTGCATGTTTTCTATAAATAAAGCAGTCATGTTTGGTTTAGCTAGATAAAGAAGTTGAGTAAGGAAGGCACAATGAATACAGTGAAGCCACTGCAGCAAAACTCCATCCTTGGTGGCGCAGTGGGCTAATGCCTCCTTAAGTAACACCAGCTGCCTGCAATTAGTGCAGGTTCACATCCCACCAGGCTCAAGGTTGACTCAGCCTTCCATCCTTCCGAGGTAGGTAAAATGAGGACCCAGATTGTTGGGGGCAATAAGCTGACTTTGTAATAATGCCGCTTGGGGTGTGTGTGAAAGCCCTAATAAGCAGGCATATACATAGAATGAAGGCTACTGCTAAAGCTTGTAAGCCGCCCTGAGTCTTCGGAGAAGGGCGGGATATAAATGGAATTAAAATAAATAAATAAATAAATCCATCCATCCATCCATCCGTCCAGGAATTATAATGCAAAAAACCTAAGTATAGGTAGTCCTCAATTTACAACAGTTTGTTTAATGATTTTTTTTTTGAAGTTACGACGACACTGAGAAAAGCGACTTGTGAACGTTTTTCACAGTTTTTTCACAACCATTACAGCATCCCCATGATCACGTGGTGAAAATTCAGATGTTTGGCCACTTACTCATACCCCTGAAAGTAAGGCCTACTCCCAAAATAAGCCCTAGCTTGATTTTTTGGAGGGGGGGCCTAATATAAGCCCTATCCCAAAAATAAGCCCTATTTTTGGGGTGAGGCACACACCTAAAAATCAAGCTAGGGCGGGGGTGTGGAACTGCCCCACCCACCCTGCACCCACTCATTTTGCAGCCTCTCCTCACCAGCCCATTTCTTTTTTTTTTGAAGCCTCTTCTGCAGCCAGGCCTGCATTTCTCAGTCATGGGGCTTTCCGGAAGGCCTCTGCAGACGAGAACCATAACTTGAATCCATAGCTCAGTACTCGGCTGCAGAGGCCTTCCGGAAAGACCTGACTGCAACATGCAGACCAGAATACAGCTGCAGAATGAAGCTGCTCCTTTGGCCCCAAAAGAAGTGGACCGGCTGGGTGGCGCTATCGGTCCCGGAAGACATCCCCTGAAAATAAGACCTGGTGCCTCTTTTGGAAGCAAAAAAAAAAAAAAAAAAAGACCTGGTCTTATTTTTGGGAAAAGATGGTATTTATTTATGACAGTTGCAGCATCCTGGGTTAGTCACATGATCCCCTTTTGGTGACCTTCTTACAAGCAACGTCAATGGGCCAGCCAGATTCATCTATCACCCAGGTTGCTAATTTAACGAGTGCAGTGATTCACTTAACAGCAGCGGTAAGACAGGTCGTAAAAGGGGGCAAAACCTACTTAACAAATGTCTCATTTGGCAATGGAAAATTTAGGCTCATTCATGGATATAAGTCGAGGGCTTTCTGTCAATAACAGAAGAGCCTATTGCTTCTGCTATGTTAAAATGTCTCCAAGGTAGAATAGAATAGAGCTGGAAGGGACCATGGAGGTCTTCTAGTCCAGCCCCCTGCTCAAGCAGGAGAACCTATACCATCTCAAACAAGTGACTCTCCAGTCTCTTCTTAAAAACCTCCAGTGATGGAGCACCCACAATTTCTGGGGGTAAGCTGTTCCACTGGTTAATTGTCTTCACCGTTAGGAAGTTTCATCTTAATTCCAGGTTGCTTCTCTCTTTAGTCAGTTTCCAACCATTGTTTCTTGTCCTGCCCTTTGGTGCTTTGGAGAATAAATTGACCCCCTCTGCCTTGTGACAGCCCCTCAAATACTGGAATACTGCTATCATGTCTCCCCTATTTCTTCTTTTCTTTAGACTAGCCAAACCCAAGTCCCGCAGCCGTTCTTCCTATGTTTTAGTCTCCAGGCCTTGGATCATCTGAGTTGCTCTTCTCTGATTTTTTTTCCAAAGTCTAAACATCTTTTTTTGTGATATGGTGGCAAAATTAGCTGCAGTATTCCAGGTGTGATCTTACTAGGGTTTTATAAAGCGATAATAAGGCTTCAAGTGATCTTGATTCTATGCCTCTGTTTATAGAACCCAGGATTTTATTACCTTTTTTGGTTGCTGCTGCACACTGCTGGCTCATCGTCTATTGATCGTCCACAGTTACTGTTTTTAAGCCAAATCTCACCTAATCTGCACTTGTACCTTTGATTTTTCCTGTCTAAATGTAAAACTTTGCTTTTCTCCACATTGAAACTCATTTTGTTGGATAGGGCCCATTGCTCAAGTTTGTTAAGATCTTTTTGGATCCTGAGTTTATCTTCTGGGGTTAGGGTTAGGATCCCAAAGTTGCTTTCTGTGTACGAGGAATGAACAAAATAAATTAAAACCTGGGCTGGGTTGTTGTTGTTGTTGTTCCTTTTCTGTTTTCGCTGGAGAGAGGCAGCTATCCTACAAGGAACAAGTCAAAGTGGTTTGCATAACCTCAAAACAGACAGAGGGGAAGTTCAAAAGTATTATTATAAATTCCTACCAACTTCCAAGGGAAGTACTGGATCAATCATCAGTAACTGAGTTTAAACATGCTTGGGATAAACACAGGTCCATCATTTGACAAAATAAAAAAAAATAAAAAATAAAAAGAAACCCCTCAAAGGGTGGACTTAATGTTCCACTAGGTCTTTTTCTGCCATCACTTTTCTATGTTTCTAACATGCTAGTCCTCTTTTTTGTTACATCCTTTGTCTTGGGTTTGAAGGACATTGCAGAATCATTCTTTCCCGGACTCAACTGAGCACGTGTTTAAACAATCCCGTCTGGATTTTGCGTTGCTGTTTTGCTTTTGTTTCTTTTTGGGTTGTTTTTTTTTTTTTAAAAAAAAAGGAGAGCCAAAAGCAAAAGGCTAAATTTTGAATATTTAGCACTTTGAAGGAGATTGGTGACAGGTGGGCAGTAGAATAACCTAGAAGACGGGTGTCAAACTCCCCACGTCACGTGACGTGTCAACAATGTATCACGCCTTTTTTTCCATTGCCGGAGCTGGGTTGGGCGCGGCCTCCGTATGATGCAACCGGCCTGCAGGCCGGCAGTTTGACACCCCTGACCTAGAATCACAATAAAAAAAATATATGAGGGTGGGCACAAGGAATGATTTTATCATTTTTTGGAAGCATGGAAATCTTCAAGACGGATAGGACTACTTCTGGAGGGTTTTTTATTTATTTATTTACTCTTACATTTTATTCTGAGATTTCCTGCCTGACCAGGGGGGCTGGACTAGAAGACCTCCAAGGTCCCTTCCAACTCTGTTATTCTACTCTGTTATTCACTGTCATGTCCACCTTTTCTATTTTTTACTTTTTTTTTACCTCACTTCCTTTTTAGCCTTCAGAAAAGCATTTCATGCCTGGCTTTTCTCCCATATGCTAGGATAGAGTGAGATCCTTAATGGGGCTGTCTGGGAAAGTTTGGTTCTGTTGCCAGATCTTCTCTGTTTTAACATTTTGATTTTACTGTACATGTAATCCTCAATTTATGACCACAACAATTTCTAAGTGATATGGTTATTAACCATCAACCATTGCTAAGTGATGTGGTTATTAACCATCAACCATCAACCATTGCTAAGTGATGTGGTTATTAACCATTAACCATCAACCATTGCTAAGTGATGTGGTTATTAACCATTAACCAATAACTGTTGCTAAATGATGTGGTTATTAACCATTAACCATCAACCATTGCTAAGTGATGTGGTTATTAACCATTAACCAATAACTGTTGCTAAATGATGTGGTTATTAACCATTAACCATCAACCATTGCTAAGTGATGTGGTTATTAACCATTAACCAATAACTGTTGCTAAATGATATGGTTATTAACCATTAAGTGATGTGGTCATTAACCATTAACCACTAACCATTGCTAAGTGATGTGGTTATTAACCATTAAGTGATGTGGTCATTAACCATTAACCATCAACCATTGCTAAGTGATGTGCTTATTAAGTGAATCGTGCCTAATTTTGTGACCTTTTTTGGTTGTGGTCATTAAGCAAATCACATAATCCTCAAGTGAATCCAGCTTCTGCCATTAATGTTGCTTGTTGGACACCACCTGAAAAGGTCACAAAAAACGGATCACTGAATGTGGAGCTGTCATAAATACATGCCAAGTGCTTGCCTTTTGATCATGTGACCAGTCGTAAGTCCCTGTTTTCAGCACCATTGTAACCTCAAATGGTCGGTGTGGGAAGAATACAGAGAAAGAAATATTTTTGGGAATTATTAAAAAGGCAGAATATATTTCCCCAATGGAATAATGGAGAAGTTCTTTTAAAAAGTCAGAAACCGGCCCCTAGAAATATAATAAACTCTTTGTGCTTTTCTCCAGTATTCCATCATCAACCTTTTCAATCAAGATCTTCCCCCCAACAGTCATACGACGGATACTATAACATGCATTCATAGGCTAGTTTTGTAACACACACACACACACACACACACACACACACACACACAGTAAAATCAAATCAAAGGAATTGCTTTTTTTTACAAAGTTAAGCATCGAGAAAAACAACCTTTAACAGCGATGAATATTTATTTCCTCTGACAATTTAGACTTAAAAAACAAACAAGCAAAGAAACAATAGTCTCAATTCTCCTGGTTCTACAAAATATGCAGGGGGAAGAAGAAGAAGAAAAACAACTAACAAAAAAAATCTAACCAGCCAGCTTCAGCACTTGGATTTAATGAGTTGCAGCATTTTAATGTCCCTTTTCAGGCCATTATAATCTCCAAACTAAAGAGTCTTTCATGTAGAAAGGACGTGCCCTGTTTGCCAGCTCACAAGCTGAAAAGGGCAAAGTGCGGAAGAATGGAAAGAAAAGAGGGTAAAAGATTAGACTTGCGAGGCCAGAGGTGGAGGGAAACCCCAGCCTCATTCTGTGCTTGTTCGTGCTGGAGTTCAGCTTGATTTTTCTTTCACAAGTTCTTGTTTGAACATTTCCGGCTGTTGTTCCTTCCGAAAAGGAGACCAGGATGTCATGATTTGATGGAGAAAGGTGAGAATATCTTGTCCTCCATGTTCTAAGATGGCGGCGCCTGGAATTTGTTCTACCAGCAGCAAGATCTGACTGCTGGTGCATACAGCTCTCAAAGGGTCACCACCTCCGATATATACTCCTTGTTCATGGCCCGCTCAAATTTCACATTGTCCATTTTAGTCTCTAGGGAGTGAACGATGGCACACAGGACAGATGGAAATGGGGCTCCATGTGGATTAGCCCTCAGGTTAGCTTGTATTCTGACAACCTCGCCTTCTTTCCTTTTTCTGATCCTGACTCTTCCACCCTTTCCTTAAAGAGGCCTTGCTTCTTTTCGCCCCTGGAGCACGCTGCTGCCGCCGCCACCAACTCCTCCAAAAGCCTCTCTCTCTTCCTCTTGGCCTGCCGACAGCCTCATCCAGTTCCTTCGCTCCATAAGCTCCAGGTCCTCTCCTCCTCTGCCTCCTCTGGAAACAGCCCTGATTTGCAATATAATCCATCACTGGGCCAGCAGTCAGATCTTGCTGCCGGCAGAACAAATTCAAACAGCGCCAACGACTTTTAACGGTCTCACCAACAGTTCCAAAACAACTAGAAACTCGCCAGGCCAGCAAAGATTGTCGGTCATATGTCGTATGTTACCTTAGTTCCACCATGTTGCTCAAACACATTAAAATCTTCCTGATCATGTGGCCTATAGCCCTTACTATCCCTCCCAAAACTATTCGTCTTCAAGAGCCAATGCAGCCGCAGCCATTCCAGGCGCCGCCATCTTAGAATGATCATTTCCAACTTACCCTTCTGAGATTCGAACCTGGGCCAACTGCGTCTTAAGCAGTTGTTTTAACCCCTAGGCCACAGGTGCGCGCTCTCTCTCTCTCTCTCTCTCTCTCTCTCTCTCTCTCTCTCTCTCTCTCTCTCTCTCTCTCTCTCTCTCTCTCTCTCTCTCTCTCTCTCTCTCTCTCTCTCTCTCTCTCTCTCTCTCTCTCTCTCTCTCTCTCTCTCTCTCTCTCTCTCTCTCTCTCTTAGCTGAAAAGGAAGGAAGATAGGTGTTAAATGCTTGTTAAGCATTCAGAATACACTTGCTTAGTCCCAGACACGGGACAAATCTTATTTCCTGTTTCAGCCTAGCCCAAGGCCATCTACAGGCAGTAGCCACAGCAGTGGCAGCTCATATTTGTGTAAATTTTTTGGCTTGCTAACAAAGAATAAAGGGAGACCGATATGATCATTTCAAACTTATTTGTTCTCATCAGTCAGCCATACCCTTCTGAGATTCGAACCTGGGCTGACTGCGTTGTTTTAACGAGGAATTAAGATTTGTCCCGTGTCTGGAACCAAGCAAGTGTATTCTGAATGCTTAACAAACATTTAACATATATATACATATGCACATACACATACACATACACATATACATATACACATACACATACACATATACACATACACATACACACACACACACACACACACACACACACACACACACACACACACATATATATATATATATATATATATATATATATATATATATATATATATATATATATATATATTGGATTGCTAATAAAGAAAAAAAATACACAAATATGAGCTGTCACTGTGTGACTACAGCCTGTTGATGGCCTTGGGTTAGGCTGAAACAGAAAATAAGATTTGCTCCGTGTTTGGGGCCTAGCAAGGTATTCTAAACACTTAACAAACACACACACACACACACACACACAGACACAAATATGTATGTATGTATGTATGTATGTATACATACATACGTATGTATGTACATACATACATGCATACATACATACATAGAGAGAGTGAGCAACCAAGATGATTAGGGGACTGGAGACTAAAACATACAAAGAACAGTTGCAGGAATTGGGTATGTATAGTTTAATTATAAGAAGGACTAGGATCGACAAGATAGCAGTGTTACAATATCTCAGGGGCTGCCACAAAGAAGAGGGAGTCAAGCTATTCTCCAAAGCGCCTGAAAGCAGGACAAGAAGCAATGGATGGAAACTGATCAAGGAGAGAAGCAACCCAGAACTAAGGAAAAACTTTCTGACAGTGAGAACAATTAACCAGTGGAACAACCTGCCTCCAGAAGCTGTGGCTGCTCCAACCCTGGAAGTTTTTAAGAAGAGACTGGACAGCCATTTGTCTGAAATAGTACAGGGTTTCCTGCCTGAGCAGGGGGTTGGACTAGAAGATCTCCAAGGTCCCTTCCAATTCTGTTATTTTGTTGTCCCATATCCCTCCTGCATTATTCAAGGAAAGAGTTAACAGCAGAGGAGAGAGAGGAGGTCAACTAGGCCACAAACCTTTGTCCTCCTTGAAACATGATGTAAGAAGATAAATACCAGATTTGTGTTCAGTTTCTGCATCCTGAATCAGCCCTGCATTCTTTTCCAGATGGCCTCCCCCTCTATTCCTCTTCAGCTCCATTGTGCTTATCCAAATAGGAAGAAAGCTTTTTCTTTTTTTTTCTTTTTTGCAGTTTTTAAGAGGAGGGAGGGGCAGCGTGCAAGCCGATAGAAAAAGCAAAAAAAAAATAAAATAAAAATGGAGATGGTGAACACATGTCAAATTCCCCATCTGCTTGAGGCTGAAATGAGAATATTGTAGACCTCATCTGCAGGCGGATATTGGCACTTCATGTAATTTCCTGCAAAAATAAACAGAGAGAGAGAGAAAAAATAATAATCATTTCCTGCACCTGACAATAATTACATCACCCCTATGACCAAAATTCTTCACAGAGCTTGTAAAATGGGAACCACTTATGAAGCCAAGGAAAATTTACAATATTTTAGGCCAGGGGTGTTAATCTTGCAACGTCACGTGACGTGATTGCGACGTATCATAACTTTTTTTCCCATTGCTGGCAATGGGGCGGGCACGGTTTCGGCATGATGCATCCGGCCCACGGCCTGGCAGATTGACACCCCTGTTTTAGTGGCTGCCTCAACCTATTTCCCAAAGCACCAGAAGACAAGAAACGGTGGGAACTAACTGGGGAGAGAAGTAACCTAGGACTAAAGGAAAATTTCCTATTACTGGAGAAAAATTAACCAGGGGAACATCTTGCCTCCAGAAGTTGTGGGTGCTCCATCACTGGAGGTTTTTAAGAAGAGATTGGACAACCATTTGTCTCAAATGGTATAGGGCAGGGGTAGGCAACCTTGGCTCTTTTATGACTCGTGGACTTCAACTCCCAGAATTCCTGAGCCAGCCATGCTGAGGGGAAAGGGAGAGGTTTCCAAGCTGAGCCAGGCTGGCTCAGGAATTCTGGGAGTTGAAGTCCACCAGTCATAAAAGAGCCAAGGTTGCCTACCCCTGGCCTAGGCCTAGGCCGCTTTATGACTGGTGGACTTCAACTCCCAGAATTCCTGAGCCAGCCATGCTGAGGGGAAAGGGAGAGGTTTCCAAGCTGAGCCATGCTGGCTCAGGAATTCTGGGAGTTGAAATCCACAAGTCATAAAAGAGCCAAGGTTGCCTACCCTTGGTATAGGGCAGGGGTAGGCAACCTTGGCTCTTTTATGACTCGTGGACCTCAACTCCCAGATTTCCTGAGACAGCCATGTGGCTGAAGAATTCTGGGAGTTGAGGTCCACGAGTCATAAGAGACCCAAGGTTCCCTACCCCTGGTATAGGGTTTCCTGGTTGAGCAGGGGTTTGGATTAGAAGACCTCAACTTCCCTTCCAACTCTGTTATTCTGTGTTCTATGTTCTAAGTGATGCTGTCTTACTTAACTTCCATCATGACATGCAACCATAATGGACAGGCTCTGTATGTCAAGGGCTACCTAGAAGTAGGCTTGAAGGTCATCCATGAAGCTCCTGCATCTAAATCTTCCAGAAGATACTATCAAATGAACAGAAACACAAGCTTCTTGTCTATCTTAGCTCTCCTCTCCCTCCAAGAAGTACAATTAACACTCTTCTCTGTCGCTTTTGGACAGATGGTAAAATCTTTTGGCTTTGAAATTATTGTACTGAAACTGGACTGGTTTTAATGTAGGGCCTTTCCTTTTGTCGTTGTTTTGATTGGGTGGTCTTTTTAAAAATAATTTGCAGAAAGTCTGGCAAGATTCCCTTCAGGGTTTCTTTTTTTTCTTTTTGAAGTGTAATATTTAGAAATCGATGTGCATTACTGACTTTGGGGCTTGCTTGTTCACCATTTTGAGAAAACTGTTTGCTTTTAAAGGGTGGTGAAAAGTCTCTAGAAATATTGATGCAATCATCTGTAGAGCATTCTTAATTTATGACCTCTGTTCCTTTGAAGCATTTATCTATCCTTAATCTACACCTGAGGGAACAGAAAACTTTATGGACTGCATGTAAATGTTGGATGTAAAAAAGGAAAGAATTATGACAGACTTGTGTACATGTTTATTCTTTTGTTCCACTTTGTGGAAAATAATATATCTGAGGAGTGATTTGGATAAGGGTAAGTTTAAAAGCAGAAGACAAATTCAGCTCCATTACATATACTCAAGGCTGGCCCAAGACAGCAATATAATCCAAATTCCTCTGTTCCTTGACGTGTTACTGGCTTAGATTGCCCTGAAGACTCATTGAGTCTTACTTAAATACTACCAGTGGATAATATTGGCCATTAAACCTGAATGCATCTGACTAAGTTGATTGATGATGTGTCATCAAGTCATTTTGAACCTTGGCTTCAACATAAGACATTTTCTCCATGGCGATCTATCCCTAACTTGGTTGTTCATCTCTTCTGGTAGTTCACCCATCACCACTATAGGTGAATCCATCCACTTTCCAGCTGGTCATTCTTTTTCTATTTCCTTCTATCTTTCCCAGGATTAGACTCTTGTTCAGAGAGCTAGGTCTTCACACAATGTGTCTGAAGTAGGATCATTTGAGGCGGATCATTTGTGCTCTGGCTAAATGAGAGGGTGGAAAACAGGCTAAATTGTGGGTATCAAAGGTAAAACGATTATGGGATTTTCCACATCTAGAAAGTCTATTGTCCTATCTAGTAAGATGCTTCATCATTGAATGAAAAGTTACCTTCCAGTTGAGCTCAATTCCTATGACTTTGGAGACACAGCTGTGTTGTTTTCTTGTTAGTAATATGGAAATGGTTGATCATTTTTCTCTCTCTTCTGGCATTGTTTTTCCAGTTCTCAGATCTGTCACTGGCTGAGGTCTCCCATCCAAATAATACTCAGGCCTGATCCTGCTTAGCTTCATTGACCCAACAAGACCAGCTTCCTGAGGCTGCCTCTAAGGGGTACTACTGTGGAATAATAAAATATCTGATGTAGCAACAGCAATAATACTTAGACTTATATACCTCTTCATATCGCTTTACAGCACTCTCTAAGTGGTTTACAGAGTCAGCATCTTGTCCCCAACAATCTGGGTCCTCATTTTACTGACCTCAGAAGGATGGAAGGCTGAGCTAACCTTCAGCCGGTCAGGATCAAACTCCTGGCAATGGACAGAGTCAGCCTGGAATGCTGCATTCTAACCACTGTGCAAACATGGCTCCTGATGCTTTTAGAAACATCTATATCTTACTCAAACTCTTGTGGTCTGTTTGCATCCTTCAGCTGGGTGAAATTGAAAAGTGTAGAGCAAACATTATTAAACCAATTCAAATGAGCAAAGGTGCAGAATTCTGGAAAGGATGACTTCCTTGGGAATGAAATTTGGGAAAGCCGTGGCCACTTCAATGCCATCAGGCTTTCTAACCACACTTCCAGAAATTCATAGATTTTGTGGAAGGAAGAAAGATGGGGACATGGTGTCCCCACCCTCTTCCCCACCTCCCACTGGCACCCAATCAGTGGGCAGCAAAATCAGACAGGCCAGCAGCGATTGGCTAATTTGGAACAGTGGCTGAAATTTGAAGTCTCTTAATGATGGTGGCTGTTGTGTAGTGGGTTCTGGAGAGCAGGAATGATGCGGATGAGTACAGCATGGCAGACCTTTATTAGGTGGAAGTGACTGAACTGGGGAATAGGGGTTACCTGCCCTCCTTTTATACCTGGCCAGGTAAGCAGCCAGCCAATCGGTTTGAACCTCTGTTTCCCGCCAAAACTGGGTTCCCGCCAAAACAGTTACAGTTCAACGCCCCTTGGTGGTGACTGCTATGTAAGTGTGTATGTGTTCTCTTCACCTGGATACATAACAGTGGCTGGCGAAGGAAGTAGGGCTGTGAAGTAGGGCTGGCTGGATAGGGTGGCAACAGCACTCTATAGGTGTACTTCCTGGAGGGAAGGGACTTTGGCAATACTCTTTAGTATGCAAAGGGATTTCAGTTTTCTTCATGGTCCACAGCTCCATTTGTTCCCTTGGTGATACAGTGGTGAGAATGCAGTACTGCAGGCTTGTAAGCTGCCCTGAGTCTTCGGAGAAGGGCGGGATATAAATGGAATAAAAATAAAAATAAAATAAATAAAATAATTCTGCTGACTGCCAGGACTTTGATCCTGACCGGCTCATGGTTGATTCAGCCTTCCATCCTTCCCCAAACCTTTTTGGGGGCAATGTAAACTGCTTAGAGACGGCTGTAAATCACTTTGGAGCAGTATATAAGTCAAAGTGCTATTCCTATTTGTTAGGATATTGAATTTAGTAGCTGAAACAGTAAAGTGTAAAATAAACCAGAATAGTTGATTAGTTAGAGAGTGCTGACTCATGCATGATGCACTTTATGCTACGATT
>NC_138204.1:209708190-209805690 GCF_964194415.1 Vipera berus | reverse complement strand
GGAAGGGAGAAGAGGAGGAGGAGGAGGAATAATCATTGCAAAATAGGATACTTCACATGGAAATATTTTACTTCTGGGAATGACTCTTGTTTTACCATACTGAGACCAATGATATTTAGATTCCCCCGAAACATCGGACGAGATTCTGTTGATCCTTACGTTTTACTCAGAGAACTTGGATATGAATTTCTAAAAAGGGGTATCATTTTACAAAATGAAAGGGCTGCTAAGAAGACTTGGAAAAAGACCTGATAGGCAATTGCAGGGAAGATAAGAGCCTAAGGATGTACTGAACAAGGTTACTGCAGCTTTCTTGGATTCAGAATTCTTACATAACTCCGTTTATCTTTCTAAATGTCTCTGGGGTTGTTCTTCATCGTGTCTGTCCTTGTGGGTGGCTTACTTTGGGACATTTTTTTTTTTTTTTTTTATTGAAAAGTTTTAAAATACAATTTTCCCTTGAAAGACCCCCCTTCCCCCTCCCTCCTCCCCCCCTACCTCCCCTCCTCCCCCCTCCCTCCTCCCCCCCCTACCTCCCCCCCTCCCCCCCCTACTTCCCAGAGCTGAATACAAGGTATATATATATAAAAAAAAGCAAACCTAAGCAACCATATACTAACAACTATAAATTCTAAAATCCATCACTCTCTAGCTTATATAGGATAAAACAAACCTTAACAATATTAAATATATATATAAAAAAAAACTAGAATAAGAAAAGGACACTCTCTAGCTTATATTGGGACATTTTGTACTTCTTCGCCCCCTTTCAATCAAGAATATTGCCAGCCAAACTGGAAGATTATTTCACCGTGGCATCGCTCCAAAGACAGAAGCTCCTGCATTTATTTTCACTGCATATTTAATGATCACATCAAACTTTCAGCATCTAATTGCACATAAGGATAAAGACTTAATCCAGATATTTATAATATCACAGAAGAAACTTGTATTTGGGGTCTTTTTGATCTCTCAGATGTCTCCAAGGTCTGTGGCTGTTTGGTGGCTAAGTCATATCTGACTCTTCATGATCCCGTGGACCATAGTATGCCAGTCTCTCGTGTTCTCCACTGTTTCCTGGAGTTCGCCAAAATTCATGTTCATTGTGTCAGTGACACTATCTAACTGTCTCATCTTCCACTCTCCCCTTCTTCTTTTGCCTTCTGTCTTTCCCAACATCAGGTTCTTCTCCAAGAAGTCCTCTCTTCTCACTTGGTGGCCAAAGTATTTGAGCTTCAGCTTCAACATCTATCCAAGGAACAGTTGGGGTTGATTCCCTTTAGGATTGACTGATTAGAACTCCTGGAGGTCCAAGGACTCTCAAGAAACATCCCTAACACATCTTCAAGGTACACAGAATGGATTCATGTCTGGTTCCAAACAGACAATATCTCACCTGGCCAAGTAGGACATCTAGACTAGCAATGTTCTGGATAAGAATAAAGTGGCACCCAGAAGCTTCAGAATTTAATAGTGTCATTTATCTCTCTTTTATCTTTTGGAGCTTCATGACCAGTGGTGGGATTCAAATAGTTGAACAACTGGTTCTAGTATGCGATGCAGGCCTGGGCCTCTGATGCCTAGAATGGACTTCCAGAAGTGGTATCATGCACTTCTGGTGGGCCATTCTAGGCCTGGGAGACCTCCTCCAGGCCTCCGATGCCTAGAACTGACTCCCGGAAGTGGTACCCATGCACTTCCAGTGGGCTGTTCTAGGCCTGGGAGGCCTCCTCCAGGCCTCTAAGGCCTGGAACAGACTTCTGGAAGTGGCATCAATGCATTTCCAGTGGGCCATTCTATGCCTGGGAGGGCTCCTCCAGGCCTCCGATGCCTAGAACTGACTTCCAGAAGTGGTACCCATGCACTTCTGGTGGGCCGTTCTAGGCCTAGGAAGCCTCCAAGGCCTAGACTGGACTTCCAGAAGCCAGCCAGTTCTCCGAATTCAGCTAAATTTAGCTGCCAGTTCTCCCAAACTGGTGCAAACTGGCTGAATCCCACCACTGTTCATGACAATGTTTTCTCCACACTTCTTTTCTTCACTAGAGAGGCCAGGCTGCTCCATGGATTCACAAAATCTAAGGTCTAAATTCTAAATTCATTATATCAAAACCAAGTTTCCATTTTTGAATAACACACTCTCTTAGCGTTCAAAGAACATAAACGAAAATTTGGAACTTTCTATATTGACAGAGGTGAGAATCTCATAAGTATAAAGATGGAAAGACACATTAATTGCCCACAGTGAAAGAGTGGATAGTAAAGGGGATGGAGTTAGCAGAGATGGCAGATCTGACTTTTTAATTATAGAAAATAACTTATCTAGTTTTGTTTCTACTTGGAAATCACTTCTGGATTTTTTTGTCTGAAACTGGAAAAAAATAAAACTTTGATTTGAGGTTTGGAAGGAAGGAAGGAAGGAAGGAAGGGGGAGGGAGGGAGGGAGGGAGCCTCCAGTGATGGAGCACATACAATTTCTGAAGGCAAGCCATTCCACTGGTTATCTGGACCCGTACCAATCGGGTTTCAGGCCCGGGTACAGCACGGAGACGGCATTGGTCGCTCTGGTGAATGATCTCTGGAGGGCCCGGGATAGGGGATATTCCTCTGTCCTGGTCCTATTAGACCTCTTGGCGGCTTTCGATACCATCGACCATGGTATCCTGCTGCGGCATCTCAGGGGATTGGGAGTGGGAGGCACAGTTCTTCGGTGGTTCTCCTCCTATCTCCTGGGACGTTCGCAGTCGGTGTTGGCAGGGGGGCAGAGATCGGCCCCTAGGTCTCTCGTTTGTGGAGTTCCTCAGGGTTCGGTTCTCTCGCCTCTCCTGTTCAACATCTACATGAAACCGCTGGGTGAGATCATTCGTGGTTTTGGAGTTGGGTATCATCAATATGCTGATGATACCCAACTTTTCATTTCGACCCCAAACCACCCCAGTGATGCCCTCGCTGTGATGTCCCGTTGCCTGGAGGCGGTTCGGGTCTGGATGGGGAGGAACAGACTTCAACTCAACCCTGACAAGACTGAGTGGCTGTACATTCCGGCATCCCGGGACATTCAAAACGTTCCATCACTTTCTATGGGGGGTGAGTCTTTACCCCCCGTAGATAGGGCTCGCAACTTGGGAGTCCTCCTGGATGCACGGCTTACCTTAGAAGATCATGTAGTAGCCGTGACCAGGGGGGCTTTCGCACAGGTTCGCCTGGTGCGGCAGTTGCAGCCCTATCTGGACCGGGATGCCCTGTGTACGGTCACTCATGCGCTCGTGACCTCTCGTCTTGACTATTGCAATGCTCTCTACATGGGGCTTCCCTTGAAGACCACTCGGAGGCTCCAACTGGTACAGAATGCGGCCGCGAGAGTTGTCTTGGGAGTTTCCCGGTACTCCCATGTTACACCTTTGCTCCGCGAGCTGCATTGGTTACCAGTTGTCTTCCGGGTGAGGTTCAAGGTCTTAGTGATGGTTTTTAAGTCCTTACATGGCATGGGTCCGGAATACCTCGGGGACCACCTGCTGCCGGCGTCGACTCCCCTCCGCCCCGTGCGTTCCCACAGAGAGGGCCTCCTCAGGGTGCCTCCAGTCAGAGAATGTCGGCTGGTGGCCCCCAGGGGGAGGGCCTTCTCTGTGGGCGCTCCGGCTTTGTGGAACCAGCTGCCGGTTGAGCTCCGGATGGCACCGGATCTCCGCTCCTTCCGGCGCGGGTTAAAGACCCATTTATTTGAACAAGCTGGCCTGGCCTGATGGGGAATCACTTAGGGTTTTAATATTTATATATATATTTTATTGTTTTTATTGTGGGCAATAATTTAATTCTTTTTTAACTTTTGTACTTTTGTAGTTTTAAGATATGCCCTGTTCACCGCCCTGAGTCCTTCGGGAGAAGGGCGGTATAAAAATTTAATAAATAACAATAACAAATAACAATAATTCTTCTCTCTATCAAGAAATTTCTTAGTTCTGGATTGTGTCTCTCCTTGATTAGTTTCCATCCATTGCTTCTTGTCCTGCCTTCAGGTGCTTTGTCAAATAGGTTGACCCCCTCTTCTTTGTGGCAGCACCTCAAATATTGGAAGACTTCTATCATGTCACCCCACTAGACTAAACAAACCCAATTCCTGCAACCAATCTTTGCATGTTTTAGCCTCCAGCTCCCTAATCATCTTTGTTGCTCTTTTCTGCACTGTTTCCAGAGTCTAAACAACTTTTTTTAATGTTATGGTAACCAGAACTAGATGCAGTATTCCAAGTGTGGTTATACTAAGGCTTTATAACATGGTACTAATACTTCACATGATCTTGATTTTATCCCCTCTATTAATTCAACCAGAAAGATTGTGAGCAAGAGAAGAAGGGGACAACAGAGAATGAGGTGGCTGGATGGAGTCACTGAAGCAGTAGGCGTGAGCTTAAATGGACTCCAGAAGATGGTAGAGGACAGGAAGGCCTGGAGGAACGTTGTCCATGGGGTCGCGATGGGTCAGACATGACTTTGCAACTAATGATTTGGCGGGCTTACTTCCAGCCTTTTGCCTTTTGTAAAGGGGTTGTCCCTGCCTTTTCTGCAGGGCCGGTAGTAGGCTGGAACAGAACAACCAGGGCTTCAAGATCCCTACCACAGTTAGTGCTATTGAGCTAGGTTTCACCTAATCTGTACCTGTACTTTTTGGTAAGTGTAAAGCCTTACTTTTCTCTACATTGAATTTCAGTTTGTTACATAGGGGCCAATATATATAATAAAAGAAAGAAACAGGTGCCTAGTATGACAGATATGCCCGTTCATGGACATCATCCTTCTTCAAGCAAAATAATGTGTGTAATGAAGCTTTTTAGGATATGATCAATTTATCCAGAATCAGAGCATTCACTTACTTATTAAATTGATGTGCCCAGGAATAAATTGCAACTCTATTAAGTGACTCATATAAAAATTAAGGATTCCAGTTTCAAACAGATTTGATTTGCATTGCATTTTCAATCATTCTGCTTTTCCATAGTGTCCATTTATAAGAACACCGTCACATTAATCTTCTGTATAATTAATTTTCTACTTCATTTACAAGTTAAACTTAGAGTTTTTTTAAAAAAAAATCTTTGTACTACTATAGATTTTACATTAAAAAGGGAGTTGAAAGTATCTAATTAGAGAGGTAGAATCTATACCTCTAAATCTCTCCTGTAAGTTATGATGAAAGCAGTACTACATGCCCCGTTCCGAAGAATTATACCAATTGGAGGTATAGCTAGACAATTAGTAGAGTCCTGGACATTTAGTAACTACAGAGTAGTAGAGAGATAGTTAGTTGGCTTTCCCAAGGTTGAATGCCCATCTTTAGCTAAACAAAGCTGAACATAGAACATAAGCTGGAAATGTCCTCAGTCCTACCCCTTGCCCAAGGCCAGAGTCTTTACACCATCCCAGATAAATGGTTGTCCAATCTTGTCTTGAAAACCTCCAGCAATGGAGGACCCACAACTCTGAGAAGTAAGCTATTCCTTTGGTTTCTTCTTAAAAACCTTCAATGAAGAAACACCCAAAATGTCTGAAGGCAAGCTCTTCCACTGGTTAATTGACCTCACTGTTAGGAAGTTTCTCCTTAGTTCCAGGTTGCTTCTCTCTTTGATTAGTTTCCATCTATTGCTTCTTGTCCTGCCTTCAGGTGCTTTGGGGAATAGCTTGACTCCCTCTTCTTTGTGGCAGCTCCTTAGATATTGGAGCACTGCTATCATGTCACCCCCTAGTCCCTCTTTTCATCAAACTAGACATACCCACTTCCTGCAGTCAGAATACTTTCTTCTGGCTTCAGTTCATATTGATTAGATGGACTTCCACAGTCAGTCATACATCTACAGTTTTAAACACTGGATTAAGAGAAACATAGCTATGAAGGTCTCCCAGTGCCACGTATGCAATTCAATGCTCAATGTGAGTCAAAGAATCCTTTGACGGTTGTAAGTTATTCCCAGGGAGCTTCATCATATATGTAAATGGTTGCTAAATAACTAGCAATCAATTGAGGACTATCTGTAGAGAGATGGTTGTCAATGGGATACTCAAATGTAATGCTGGTTTAATGTTGTGTAACTGAAGGATGGGTGTGATGAGTGGTGGGATTCAGCTGGTTCGCACCACTTCAGCAGAAACGGTAACTAATTTTTTGTTGCCCAAGCCCAGAATGCACTTCCGGAAGTGGCATCCACACAGAGAACCGGTTGTTCACATATTTTGAATCCCACCACTGACTTTGATGAATGGGAAAATGGATTTCAAATGCTTCTTGGCCTAAAAATCAGCTACAGAAAAAAAAGCTGGCCTAAACCATTATCCACGAGTAGAATCTTCTTCACCCCAGTAGTTTTCAAAGATGGCAACTTTAAGATGCATGGACTTCAACTCCCAGAATTCCACAATACTGCCATGCATCTGAAAAGTTGCCAGGGTTGAAAAACACTTTTCTAGTCACCGGACTAGCTATAATTTAATCTTACAGTCAGTTTTATATCTGAGAATCGGTTCTAAACACAGACTGGAGTGGGACAACTCATCCCGGCTCTCTCTCCACAGTCACCTTACTGCAGGACAACTCAATGTAAGATCACTATAATCTTAATAATAATACTATTGTTAATAATATAGGGATGCGGTGGCTCAGTGGGTTAGGACGCTGAACTTGTTGATCAGAAGGTCGGCAGTTTGGCGGGTCGAATCCCGAGTGCCGCGTAGCAGTGTGAGCGCCTGTTACTCGTCCCAGCTTCTGCCAACCTAGCAGTTCAAAAGCACGTAAAAATGCAAGTAGAAAAATAGGGACCACTACAGTGGGAAGGTAACAGAGTTCCATGCGCCTTTGGCGTCTAGTCATGCCGGCCACATGACCACGGAGACGTCCTCAGACAAGCACTGGCTCTTTGGTTTTGAAACGGAGATGAGCACCGGCCCCTAGTGTTGGAAACGACTAGCATGCATGTGTGGGGGAACCTTTACCTTTACCTTTATTGTTAATAATATTACTAATAATACTAAGAGAGAAATGGATCTAGAGTACAGTTGCCTTGTGTTAAGTTGTCCCAGGGTGAGTTTTCCCATGGCAAATTGGCCATGGTGTATTATCCTGTGGTGAGTTGGTAGAAGTAAGTCGGTGGCAGCGACTTCAGGGTGGTGAGTTGGCCATGGCGAGTTGTCCTAGATCAGGGGTCTTTAAACTTGGCCCTTTTATGACTTGTGGACTTCAACTCTCAGAATTCCTCAGCCAGCATTCCTGGCTGAGGAATTCTGGGAGTTGAAGTCCACAAGTCATAAAGGGGACAAGTTTGAAGACCCCTATCCTAGATCCAGCGCAGACATCCCTTCCAAAATGAACAGGACTAGTACAGGACATCTCCTGAAGTTTCCTACAAATGTTGTATCTTTCATTGAAGAATTTCGACTTCACGTTCTTCAGCCTCTTGAACTCCCTAAACCTCAGAAGAATCTTAAGGAAGAACACCAAAAAAGGAACTTTATTCACTGAGCTTTTTTATTCGTAGGAAGAAAAACAGGCAGAGGCTGACGAGTACCCCAGAGAGATTTTTCAGAAAGCTATAGTAGTACCCCCTCAGCCAAGGTTCCAAAACCAGATGAAACTCCAACCACCACCAAAAGAGGAACCCAGAAGACATCTGCAAGAAGCCCAACAACAACAACAACAACAACAACAATAAGAATCAACTGAAGCATCTTTTGAAAGGACTGCAACTTTGTTAAAAAAGGGGAAATACATGTTAGCAAATAGAAATCAAAACAGGACAGAGATGGTGTCTCTGGATCATGAGGAAAGGCTATAAATCTTCATGTTTTATTTATTTATTTATTTATTTATTTTCATGTTGATCTCTGAAGACGGTTAAGGATAAGCAGGAAGGGCAGGAGGAAAATGGAGAGAGGAAGAGAGAGAGAGGGAAGAATTCAGACATGTCTTTTGAGATTCAGTTTTCTCCTGGACTCTCTAGAACGGGACCTCTTGGTGGTCTTCATTGACATGACTCTTTTGATCTCAGAAAAGGTTTGTGTCTTGGTCTCTGGGACCCTTTTGTAGATGTATAGAATGGTTCCTATACAGAAGGGCCAGAAGACCACAAAGCAGTAGTACCCCAAGTCTTTCTGAAAATGAAAAAAAAAATATGTGGGAAATTCAGAGAAGGAAAGAGGGAGTAATACATCTTCTATCACATAAATATCATTCTGGTATCTTTCTTATCTTTCCACGTTAGCCTCTAGTCCAAGAGGCTCTTATCCTAGCCCAGGGGTAGGCAACCTTGGCTCTTTTATGACTCATGGACTTCAACTCCCAGAATTTCTGACTCAGCATAGCTGACTCAGGAATTCTGGGAGTTGAAGTCCATGAGTCATATAAGAGCCGAGGTTGCCTACCCCTGTCCTAGCCATATGCCCAAGGGTAGAAGAGGAAGCCACTCCTAAAGGGATCAACATCTCCCACCTGTATCTTCTCTAGATTGCCATTCACAGTTTCAGACAGAGAGAAAGCTACAAGCAGTAGTCCTTGACTTACAACCAATCATTTAGTGACTGTTCAAAGTTACAACAGCACTGAAAAGGGTGACTTTCAACCAGTCCTCACACTTGCAACCGATGTACCATCCCCGTGGTTATAGGATCAAAATTTGGTTGCTGGGAACCCGGAAAGTATTGACAATGGTGGCAGCATCCTGGGATCATGGGATCGCCACTTCCCATCTTCCCATCCAAGCAAAGTCAACGGGGACAGCCAGATTTGCTTAAAGGCCATATGATTAACTTAACAGCTGCAGTGATTAGCTTAACAACTGTGGCAAAAAAAAAGGTTGTGAAATTGGTTGCGGCTCACATAACAGCTCCCTTGCTTCACAATGGAAATACAATGATTTCAATTGTGGTCATAGGTTGAGGTCTAATTGTGCTTCTGTTCTCTGTGCAGAACAATTTCGTCCCCGGCCAAATGTAAACTATAATTACTAGAGCGTAGAGCTGTGCTCCATTATATCTGCCCTCTTATAGCATCAAGAGTCAAGACTGACCGATGCTAAAAGTAGTCAGAAAGTGGGTTCCTCCACCCCCCATCCCCACTCCCCCCAGGCACTGTGGTGAAAAAGTTGTAAACTAAACCAAGGTTGGTTCTGTCAGACCAGTGCAACGTCGTTCGCAAGTGGATACAAGAGCACAGCTGAAAACTGCTGATGATAGCTAGCTAGCTAAACAGACAGACAGAAAGACAGACAAGACAGACAGACAGACAGACAATTGCATGATACCATCCTCCCTCTCTGTCCAGGTAACTTTTATTTTAATTGAATTTTAATTTTATCATCCTTGTAGATAGATAGATAGATAGATAGATAGATAGATAGATAGATAGATAGATAGATAGATAGATAGATAGACAGACAGACAGACAGACAGACAGACAGACAGACAGACAGACAGACAGACAGACAGACAGACAGACAGACAGACAGACAATTGCATGATACCATCGTCCCTCTCTGTCCAGGTAACTTTTATTTTAATTGAATTTTAATTTTATCATCCTCACGTATTGCATTTTAATTGAAATCTGTAACCCGCAGAGAATCACATTTGACAAGATGGCCTGCATGCAAGATAGATAGATAGATAGATAGATAGATAGATAGATAGATAGATAGATAGATAGATAGATAGATAGATAATAGATAGATAGATAGATAGATAGATAGATAGATAGATAGATAGATAGATAGATAGATAGATAGATAGATAGATAGATAGAGAACAGCTTCAAGAATAGGCTTGAAATATGCCAATTCAGCTTTTCCCAGCAAATTGCTCTTCAAAGTCACTCACTTCTCTCACACCGAGAGCAAACCTCTCTCCCTTCTAGCACTCATGACGTTACCTAGTAGGGTCATGAAATGGCTGGAATCACCCAGGACCCCTGACTTACCTCCAGGTAGAAGAAGGTTAATCCTGTGATAAAGTTGGCACTCCAGAACACAGAGCCTGAAATCACAAAGGCCGAAGCTCTTGACGACTGAGAGAACAGCTCCCATGTAAGTAAGTGTGGAAGGACCCCTTGGTAGTCAAAAGGAAGAGAAGAAATGAAGAATCACTTTTCAGGGGCAAGAGCATTTCTCCTGGTTGGGGCTGGATCCTCATCCAGAGGACCCTGAACCATCAGATTACTTACCAGGTCCGAAATCGTGTGCACAAACAAATAGCATTATCATCACGGCGCTGAAATATGACAAGTTGCTCACAGTTGCCTGCTGGAGGAAAGTGGATGTATTTCAGTGATAGACCGTCTGGCGGAATTTGCGGATGTCTTTAACAGAAACCCAGCAGAAACACAACAGAATAATATAGGTGGAAGGGACCTTGCAGGTCTTCTAGTCCAGGGGTCCCCAACCACCAGTCTGTGGACCAGTACTGGTCCACAGCAGGCCAGCAACTGGTCCACAGAAACAAGCAAAGCCCCATCCGTGGAATGCAGGCAGCACACAAAATCACACACCCTCCAGTCTGTGGAAAAACCTGTCTCCACGGAACTGGTACCTGGTGCTTAAAAGGTTGGGGACCTCTGTTCTAGTCCAACCCCCTGTTCAACCAGGAAACCCTATACTATTCCAGACAAGAGGCTGTCCAGACTCTGCTTAAAATCCTCCAGTGATGGAACATCATCAACTTCTGGAGGCAAGTCATTCCACTGATTAATTGTTCTGTCAGGAAATTTCTAGGTTGGTTCTCTCCTTGACTAGTTTCCATCCATTGCTTCTTGTCCTGCCTTCAGGTCCTTTGGAGAATAGTTTGATGCCCTCTTCTTTGTGTCAGCCCCTCAAATACTGGAGTACTGCTATCATGTCACCCCTATTTCTTCTTTTCTTTAGACTAGCCAAACCCAAGTCCTTGTTCTTCATATGTGTTAGTCTCCAGGCCTTTGATCATCTTAGTTGCTTTTCTCTGAACTTTTTTCAAGGTCTCAACATCTTTTTTGTAGCATGGTGTCCAAAGTTGTTTGAAGTATTCCAGGTGTGGTCTCTAAATGTTGGTGACTGCACATCTAACTGGCTTACAGCAGGAGTCACCTCTCCCAGCTGCAGGATCCTGTGCTTCTATTTCACCTATGACTGAGACAGAGATCAGATATCTTTCTTGTGCAATTTGTCCTTTGATTCTTTTTGCTTTTTCCCCATGGACCAGGACTGGTGACTATCAATTTTGTAGAAGGGTAAAACTCAATCTTTCACAAGGTCACTCTTCCCATCACTAAGCACCCTGCAGTCTTAAGGGGAGTGCCATCTCCCACCATGCTGATCTCATCTAGCTTGTCTTCTTAGCCTCAGTTTTCCCTGATCTGTTTGTCTGCCTGTCTTTCTCCCAGTCAGCCAACTATGCAAGCCAAGAGCAGATCTTCTCCTTTCTTGTCCTTTTTCTTAACTCCTGAGTTGGAGAACACAACTCAGTTGACTTCTGCTGGAGGTGTGGTAGAAGTAGCAGCTTTAAGATTCTTGTGGTTTCCTCCCATCCTAAGAACAGGAGGACAGGACATGCTTGGGGCTGTGTGAATGAGCCCTTTACAGTTCAGCTATCTGAAAAAAATAACTTTGCTGCTAAATGAGTAGGAAGTAGTCAAATTTTTGACCTGGAAGAGGATGGGCAGGGAACTCCTTTGCATAGATTATAAAAAACAATAACAACAACAACCCAACCCTGGGCTGATACTCAGCTCTCAATTTCTCCCCATATTTGATATTCCAAATTACAAACCTGCAGTTCAAGTGACACTATTAACAAAATGGAGCTGATGCAGCAACATGAAAAACTCGCAAGAAGAAGGATCCGGCGTCCCACATTATCAACCAAGTACATCTAGAGAATATGAAAAGAAGAACGTGTGTGAGAAAAAAACAACAACAACATTCCATCATAGGACAGTGAAGTGAAAGACAGGTTCTCCTAATTTTGTGCTGTCCAGCTATCCTAGTCAGATATCCAGCTAGCAGATATCCTAAGAGCCGTGGTGGCGCAGTGGTTAGAATGCAGTATTGCAAGCTAATTCTGTGGACTACCAGGAGTTCGATCCTGACTGGGTCAAGGTTGACTCAGCCTTCCATCCTTCTGAGATCAGTAAGAGGAGGACCCAGAGTGCTGGGGGCAATATACTTACTCTGTAAACCACTTAGACAGTCATGGTAAGAACCATGATGGCACAGTGGTTAGAATGCAGCACTGCAGGCTAATTCTGCTGACAGCCAGCAGTTTGATTCCCACTGGCTCAAGATTGATTCCATCTTTCTAAGATGGGTTAAATGATGAGCCAGATTGTTGGGGGGGGGGGCAATATGCTGACTCTGTGAACTGCTTAGAGAGGGATGTAAAAGCTCTATGAAGTGGTATATAAGTCTAAGTGCTATTGCTATTGCTAGAGAATGCTATAAAGCACTATGAAGTGGTATATAAGTCTAAATGCTATTAGAGAGTGCTGTAAAGCACTATGAAGTGGTATATAAGTCTAAGTGCTATAGCTATTGCTAGAGTGCTGTAAAGTACTATGAAACGGTACATAAGTCTAACTGCTGTTGCTATTGCTATTCAATATTTGATATGACCATCCAAAGTTGAACAATGATATGTCTGAACCTTCACAAGCCATGAGGAACTTAATGCTGGCACAGGCGAAGTGAATAATAATTGTCCCAATAATAATTCCAATCAAATTTATTGCCGGTAGTCAGGACTAAAGAGAGTTGTAATTCACAACAATTGGGAGGACCCAGGCTGGGACAATCAGTCCTATTATGCAGAATATATAATGAATCCCTCTAAAGCTGTCATAGGTTCTTTAGAAAGAAGTATGTAGCTATCACACCTTTATTATTTTTTATAAATAATAAATAACTTGCCTAATACTCCTTGCTCTTCCTATATCCCACCCACAAGAATAATTTTGTGAGGTAGTTCGGGTTCGGAGAGAGTAATTGGTTCAACGTCACCCAGCTGGCTTTCATGTCTAAGGCAGGACTAGAAAGAATATAATAGAACAGAACAAAATGAAACAGAATAGAACAAAACAGAATAGAATAGAGCTGGAAGGGACCTTGGAGGTCTTCTAGTCCATCTCCCTGCTCAAGCAGGAGGACCTATACCATCTCAGACAGGTGAATGTCTAGTCTCTTCTTAAAAATCTCCAGTGATGGAGCGCCCACGATTTCTGGAGGCAAGCTGTTCCACTGGTTGATTGTCCTCACTGTCAGGAACTTTCTCCTTAAATCCAGGTTGCTTCTCTTTTTGGTCAGTTTCCAACTATTGTTTCTCGTCCTGCCCTCTGGTGCTCTGGTGAACAACCTGCCCCCCTCTGCCTTGTGGCAGCCCCTCAGATATTGGAACACTGCTATAATGTCTCCCCTATTTCTTCTTTTTCTTTAGACTAGCCAAACCCAAGTTCTGTAGCCATTCTTCATATGTTTTAGTCTCCAGGTCTTTGATCATCTTAGTTGCGCTTCTCTGATTTTTTCCCCCAAACTCTCAACATCTGTATTGTGATATGGTGACCAAAATTGGCTGTAGTATTCTATGTGTAGACTAGAACTATTATATCCTGGTGATTTCCGCATAATCACCCAACTGGATTTGGTGCTTAAGGTGAAAATAGAACTCACAGTCTCCAGGTCTCTAGCCAGATACCTTAACCAGCAGTGACCAGATCAACCTGGTTAGAGAGGAGGTAGTTTCTTACCACTAGTAGAACACAGGCACACAGAATAATGATTGTTGCAGAAGTTAAATACTTCACGTCGCTCCTCTTCAAAGGCATGAGCAAGAAAATTCGCTCTGTATAAAAGTATGCCTGAAAGTAGAGCAGAGCAGAATAAAATGTGAATAGGGAAAAAAAAAACACCAAACTGTTGGAGATTAAAAACAGGGTTGGGAAACCCTTTATATAAACCCCAATAGTAGTAAACCTTCCTAAGAAGCAGAATCAATGCTGAAGAATACCAGGAATTATGTTTTACCAATGGCCTCTTTGTGAGCCAGTAGCTTGAGAAACTGAAATATTCTTTATTGGAGCCTGGAGGTGAACTACCTTTATACTGAAGTTTAAGTTTAAGTTTAAGTTTTGTTTTATTTAATTTGTATACCGCCCTTCTCCTTGGTAGGGACTCAGGGCGGTTCACAGGGCATATATAAAAAAGACAATACAAAAATTAAAAAAGATTAAACCCATGCCCGGTTAAAACAGTAATACAAATCTAAAACAACAAATTAAAACCCATAATCCCCCGTCAGGCCAGACCAGCCATTTCAAATAGGTGGGTCTTCAGGCCACGACGGAAAGTTCGGAGGTCTGATGCCGTCCGGAGCTCTACCGGCAGTTGATTCCATAATGCCGGAGCACCCACATAGAAGGCCCTCCCCCTGGGGGCCACCAGTCGGCATTCCTTGACTGGCAGCACCCTGAGGAGGCCCTCTCTGTGGGAACGCACAGGGCGGAGGGGAGTTGATGCCGGCAGCAGGTGGTCCCTGAGATATCCCGGACCCATGCCATGTAGGGACTTAAAGATCGTAACCAAAACCTTGAACCTCACCCGAAAGACAACTGGTAACCAATGCAGCTCGCGGAGCAAAGGTGTAACATGGGAGTACCGGGAAACTCCCAAGACAACTCTCGCGGCCGCATTCTGTACCAGCTGGAGCCTCCGAGTGGTCTTCAAGGGAAGCCCCATGTAGAGAGCATTACAGTAGTCAAGGCGAGAGGTCACGAGCGCATGAGTGACCGTACACAGGGCATCCCGGTTCAGATAGGGCCGCAACTGGCACACCAGGCGAACCTGGGCGAAAGCCCCCCTAGTCACGGCCACTATATGATCTTCCAAGGTAAGCCGTGAATCTAGGAGGACTCCCAAGTTGCGAGCCCTATCCACGGGGGGTAAGAGCTCACCCCCCATAGAAAGAGATGGAACATTTTGAATGTCCCGGGATGCCGGAATGTACAGCCACTCAGTCTTGTCAGGGTTGAGTTGAAGTCTGTTCCTCCCCATCCAGACCCGAACCGCCTCCAGGCAACGGGACATCACAGCGAGGGCATCACTGGGGTGGTTTGGGGTCGAAATGAAAAGTTGGGTATCATCAGCATATTGATGATACCCAACTCCAAAACCACGAATGATCTCACCCAGCGGTTTCATGTAGATGTTGAACAGGAGAGGCGAGAGAACCGACCCCTGAGGAACTCCACAAACGAGAGACCTAGGGGCCGATCTCTGCCCCCCTGCCAACACCGACTACGAGCGTCCCAGGAGATAGGAGGAGAACCACTGAAGAACTGTGCCTCCCACTCCCAATCCCCTGAGACGCCGCAGCAGGATACCATGGTCGATGGTATCGAAAGCCGCCGAGAGGTCTAATAGGACTAGGACAGAGGAATATCCCCTATCCCGAGCCCTCCAGAGATCATTCACCAGAGCGACCAATGCCGTCTCCGTGCTGTACCCGGGCCTGAAACCCGATTGGTAGGGGTCCAGATAATCCGCTTCATCCAGGACCAGAGGGAGCTGATGCGCCACCACACTCTCGACAACCTTCGCAAGAAAGCGAAGGTTGGAGACTGGACGAAAGTTGTTTAAAACAGCTGGGTCCAAGGCAGGCTTCTTGAGGAGAGGTCTCACCACCGCCTCCTTCAAGACGGTGGGGAAATAACCCTCACTCAAAGAAGCAGATATAACCGCCTGGAGCCAGCCTCGTGTCCTCTCCCTAGCTGCATAAACCAGCCAGGAAGGGCACGGGTCCAACAAACATGTGGAGGAGATCAGCCTCCCCATAATCCTGTCCACTTCATCAGGGGTCACAGAATCAAACTCTTCCCAGGTAACATTGACAAGACCGCCCGTGTCCTGATCGCCCGACTCTGCCCAGCTGGAGTCCAAACCGGTCCGAATCCGAGCGATTTTATCCGACAGATGTTGGCTAAATTCCTCGGCACGACCCTGCAAGGGATCCTCCCTCACCTCCTGATTAAGAAGTGAGCGAGTCACCCTAAACAAGGCGGCCGGGCGATTATCTGCGGACGCGATGAGGGTGGAGAAGTAATTGCACCTCGCCACCCTCATCACTGCGAGATAAGACCTAATGTAGGTTCTTAACCGCAACCGGTCGGGTTCGGATCGGCTAGACCTCCAGCAGCTCTCTAGGCCCCATTTCCGACGCTTCATCTCCCGGAGCTCCGCGGAAAACCATGGAGCTCGCTGGGATCTGCGCCGGGTCAGGGGCCGCAAGGGTACAACCCGGTCAAGTGCCTCAGTGGCTGCCCTTTCCCAGGCTTCCACTAAGGCATCCGCCGAGCTGTGAGCAGTGGAGGCAGGTGGGGACCCCAGCGCCGCTTGGAATCTATCAGGATCCATTAAGCGTCTGGGGCGGTACCATCTAATTGGCTCCGTGCCCCCACGGCGGGGGGTGGCAAAACGGAAGACCAGCCGCAGGAGATGATGATCGGTCCATGACAGGGGCATAATAAATGGAGAGCCCCCACCTAGATCATCCAACCACCGTCTAGATAAAAAAATCAGGTCAAGGGTGTGGCCTCCCTCATGAGTTGGCTCTGAAATTACTTGCGTCAGGTCCATGGCCGCCATGGAAGCCATGAACTCCCGAGCTAGCTCCGATGAACCTCCCAGGGATGGTAGATTGAAGTCTCCCAAAACTATAAGTTTGGGAAACTCAACCACCAAGCCCGAGAGGATATCGAGCAGCTCGGGCAGGGCTGCCGCTGTGTGACTAGGCGAAATGTACACCAGCAGCAAGCCCAACTGCGCCCAAGGACCAAATCTCATAAAGAGAGACTCACACCCGACTATCTGAGAAACGGTGGCCTCCCGCGGACATAAGGTCTCCCTAATAGTAACCGCCACTCCCCCACCCCTACCATGAGCTCATGGCCGGTGTAGCACCCGGAAGCCTGGTGGGCAGAGGTCAACCAAAGGGACCCCACCCTCTGGGCCCAACCAAGTCTCCGTGATGCAAGCCAGGTCCGCATGCTCACCCTCAACTAAATCCCTAACGAGGGGAGCTTTATTAACCACGGACCTGGCATTCAGGTACACCAGCCGGAGCTCAGGAGGCTGCACATCCTCGCTCCCGGGATCTCGGGGAAGAAGCAGAGGGTCGGAGCGCCTCACCGCTTGCAAATAGCGGGGACGGCCCTCCCGGTAGTGATACGGCCCCCTGTCTATCCGCCTGCTGCCATTCCCCGTCGTGGGAATTAAAAATAAATAAAGAAAGAAAAAAACTTCATCAATAAAGAGATTCATTTTTTCTCATCCAAATATACTGGATTATATTTCCCAAGATTCACTAGGAGGGATTTAGGTACCCAATCACAGAGGTCCCCAACCTTTTGGCCACCAGGGACCAGTTCCAGCAAGAGAGTTTTTTCCCATGGACCTGAGGGGGTGTGGTTTTGTGTGCTGCCTGCACCCCACGGATGGCACTTTCCTTGTTTGTGCAGACTGGTTGCTGGCATGCCGCCTGTCAGCGCTGTGACAAACCGAACTGAAGCCATTTTCATTTGTTGTCTTCATTGCCTTATGCTAGCTTAGAGAATTTAGATGAAGGAGGAGGGGGCGTAGTTCTCAGTTAGCCAAAACAATTCATATGTGTGAGAATCAAGGTCATTACTGATGTTGTGATTCTGTGCCAGTCTGTGATCCCGGCAGCTGAGTCCGGGGAATCAGAGGAGGAGGAGGAGGAGGGGCCTGGGGAACCATCAGAGTCAGAAGGCTCTGATGTGCCCCCAGACTTATAATCTGATGAAGAACCTGGCCCCTCCACTTGTGCTCAGGATGAGACTCAGATGTGCTGGGAAGCTGAGTCAGACTCTGAGGACTCACAGCTGGAAGACATCATAGATGCTTGCAAACACCGACAGGCAACAAGAGCAGGACAGAGGGAGGCAATGGGGCAGCTCCAGGGGAGGAGGAGAAGGTATTGAGAAGCCACGCCTTGGGGCTGCATAATGAAAAGGGAAGGTGTGGGCAGTGCTGGTTGCTGAAGGCAACCATTTGCAAAGGATTCCAGTTTCAAGGGCTCGTGTTTTGTTTGCTTTGCCTGTGAACGGTTTCCTGTTTGATTCATGCTCCATTTTGCTTTTGGGACAATTATTTGGTCTATAACTCAAATAAAAGGGGTTGGTTTTCCAGCCTACTTGCTAAAGGAGGGTTTGTCTTTGTGAAGTAACAAAGACACACATAGGCTGGGACAGAACAACTGATAACATTTTGGCTGGCCAGAGAGCAGGGAGGAGAGCCTGCATTTTGTAACAATTGGTGAATGTGATTTATGACAGCAAATTAGGGTGGGAGTTGCAACTTGTAACTTTGTAACTGGGGGAGGGGATTTTAGTCTTGGGTTCACCTTTGTACGTGCTGATATCTTGTTTCCTAAATAAAATGTTCTTTAAGGAAGAAATCCTTGCCTTAAAGATCTTTTAAACGGTTTCATCTATCGGAACCATGACACCACAGCCCAGTACTGGTCCATGGACTAGGGGTTGGGGACCCCTGCACTATCATATGAAAGGGGCACACATTCAATTTTCTTCTCCAGATTTGGATTCTCTCAATAACCAGATCTGTCACAGTAGGATTGCCCTGGCAGTCTACACAGGTCATCCTTGACTTACAACAATTCAGTTAGTGACTGGCAAGAAAGCGGTGGCAAGAAAGTTCATAAAATGGGGGAGAGCACATTGAACAACTGTCTTGCCTGGCAACAAAAGTTTGGGGCTCAGTCATGGTTATAAGGACTACCTATAATAAGGATCAATTCACAAATCACACAATTCAATCCACATAGATTCCCAATTGCTTCTGATAGGAGGAAGCACAGGACACATCTCGTTCAGCTCACTGGACCATCATTTTCTTTCCAGCTGGAATCTGCTTTCAGATCAACTAGATTAATCTAGTTCCTAGATTCCTGTTGCCCCTATTGTCCTTTGGCTCAATTTTGTCACGTTACCGGAAAGTGGATGAAGAATGTCAGATGACGTTGTTACGTTGGGTTTTTCCCCCTCACCTTCAATCCTAACTTGTAATTGAAATGGGCTCCTGACACCAACCTTTCTAAATGCTGAGATGGTCAGGAGAGGCCCTCTTCAAGATGACCCATTTTCCTGAATTTGTTTATATGAAACCCAGAAAGGGCTTTTTTCCCCACAATTGCTTTCCAGTAAGATAAGCCAGATGGACTGCATAGATCAAACTGTATGTATTTTGCCTTCCCGTGAGCTTTGGGATTGAATGTAGAATGGAATCTATGCTGCAGACATAACAGTTTTGGGGTAGGAGAGATGAAAAAGGCAGTGACATCAATGTCAGTGGTGTGCCATTAGGAGTGTTGTGCAAGATATTGACCATGAAAGGGGAACTTGGTTGACACACTACAGGAAAATGGCATTTTCCAAGGAAGATGGGAACATATTCCAGAAAGTGGAAGGAGACAAGAGGCAGCACAGTCCAGAGCTGGATAGGAGACAGAGGAAGAGAGTAAACTAGGCATGCCCTAGAGTCTCCCAAGATATATCGATAGGAAGAGTGGTATGGCTTTAGTTTGGCAAGACACTGTCTACTGTGTGTAACTAAATAAAGAACTGAACTCTGGATGAATTGTTTAACCTTGTTCTCGGCTTTAGTCCGACAGGTATGGAGTTGCATTCCATCTCATTTCAAAGAAAGACAAAGCAAGAATAGTGGTTTTTCCCAGCACATGCATTCCATCTCAATAAATTATTACTTTTTTCAAACTACTTAGGTCTTGCTTACCACACTTATACCATTGAGCTGTGAACCAGCCATGACGACAACTATCGTGGTGATGTGCCATCGCATACTTGGAGTCCGGATTAGTTTCAGTGGAGTCATGTATTTGTTATTATTCTCAGCGAGGTCTTCCTGATACATTTCTTCAATTTCGTTATCCACATCATCTGTCTCTCTGAGCATCTTTAGGACTGGGTGGGGGGAAAAAATAGAAGAAAACCTTTGCATTTGGAAAATGCACAAGAAAGTCATTCAGATAGATGGCCCAGTGGCGCTAATACAATCAGGATGGAGAGAGGTTCTGGCATAAGAGTCCCCATGTCTTCTGCACAGTTTAGGCCAAATTGTGCCACAACTACTTCCTTCAGACTTAGACAGCCAGGTGGACATTAATATTAAGTAAATGTCCAAAAGCATGCTTGATCTCCAAACGGAAGTTCCCCTATGCACAACTGGTCATTATCACAGTAAGTCCAAGATATCATTTCACTCCATCTGTGTGAATTGCTCCAAACATTCTCCCTTTTATTTATTTTTAAATGTATTATTATTAGAATTTCAAAGGAAAGAAATAATACTCATAGAAATTTATATGGCCTTAGACAACATGTGAACTGTCAGATCTTTCTTTGACACAAAGGTAACGCAAGTAGGCAAAAAAAGCAATGGGAGCAGAAGTAACATCTGACTTCCTGCTGGCCTCCCCATTGTCTTTCTTTGTGGGAAACTCAGGGACTGATGGAAATCATGCTCATGTGACCATGGGGACACTGCTGTGGCCACAAAAGTGGTCTGAAGTTCCTTGAAATTTCAACCATTTTTTAAGCTAGAGGATTTGAGGTATCTTCAAAAATTATTGTGTTTTGATGTACCATCTGGGCTAATTGAAGGGTTCAAAGAAACAAACTACAAGAGTTTTAGTAGTATACAAAAAAGGAAGGCAGGAAGGAAGGCAGGAAGGCAGGAAGGCAGGAAGGCAGGAAGGCAGGAAGGCAGGAAGGCAGGAAGGAAGGAAGGAAGGAAGGAAGGAAGGAAGGAAGGAAGGAAGGAGAGGGAGGGAGGGAGGGAGGAAGGCAGGAAGGCAGGAAGGCAGGCAGGCAGGAAGGCAGGAAGGCAGGAAGGCAGGAAGGAAGGAAGGAAGGAAGGAATGAAGGAAGGAAGGAAGGAAGGAGAGGGAGGGAGGGAGGGAGGAAGGCAGGAAGGCAGGAAGGCAGGCAGGCAGGCAGGCAGGCAGGAAGGCAGGAAGGAAGGAAGGAAGGAAGGAAGGAAGGAAGGAAGGAAGGAAGGAAGGAAGGAAGGAAGGAGAGGGAGGGAGGGAGGGAGGAAGGCAGGCAGGAAGGCAGGAAGGCAGGAAGGCAGGAAGGCAGGAAGGAAGGAAGGAAGGAAGGAAGGAGAGGGAGGGAGGGAGGGAGGAAGGCAGGAAGGCAGGAAGGCAGGCAGGCAGGAAGGCAGGAAGGCAGGAAGGCAGGAAGGCAGGAAGGCAGGAAGGAAGGAAGGAAGGAAGGAAGGAAGGAAGGAAGGAAGGAAGGAAGGAAGGAGAGGGAGGGAGGGAGGGAGGAAGGCAGGAAGGCAGGAAGGCAGGAAGGCAGGAAGGCAGGAAGGAAGGAAGGAAGGAAGGAAGGAAGGAAGGAAGGAAGGAGAGGGAGGGAGGGAGGGAGGAAGGCAGGAAGGCAGGAAGGCAGGCAGGCAGGAAGGCAGGAAGGCAGGAAGGCAGGAAGGCAGGAAGGCAGGAAGGCAGGAAGGCAGGAAGGAAGGAAGGAAGGAAGGAAGGAAGGAAGGAAGGAAGGAAGGAAGGAAGGAAGGAAGGAAGGAAGGAAGGAAATAAATACAAGTGAATAACAAGTCATGAATAGCCAGCAAATTTCAATGTAATATTGACCTTCAAGAAACACCACATAGCTGGTTTTGAGACTCACCAGGCAAGGGAAATCAGATGTTATTCTTTGAGGTTCAAATCTTTTCCCCAGACTTGAATTGACAACTTTTTCACTTTGGGTACAGTAGACAATATAATTAGCTATTAAGAGCAATTCAGCTAGATGTTCTGTCAAAATAGTAGCTACAGTCCACCTTAAGATCTCAGAGAAGAGAGATACAAGTGTTGTACATTATGTCGTGCATGGAGAGAAGAGTTTGGAAGTCAACTAAAGCCCCATACATGGATTTACATGGATCCATGAAGGTGGATTGTAGATATTCTGATAGCATGCCATAGCACATCTTTGGTAAAATGTCATATTGTTATTATATTTTAATACACTAGAGCAGAGTTCCCCGATCTTTTCAGCTTCTCGAACTTGGGGGGGGCGGGGGGAAGAGCGAATGGTTCCGCACAAGTGGTGGGAAAGCATCATACATACTGGGATCGTGTAAATGGAGTGCATAGGATGTGCTCATGAAATGGGGATAGATGTGCACGCTTATCCACCACTTCCATCTCTCAGTTCCTAATGGCTCAAGGCCCAGAGATGGGGTGTGGGCCAGGGATTGGTAACCCTTGTGCTATAGAGTGCTATACATGTTTCATGCTTGATTTCTAACCAGCATTTCTTTTTCTTTTCTTTTTTCAAACTTCTCTTTCCACAGTCATCACAAACATTAGCTGAACTGCAAGAGGATTTCTTTGCTAGGACTAATTGGTCCCAAAGTCAAATCTCATACCATTAAAAGAGATCATTCGTGTTTTGGGGTGGGGCGTCATCAGTACGCTGATGATACCCAACTTTTTATTTCCACCCCAAATCAACCTGGTGATGCCCTTGCCGTGATGTCCCGTTTCCTGGAGGCAGTGAGGGTCTGGATGGGGAGGAACAGGCTTCGTCTAAATTCCGACAAGACCGAGTGGCTGTGCATACCGGCATCTCAGGTTGTCCACTCTATTCCATCTTTATCTATAGGGGGTGAGGTGTTACCCCCCGTAGATAGGGCTCGCAACTTGGGTGTCCTCCTTGACTCACAGCTCAGTTTAGAAGATCATATAGGAGCTGTGACCAGGGGGGCTTTTGCCCAGGTTCACCTGGTGTGCCAGTTGTGGCCCTATTTGGACTGAGATGCCCTACGCACAGTCACTCATGCGCTCGTGACCTCTTGGATAGACTACTGCAATGCCCTCTACATGGGGCTGCCCTTGAATGCCACTCGGAGGCTCCAGCTGGTGCAGAATGCAGCCACGTGAGTTGTGATGGGGGTCGCTCGATACTCCCATGTAAGACCTCTGCTCCGCGAGCTGCATTGGCTTCCAGTTGTCTTCTGGGTGAGATTCAAGGTGCTGGTGATGACCTATAAATCCCTAAATGGCATGGGCCCGGATTATTTATGGGAGTACCTTTTGCCGGCGTTAACTTCCCATCGTCCTGTGCGCTTCCATAGAGAGGGCCTCCTCAGGGTGCCGTCAGTCAGGGAATGTCAACTGGCGGCCCCCAGGGGGAGAGCATTCTCTGTGGGCCCACCTGCCCTCTGGAACCAGCTTCCTGTTGAGCTCCGGATGGCTCCCGACCTTTGCTCTTTTCACCGCGACCTGAAGACTTGGTTATTTGAACTTGCCGGCCTGGACTTAGGGATTGGGGTTTTAGATTCTAAATTTTAAATTTTAGAACATGTTGTATTGTTTAGGGCTACTTGGTTTAATTTATTTTAATTGTTGTATATTATGTGTTGTATATAGTGTTTTAATTGCCCTGTACACCGCCCCGAGTCCTTTGGGAGAGGGGTGGTATATAAATCCAAATAATAAATAAATAAATAAATAAATAAATAAATAAATAAATAAATAAATAAATAAATAAATAAATAGTTTCAAATGGAATCTCTTTTCCTAGAACTTAAGACTATTTGTGGCCTATATTATGGAACTCAAGGTGGACACAAAACTTACATTGGGATCTGACCAGTTCAGAGTACGTATATTGGAATGACGGCTATATAAAAACACTGATGTTAATTTTGCATGTCTTGACTCATCTTAATGATTTCATAGGAATTGCAAACATCTACGTGAGACCCCACGGGAAGAGCAAAAGGCATGAACTTTTCACCACCCTTCTCACTAATATTTATGCCCACTATGTCCAGCGTTCGTTTTAGAGATCTGTTTTACCTTTTCTTGCTTGCTGTTCATTTCTCTGATAAATCATTAAGTACCTTGGAGTTTCAGGTATGAAGGGCAGTAGAAAGAGTTGAACCATGGTTAGAAGCCCTACCATACCCATCAGTATAGGCCAACCTGCACCAGAACATTGAACAGTGACACACAGGCAGCAAAGAAACCATGCTGACACCTAACTACTATAGGCCAAAGGGGGATTTCTCCAGATCGAGAAGACCAGGCCTTGCAAGAATTTACTGTTGGCTCATCCTTAGACGTATTTGTGCTTCCCCCCCCCCCAATTTGCTTCCCTCTTCTTACGGGCCAACTAAGCCCATTGAAAACTGGAGGAGGAATCACAGCTATCCATGTTTGACTCTTGTTTGACAAGCCAATTCACCCTTTGAGCACGCCCCTTTTACCTTGGATCATGCTGCTCTTCTTACTAAGTGGGTGGGCCACATTCAAACTTTACCACTGAGGGCCACCGTAGTGTAATGGTTAAAGAAATAGGAAGACCCACGTTCTAATCCTTCGGCAGCCACCCTGAGCTAGTTAGTTTCTTTCCCGGCCCAACCTCTTCCATGAAATTATTTGGGGGGCGGAGGGGGAGGGAATGAACTGTATGCCCCTTGAACTCCTGAATGAAAAGCAGGGTATAAATCAAATACACTTCTACAACCAATTGTTGCCTCTAACAGCAGCCGGCCATTAACTGGGGTCATTTTGCATCCTCAATGCAATATCACTGTTTCTAAATTGATAGGTCTTCCATGCGGGCTAACCAAGGCCTCTACTGTACCAAACAGTGTTTATAAACAGTGTTTATAGGGCAGCCTGAATAGTAGGGAACCTAACACCAAAAATGGGGTGCAGAGTTCTTCTTGGGGCCCCTGCTAAAATAAGGCCAGTAAACTAAAGCAGCATTTATTATTTGGTCCTTGTGATTTTTGTGTCGTTCTTCTGTACAGGTGGTCCTCAACTTACAACAATTTGTTTAGTGACAGTTTGAAGTTACAACGGTTCTGCGGAAAAAAGGGACTTATGAGCCTTTTTTCTCACTTATGGCTGTCGTAGCATCCCCGTGGTCACATGATCAAATTCAGATGCTTGACAACTGACTCACATTTAGGACAGTCACAATGTCCCGGAGTCCCATTTTGTGACCTCCTGACAAGCAAAGTCAACAGGGGAAGCCAGATTCACTTACCAACCGTGTCGCTAACTTAACAACTGCTGTGACTCACTTAATGATTGTGGCAAGAGAGGTCATTAAATGGGGTAAAACTCACTTAACAACAACAGAATGTTTGGACTGACTTGTCATACGTTGAGGACTACCTGTATGTATATACAGAGAGTTAGACTTTATGGATTTAATTACAGACACTATTGATTTGGGTATCCATTCATTTCTTCAAATCACCTTGTGAGTTTCCTAGGACTTCCTTTACTGAAAGTATCTGAGCTATCAGGATACCGATATTTAAAAAGAACTGGTGTAAGAAAATAACGGCTCCTCGGTGATTCCTGGGGGCTATTTCACCCATGTATAAGGGAACAATACTTAAAATGAAACCTGTTGGGAAGAAAAAGTAAAGAATAATTCACAACATGCAAACTACACTGTGCACAGAAATGTATGATCAGATTAATGGTGCATAAAATGTCCACGATCTTGCCCTTTCCATTTTTCCTACCCTAACACACTCTTTTTTTTTTATTGAAAAGTTTTAACATACAATTTTTCCCTTAAAAAATCCCCCCTTCCCCTCCCTTCTCCCTCCCCCCTTCCTCTCCCCCCTCCCCCCTCCCCCCCCGACTTCCCAGAGCTAAATACAAGGTATATATATATAAAAAAAACAATCATAAACAACCATATACTAACAACCATAAACTCTAAAATCTATCACTCTCTAGCTTATATAGGATAAAACAAACCTTAGTAATATTAAATATATATAAAAAAAACTAATATAGAAAAACAAACAAAGAAAGAAGACTTATTCAAATATGAAACTTCTTAACCCTATACTTATTCTGGATAAACTCAAGCCATTTTCTCCCTTCCATAATATAGCGTTCTTGCAAGTAATCTTTCAAATAGGCCGAAATCTTCGCCATTTCAACCAGGTCGGAAACCTTTAAAGTCCACTCTTCTATGGTCGGCAGTTCCTCTTTCCAGTACTAACCTATCAAAAGTCTTGCTGCCGTAGTTAAATTCAACATCAACTTAGTATGTTCCACCAGACTTTTATCCAAAAAGCCTTAACCTTTTTACAAGTCCACCATGTATGAAAATAAATTGCGTCTTCATCACCGCACCTCCAACATTTAGGCTAATAATTCAGATACATACTTAGCTTTTTAAAATCTAAATACCATCTATAAAACATTTTGTAAAAATTCTCTCTTAGATTTCAAACTTGTGTAAATTTTACATTCCTCACCCAAATCTTTTCCCACCTCCCACTACTTGGCTGTAAGCACGTTGTGAAAGTTCCATAGACTTCTGCTGATCTTGTTCTTTTATCTTTTTTGATCGTTTTAAAGCAGCACGCGTCACCCTCTGTTCTCTGGGATCATCCAAAGGTGTTATAACTTGATCTCCTCCAACACCATTCTCCTCTGTCTGTCCATCTTCAGCCTCTTGATGTTCTCCTTCTCCAGATTCCTTTGCAGCTTCCAGAAGTGTTAATGGGGTTGCTTTTAAAACATTATTGTAAAAATCACGCGCTTGCATCACAGTAACCAGACGGTACCTTTTACCTTCATGCATCACCATCAACCCAGCTGGGATCTCCCATCTGAACCTTATATCTCGTTGCTTGAGCTCTTGCACAAGAAATGTAAAATCCTTCCTTCTCCTTAAAATCTTTGGAGGAATTTCTTTTAGAACCAGAACTTCTTGATCAGCAATCACGACTTTAGTATCATAGGCAGCTTGTATAACTTCATC
Organism: Vipera berus; assembly: GCF_964194415.1. Taxonomy (NCBI): domain Eukaryota; kingdom Metazoa; phylum Chordata; class Lepidosauria; order Squamata; family Viperidae; genus Vipera; species Vipera berus. The sequence goes on along the minus strand of NC_138204.1, from coordinate 209,778,830 downwards.
TCTAATTTCCCTTTTTGCAAAATAAACCACCACATCTCTAGGCAACTTTCTCTGTCTAGCAATCCATGAGTTCACACGAAACACTTTATCCATGCCTCCTTTTATTTCAGATGCTGGCTGATTCAATACCACTTCAAGAGCCTCAGAAACCAGCTGCTTTAGATCTTCCTTAATATTCTAATGGCAAACTGCATCTGGAAATATTGAGCAAGACTCAATTCTCTATCCATTTTGTCTCTTAAATCTTCATTCTCCAATACTTTTGCTTCTAATATGGCATTCTTTTGAGTCAAATCTTCCACTTTTTCATCCAAATCTTCCACACATTCAGCCACTTTATACACTGAAGACAAAATGTCTACCTTCATCACACTGAACTTCTGTTCCATCCTCTCCTCCATTCTCTCCTCCAACTTCTTCAATTTCTCCTCCATCTGTGCAAATTTATCACCCATTGATTCCAAAATTACCTGGGTATGTTTTTCAAGAGCATCTTGTAAATCCTTCGATGTCAATACATCAGGAGGATGCAATGCCTGCAATGATGATTGTTGCACCGGAGAAGTTCCAGCACTCCGAAGAGTTTTAGGGGGAGGTTTAGCCGCCATCTTTTACTTTCACTTGTGACGCACTTTCACTTTAAGTTTAAAAAGTCCATCAAGCTCGAGAGTAAAATAAAATAATACTCTTCACCTTTTCCTCTTGTACCGCTCTGCCTGCTCTTTTTATTCCATAGTCCTTCCTTCAGGCAGGGGTGGTCGCAGACGCCTGGCTCTGCTCCATGAGATCAGGAGCAGAGGCGCTGGCCAGCTGGGAGCGACCCAGGCTACGGGGGAGTTCGATCCTTCGGCCGCCCAAGCTGCAAGCTCAGGCGGCCCCGGAGAACTCGACCCCTACCTGGGGCCTCACCCCCTCCTCTTCTCCCGAGGAGGGGGCTTCAAATTCGCCCGAACAGCTGATCGGCGCTGTTTCGGGCGAAAATCACTCAGCTGAGCCGCGGGCAGCCCGGGAAGGCTGTCTCCGGCGCCGCGCAGCCACCAGAAGTCCTACCCTAACACACTCTTCTAAAGGTGCTACAATATAACTTTGAATCTGGTTCAATGTACATCAGAAGCAATCCATTCAAACTGTATTGGTGGGTCCATGACAGGGGTGTCAAACAGCCGGCCAACAGACCGGATGCATCGTGCCAAAACCGCGCCCGCCCCAACTCTGGCAATGGGGAAAAGTCCTGATACGTCGCGACACATCAGGTGACATTGCAAGTTTGATACCTCTGGTCTATGACAATTCACTGCGGTCAACTCACCATGGCCAACTCACCATGACCAACTCAACAAGGCCAACTCACAATGGCCAACTCATTGAGGGACAACTCAGTGCAGGATAAGAGTTGCACTAATATCAAAGAAAGAGTGGAATAGAATCATTAAAGGATGCAAAAGGAAGGCCAGAATAAAATATGAATGACAAAAATTAAAATATGTTTTTTATTTATTTTAAATAATTAAACTGAACTGTTAAATTGTCCTGCAGTGACTGGGTCCCATGAAAAGTTGGCCATGGTGAGTCACCCTTCTCAAATTGGTCATAGTGAACTGGCCGTGGCGAGTTGACCGTGGCGAGTTGGCCCATTCTGTCTATTGGCACCTTGTATTTAACACAAAGTGATGATGTATGCATCTTTTTTTACCTAAGACAACCAGCTCAGATCTGAAAAGGTTGACATTTTAGAAGTTTGAATTTGGCCAGAAATTGGATTCTGGAGAAATTCTGAAAAAAAAAAAGCTATTCAAATATTTTGGAAAGATGTAATGTATCTCAAAATTGTTGCAGAGTTCAGTGATTTTTCTCCCGCAGGAGAGTACTTTGAAAGAAACTTGTTGAAGTCCTTTTGTTGCAAAGAACTGTCCTCCTACATATTTTTTTTCTGAAATGCTCCTAATCGGGTCACATGCACGCACATGCTCACAAAGTGGTTGATGTTGTTTTCAAATCCTAGGTTGGAGCAGAGTCAAATATATTCATTTGGTAAGAGGCAGATGTTCAGAAGGCATATCTTTGCTTGCAAATGTCATTCAATTCTGCTGTGATTCTTTATTTATTGGCAACATCTTCCTTTAAAAAATCCAAAAGTCACATTCTGGAAGTCAGTTATTAATTTTCTATGCTAGCTAAAAAGAAGCAGAAAAGTTCAACTTTGAGCCTGCTGAACTGCAACCCCGCAAAACCAGTTTGAAGCAAGATGGATTTCTAATTTCAAATTGGAGAACCACGTTGGTGTGATGGTTAAAGCACCAGCCTAAACACTGAGTCAATGTAAGTCCCAGTCCTGCCTTAGAACCAAGGTGGCGCAGTGGTTAGAATGCAGGATTACAGGCTAACTCTGTTCACTGCCAGCAGTTCGATCCTGATCGGCTCAAAGTGGACTCAGCCTTCCTTCCTTCTGAGGTTGGTAAAATGAGTACCCAGACTGTTGGGGGCAAGATGCCGACACTGTAAACTGCTTAGACAGCCCTGGTAAGAGGCGTGATGGTGCAGTGGTTAGAATGCAGTATTGCAGGCTAACTCTACCCACTGCCAAGAGTTCGACCCTGACCAACTCAAAGTTGATTCAGCCTTCCATCCTTCTGAGGTCAGTAATATGAGGACCCAGATTACTGGGGACAATATGCTGACTTTGTAAACTACTTGGAGAGGGCCGTAAAGCACTAGGAAGTAGTATGTAAGTTTAAATGCTATTGCTATTGCTAAGACATCAAAGCAGCTTGGCCACCTTGGGCCAATCATTCTGTCTCAGCCCTGGAAAGGAGGCAATGGCAATCTTGCAAGAAAACTGCAAGGACTTGCCCAGACAGTTGCCAGGAGTCAATGATGACTCAAAGAAATAAAAAAAATGATTTTCAGGGGGGAAAATGGTTTTGGTATATCCCTATCTTTTAGTATATGTTTTTCCCCCTGTTATATTCCGATGGCAGACATTTTGTGCAAGTTAGCATATCACAGAATTACAGCTTCATCCCTGTACACATATAGGCACCTCATTTATTTCCTTTTCATATACTTTCCTAATATTGAAGTCTATGGAATAATAGTTATCTGAAATATATACTTGTGTTGTGATTGGATCATGTCTAGCTGCATACTTAGTAATGTCCATTGCCATTTCTTTGCGTGGTCTTGTGCCCAGGATAATGTAGCATATAATAATCTGGTTTAAAGTGCCTTGACGTGGTCCATCAACATTCACTTATTTCATCCAGTTCAGTACCCTTGGTTTCTGCTTTGACAATTTTAAGTCTTTGTTCGTGGCTTTTCCATTTTATGTTTTGACTGTGTGTGCATTAGCTAGGTGAGGCCCTGAGATGTCCCTGTGGCCTTTGGTCTTGCTATAGGTAAAGGTAAAGGTTCCCCCGCACATGCATGCTAGTCGTTTCCAACTCTAGGGGCCAGTGTTCATATCCGTTTCAAAGCCGAAGAGCCAGCGCTTGTCCAAAGACGTCTCCGTGGTCATGTGGCTGGCATGACTAGATGCCAAAGGCGCAAGGAATGCTGTTACCTTCACACCATTGTTGTCCCTATTTTTCTACTTGCATTTTTACATGCTTTTGAACTGCTAGGTTGGCAGAAGCTGGGTCGAGTAACAGGCGCTCACTCTGTTACGCGGCACTCGGGATTCGACCCGCCAAACTGCTGACCTTCTGATCGACAAGCTCAGCGTCCTAACCCACTGAGCCACTGTGTCCCTCTTTGGTCTTGCTATACCAGCACTATAATCTATTCATGGAAGGTTTACAGAGCTTCTCAATAGCTAGAGAACTGCCCTCTGATGTGACATTACTGGGCACACAAACTGTATAAATCAGTCAGTCATATTTGTATGGTTTTCTTAGCAACAGAATAACAGAGTTTCAAGGGATCTTGAAGATATTCTACCCCTTCCCACTGCTCAGGCAGGAAAACCTATACTATTTCAGACAAATGGCTGTCCAGTCTCTTCTTAAAAACTTCCAGTGTTGGAGCATTCACAGCTTCTGGAGGCAGGTTGTTCCACTGGTTAATTGTTCTAACCGTCAGGAAGTTTCTCCTAAGTTTGGCAGCCCCCCCAAAAAAAAGAATCCCTAAGACTGGCCCCACCCACATGGTTCAAGGGTAATGAAACATCTGCAAGAAAACAAGCAAGCTCAGAGAGCACCAAGGAGCTCTCTTTCTAAATACAGTTCTATGGTTTTATCATCATCATTTCTCTACCAAAATCATCTATTCTATTCTATTCTATTCTATTCTATTCTATTCTATTCTATTCTATTCTATTCTATTCTATTCTATTCTATTCTATTCTATTCTATTCTATTCTATTCTATTCTATTCTATTCTATTCTATTCTATTCTATTCTATTCAGCTTTGTTCTCCTCTAATATTTATTAATTGCATTGTCTAGAGCAGGGGTATCAAACTGCTGGCCCACGGGCCGGATGCGTCATCAGGAAACCATGCCCACTCTATTGCCGGCAATGGACAAAAAACTCCGATATGTCACACGACGTCACGTGATGTCGCGAGTTTGACACGTCTGGTCTAGAGCGATTGCTGAGGTAAAATCTGTCCGTGTGGTCATTAAGACTGACTTGACACTATTGAGCAGGGGTGTCAAACTGCCGGCCTGCGGGCCAGATGCATCATAGCAAAAGCTTGCCCACCTCATTGCCAGCAATGGCAAAAAAAGTCGTGATACGTTGCAAGGCGTCACGTGATGTTGTGAGTTTGACACGTCTGGTCTAGAGCGATTGCTGAGGTAAAATCTGTCCGCGTGGTCATTAAGACTGACTTGACACTATTGAGCAGGGGTGTCAAACTGCCGGCCTGCGGGCCAGATGCATCATAGCAAAAGCTTGCCCACCTCATTGCCAGCAATGGCAAAAACGTTGTGATACGTTGCAAGGCGTCACATGACGTTGCGAGTTTGACACATCTGGTCTAGAGCGATTGCTGAGGTAAAATCTGTCCGTGTGGTCATTAAGACTGACTTGACACTATTGAGCAGGCGTGTCAAACTGCCGGCCGGCGGGCCAGATGCATCATAGCAAAAGCTTGCCCACCTCATTGCCAGCAATGGCAAAAAAAAGTCGTGATACGTTGCAAGGCGTCACGTGATGTTGCGAGTTTGACACCCCTGCTATTGAGGATTCACCAGCGGTCTTCCTACTTGTGTGTTTGGGTTTTTCAAAATGTCTTTTCAAAATGATTTTAGATGGTTTGTCAACGCTTCATGGAACATTGAAAGCCACTCATCAATCTGCCGTGGGGGCGGAAAGGAAGGAATAAAAGCAGACGACTAACCAGAACCTTTAAAAGACTTAAATTATTATATCCATGGATAGGACCCACCTAAAGATAATCCAGTGAACAAGTGAGCTAAAAAGGTGAATTCGATGGCAAGGATAAAAGTTTTAACACTCATCAAGACTGAAGAGGTCATTGCTGTGATATTAACTATCGCCAAAGAACCTTTCCTGAAAAATAAAAGATATCAAAGGAATAATAATTAAAAAAAAACTGGAGAGAAATCAGTGAATGCATAGTGTCCACCCACAGCCAGGTGTAACATTTTAGGTGAGTTTGAGGCCTGCCTTCATTACATGGTTGTTCTTATGAGGAATTGTTGAAGGCTTGAGTAGGGGTACATTGCTTTGAGATTTTGAAAGAAAGGGGAGTTAAAAATCAGATGATTTTTTTAAAAAAGAGGGAGTAAATGTGGAGGCCTGCTGAAACTGAAGCCAGACAGAATTGGAAATGGTCTAAGAAAAAAAATATCCAGATAATTTGAGGGGCTGCCACAAAGAAGAGGGGGGGGATGTCAAACTATTCTCCAAAGCACCAGAGGGCAGGACAAGAAACAATGGTTGGAAACTGGTCAAAGAAAGAAGCAACCTGGAATTAAGGAGAAACTTCCTAACAGTGAGGACAATTAACCAGTGGAACAGCTGGCCTCCAGAAATTCTGGGTACTCCATCACTGGAGGTTTTAAAGAAGAGACTGGACTATTACTTGTCTGAGATAAGTATGGGTTCTGCTGCTTGAGCAGGGGGCTGGAGTAGAAGACCTCCAAGGTCCCTTCCAGATTCTATTCTATTCTATTCTATTCTATTCTATTCTGTTCTGTTCTGTTCTGTTCTGTTCTGTTCTGTTCTGTTCTGTTCTATTCTATTCTATTCTATTCTATTCTATTCTATTCTATTCCTGAATGAGCAAGAGGTGTTGATCAGCAATTATTCAATAAGAAAGTTAAGTATTGAGGACAGCAATTCTGTAAAGGTAATAGAGGTAGTTCTCCACTTAAGACCACAACAGAGTCCAACATTTCCGTTGCTAAGCAAGGCAGTTGTTAAATCAGTTTTGCCCCACTTTATGACCTTTCTTTGCCACAGCTGTTCAGCAAATTGCTACATTTGTTAAATGAATCATACAGTTAAGTGAATCTGGCTTTCCCCATTGACTTTGCTTGTCGGAGGCAGTTGGGAAGGTTACAAATGGGGAACAAACTACCCCAGGTCAGGGGAATTGTCCTAAACACATGCCAGTTGCCAAGCAGCTGAATTTTGATCATGTGACCATGGGAAGATTGCAACAATTGTATGTGTGAAAACTGGTCATATGTCACTTTTTTTGTAGTGCAGTTGTAACTCTGAGCGGTCTATAAATGTATGATTGTAAGTTGAGTACTACGATAAAACAATCTCTGTGTCAATGCTGCAAACGAATTTGGCTGAAGCCATTTTTACTTCGTTTTCAGTTGCCCCAGAATTGGGAGTAGGGATCTGTCCTTTTAAGTTTAGACACAACAATAAAACAATGACCTGTGGAAACCAAGGTCCTTGCTGCCTGAGCTTTGGTGGGCTGCAGTTTCTGTTAGAAAGCCCACCAAAGTAGATTATTGGGGAATGTGATTTATGACATATTACTGGGGTGGGAAGTTCAACTTTGTAACTTTGGGGAGGGAATTCCAGGCTTGGTTTCACTTTTGATCATGCCGATACTATGTGGCCAAATAAATATGTTCTTTAAGGAAACATTTTGCCTTGTTTTACTGGTCTCATCTATCGGAACCATGACACTCTGTCTTTTTTACCCTGCAGTGGGCAATCAACTGATGTGCATACAACATTTCAACAAACAAATAAAGGCAAATATATATGTCCCACGATAGTGTTGCAAGACCCAATCTGGATTGGTCACTGAGATCAGAGGTCTAGTTTTCCAAGCTTTCAGACTTGTGCTGGAGCCCAATGTCAGGGACAACTTGACATAGCCAACTTACTACGGCCAACTCACTATGGTCAATTCACTATGGCCAACTCACTACAGCCAATTCACTATAGCCAACTCACTATAGTCAATTCACTAGACCCAACTCAATACAGCCAACTCACTATGGCCAACTCAACATGGCCAACTTACCATGGGACAACTCACTGTGGGACAATTCAACAATTCATTTAAATTATTCAAAATAATTAAAAATTGTTTTAATTTTTGCCATTTACATTTCATTTTGTCACCCCTCTGGTGTCTTTTCTTTAAGAATTCTACTCCGCTATTTCTTTGATATTAGCATGACTTTTGTCCTGCAGTGAGTTGGCTGTGGCAAGTTGACCATGACAAATTGTCTAGTGGCGAGTTGGTCATGGCAAGTTGTCTCGCAGCAAATTGGCTACAGTGAGTTGGCCATGGCAAGTTGGCCAAGGCAAGTTGTCATAGACTTCCCCAACCCCTCAGGGAACTTCTCTCTTCCTACCACATTCTGGTATAGAGAGGTTCCCTGAGAATGGGCTCCAGCATAAGTCTGAAAGCTCAGAAGACTAACCTCTGGTCTTGGTGACCAACCCAGATTGGATCCCTGCATACAACATTCTTGTCTCAAACAGAATGTAGTTGCATCAGTGTTTGTCAAGTAGATATGAGAATTGATGCTGAGGAGGAAGTGTCAGCAGATCAATGATTTATTGCAGAGCTCAGAGGTGAAGCTGGACAGAATAAAGAGATCAAAAGAAAAGAATGTCCAGAAAAGCTCCATGCTCAGCTGAACAACACAAGAAAACAGGTGACTCTAAGGAGTAGACTTGATTGAACATTGTTGGTGGATGAATGAAAGTGTCTTGTTAAGCAAGTAGACCTTCTAGAACAGGGGTGTCAAACGGCCGGCCCATGGGGCGGATGCGTCACGAGGAAACCGGCAATGGGGGAAAAGTTCCAACATGTTGCATGATGTCCCATGACATTGCGTGTTTGACATGTCTGTTGTAGAAGGAAAGGCAGGAAGGCAACATGGTGAGGGCTACCTCTAAACAAATCTAACAAATAAGCATGTAGGTACATAACCCTCTATGACACGGAAAAGAACAAAGGGAAACAGGGGTATTTTTATGTACACAGTAATATATCTAGTAATAAAGATACCAATAACTTGTGTTATGCTGATGACACTACCCTGGTAGGTGAAAGTCCAAAGAATCTGAAAGCTGTAGTAATAAAAAAAAAACTGGGGGGAAAACCCAAGACTAAAATTAAATATAAGAAGAATAAACTAATGACAACAGTTATAATAATAATAATAATAATAATAAAGTTGGAAGGGACCTAGGAGGTCATCTAGTCCAACCCCCTGCTCAGGCAGGAAACCCTATACCATTTCAGACAAATGGCAGTCCAATCTCTTCTTAAAAGCTCCCAATGTTGGAGCATTCACAGCTTCTGGAGGCAGGTTGTTCCAATGATTAATTGTTCTCACTGTCAGGAAATTGCTCCTTAGTTCTAGGTTGCTTCTCTCTTTGGTTAGTTTCCATCCGTTGCTTCTCGTCCTGCCTTCAGGTGCTTTGGAGAATAGCTTGACTCCCTCTTCTTTGTGGCAGCCCCTCAGATATTGGAACACTGCTGTCACCCCTCACCCTTCTCTTCATTAAACTACACATACCCAATTCCAGCAACCCTTCGCTATATGTTTTAGCCTCCAGTCCCCCAATCATCTTTGTTGCTCTTCTCTGTACTCTTTCTAGAGTCTCAACATCTTTTTTACATCATGGTGACCAAAACTGGATGCAGTATTCCAAGTGTGGCCTTACCAAGGCATTGTAAAGTGGTATTAACACTTCATGTGATCTTGATTCTATCCCTCTGTTAACGCAGCCTAGCACTGTGTTGGCTTTTTTGGCAGCTGCAGCACACTGCTGGCTCATATTGAAGTGATTGTCCACTAGGACCCAGAGATCTCTCTCATAGTTGATACTATTGAGTAAGGTACCATCTATATTATATCTGTGCATTTGGTTTTTCTTGCCTAAATGTAGAACCTTATTTTTTCACCGTTTAATTTCATTTTATTAGATAACGTCCAATGTTCAAGTCAGTCCAGATCCTCCTGTGTCTTAAGCCTTTCTTCTGCAGTGTTGGCTATTCTTGGGCCTAGAACAGAGCCCTGGGGCACCCCACTACACACTTCCCTCCATGTAGATGCAGTTCCATTGAGGACCACACGCTGAGTACGGCCTGTCAGCCAGCTACAAATCCATCTGGTGGAGATGCTGTCTAACCCATATTTTTCTATCTTATCAAGTAGTAGGTTGTGATCTACTTTATCAAATGCCTTACTGAAGTCCAATTAAATTATATCTAGAACATTCCTCTGGTCCACTAATTTTGTCACCTGGTCAAAGAATGCAATAAAATTTGTCTGGCATGATCTCTTTTTGACAAACCCATATTGGTTTTTGGTAATGACTTTGTTTGCCCCTAGGTGTTTGCTGATTCATTGTTTGGTTATCTTTTCCAAGATCTTCCCAGGTATTGAGGTCAGACTAATAGGTCTATAGTTTCCTGGATCCATTTCCCCCCCTTTTTGAAGATGGGAACTACATCAGCTCTTTTCCAGTCCTCTGATAGTTCCCCAGTGCTCCAGGATCTTTGAAATGCGTAATTCAATGTTTCTGAGGTCACATTTGCCAGTTCCTTCAGAATCTTGGGGTGTAGTCCATCTGCCCTAGTGATTTGAACTCATCTAGGGTGGACAAATGCTCACTTACCATTTTCTTGCCTATCTTAACTTATGTTTCTAATCTGTTTTTTATAGTACTGTTCTTGCCACTTTCTCCCACTAGTGGACCAATCAGTTACAAAAACCATCTTAGAACTGATAATGAAGATATCAAAGTGGTAGATAGCTTCTGTCTTTTATGATCAACCTTCAACAGAAAAAGAACAAGCAGTCAAGAAATACACTACAAAGTATCACTTTGTAGAGCAGCCATGAAGGTCTTGGAAAAGATATTTCAATTCTATGGATATATGTCTATACATGCCAAGCTCAGAACTGTACAGGCCATATCATTCCCTGTGACATGGTATGGAAGTGAAGGTTGGGTTTTGAAGAAGCATGATAAGAAGATATTGATGCTTTTGAATTTTGGTGTTGGAGAAGACTTCTGAGAATATTGTGGACAGCTAAGAAAGCAAACCGATGGATCATTGAAAAAAAATCAACCCAAAGTCTCACACAAGACAATATTTGAGGGGCTCCTACAAAGACAAGGGGGGGCAAGCTATTTCCCAAAGCACCAGAAGGCAAGACAAGGTAGGAGGATAAAAATAGCAAGAGAAGAAGATCTGAATTTAATAAGAAATGTACTGCAGTAAGGGGTGCCCCTGGAAGTATATTTCAGAAGAAAGAAATATGGGCCTCAGGAAAGTTCAGAGAAGACGGAAGGCCAGATGTTTTTTTGTGCTGCTGGAATGAAGAAACTATTTTCATGCCATTGCTGCAGACACACTAATATAAAAGACCAAATGGAGACCCTTTTGAGTACGGAGGTAGAACTGGGATTGCAAACTTGCCAAGGTAAGAAGGTTACCTCGGCTACGAAATCAACTGCATCTTTGAAACGAGTTGCACTGATACATTGGTGACTCCTAATTTTATTTTTCACTGCTATGTTGCTCTTGGGAAGCATCTAATTCTCTTCATCCTTGCCATGTTTGATCATGGGCTCCTTGAAAGTAAGCAAGTTAAAACTGAATCTAGACAAGTCAGAGGTGTTGTTACAGAAGGAAATCAGGGCGTGAGATGGGAGTAACAAATCTGCAGTCTTACTCAATCCTTGAACTCCTATTTTCTGTTTCCAGGTAGGCTCAATGCAATGAAGTGAACTACATCTTGTGGACCAGCTCTGATCTCACATGTGAACCCTTTGGAACCAACCACAGTATCTATGCCTTATGCAATCGGTCTTGGAGACTTAAGTGTTAGACTAAGCAACACTTCATGGGCAGTGAAAGGTTAACAGTAAAAGTCAGGTGATCTCTTGATGGTTGTGAGGTTGTGAGACCTGAGACCAGATACAAAATATTGAATACAAAAGTATTGTATTGGGGATGAGACAACATACAGCATACAGGGCGGAGGTACAAAAACTATCCATATGGTATTGTAACAACAACTTGCACCTGAACATCGGCAAGACGAAAGAGATGGTGCTAGACTTCAGGAGGAAAAAGGAAGAACCTGCCCCACTTTACATCAGGGAGGACTGTGCGGAGAGAGTTTCCTCCTTTAAATTCCTGGGAGTCTACCTCTGTGAAGATCTTACCTGGAAAGTTAATACAACCCAGGTGGCCAGAAAGGCCCAACAGAGACTTCACTTTCTCAGGGTCTTGCGGAAGAACAGTGTAGAACAACAGCTTATGACCCTCTTTTACCGGTCTACTATAGAGAGCATCCTCTTGTACTGTATTGTGGTTTGGTATGCTGGTCTGACAGCCGCGGAAAGGAAAGCATTACAGAGGGTGGTGAGCACAGCACAAGACATAGTGGGCTGTCCCCTGACACCACTGGATGACCTCACCAGGGCCTGCTGCCTTGGAAGAGTGAGGAAAATTCTCAGGGATGACTCACACCCTGGTCGGTATCTCTTTACTCTCCTACCATCGGGTAGGAGATATAGGAGTATAGCCAGCCGTACCAACCGGCTGAAGAACAGCTTTTATCCATGGGCTGTTAGGCTTTTGAACAGGAAATAATTTTATAAACTTTATGCATGATTGACTTGCGAGGCCGGTGCATTGTGCAATTAGCTCACATGGTGTAATAAGATGGAGGGTTTGTGTCACTGTGAGTTGGGGGTGGGGGCACGAAGGGAGACTCAGCCAATCTCAGTGTATGCATGGTTGTACTTTGACAACAAAGGTTCATTCATTCATTCTCCCTCCCTCCCTCCCTCCCTCCCTCCCTCCCTCTCTCTGTATATATATGTATGTTTATAAGAGTAAAACAATAAGTATAACAATAAGAACTAAAGAAGCTTCTTGAGTGAGAAGTTGTATGTCTTCAAGAAAAAAAACACCAATGGAAGTCCACTTGGCTTTTGACAAAGCACCCTTGGGACATCCAGATCGAATATATGTAGGAGCAAGCTATTTGACCAGGAGCAATACATCCAGGAAGGGGGCCCTTAACACATTCAGCCCCTCAGGCATGGAAGGAAAAGCTTACAGGGTTGGGGCCGTTCTGATCTCCAAAAGGGATTATCTTGTCAGAATCTGGTCATTAATGTCAGCCATGTGTGCTTATCCAAACCTATTGAGGCTTGAACAGAAAGAGCGACTACTAACTCTTTCAGATGCTTAAATTACTTTTCACTTTGTTCCTTTTTTCCCTTCTTCTTCATTTCACTGTGTTAAACTGGGTGGAGTGTTTTATGGATAGAACACTGGCACATAGGTAAAGGTAAAGGTTCCCCCGCATGTGCGTGCTAGTCGTTTCTGACTCTAGGGGCCGGTGCTCATCTCCGTTTCAAAGCCGAAGAGCCAGCGCTTGTCCGAGGACGTCTCCGTGGTCATGTGGCCGGCATGACTAGACGCCAAAGGCGCACGGAACGCTGTTACCTTCCCACCGGAGAGGTCCCTATTTTTCTACTTGCATTTTGACGTGCTTTCGAACTGCTAGGTTGGCAGAAGCTGGGACGAGTAACAGGCGCTCACTCTGTTACGCGGCACTCCGGATTCGACCTGCCAAACTGCTGACCTTCTGATCGACAAGCTCAGCGTCCCAACCCACTGAGCCACCGCATCCCTACTGGCACATATAAGGAACCAAATAAACCATGAAAGCAGCTTACCTTCCAAGGGTATCAGCCAAAAACCCAGCCATCACTGAGGCAAATATAGCTCCAAGTGGGAATAAAGCAATATTGATGGTCAACGCCACCCAAGGAAACTTTGGGAGATTTACCACTTGAAAAGATGTCTTGTTATAAAATTCTTGCAGGAGCTAGGAGAGAAACATAAAGCCATGCACATGGCATCAAAGACACAAGTTGGGGACCAAATAAATTTTGGAGGGCAGTGATGCAGCTGTTAGAAATGACCTTACCAATGGCCTTGTGGTTTATTTCATTGATAAAGAACAACAACATTTTCTAACTCAAGAATGATATTAGTTGAAAGTAAGCCCCACTTGCAGTATAGAAAACAGGCAAAAAAAATGTGAAACATGTATTCTTGCATTATCCATCTTATATGGCCATCATTCCTTTTTCATTGAGCAACTTTTTTTTAGCAAAAATGAAAGTGGGAATTAGAAGGCATTTATTTATCTCTAATTAGATTAGTAACAATACAAGTTTTGCTTAGACATATTAAGCCTGTAAGCATAGCAACTTAGAATCTTACTACATTCTTCTGTTCAAGCTTTATGTATATTGGGTACATTATCTTCTATCATGAATCAACCATATTTAAGTGATAACTGACTGTTATATATAACAATAAAAAAGGTAAAGGTAAGGTTCCCCTGCACATGCGTGCTAGTCTTTTCCAACTCTAGGGGCCGGTGCTCATCTCCGTTTCAAAGCCGAAGAGCCAGTGCTTGTCTGAAGACATCTCCGTGGTCATGTGGCCGGCATGACTAGACGCCAAAGGCGCACGGAACGCTGTTACCTTCCCACCGTAGGGGTCCCTATTTTTCTACTTGCATTTTTACGTGCTTTCGAACTGCTAGGTTGGCAGAAGCTGGGACGAGTAACAGGTGCTCACTCTGTTATGCGGCACTCGGGATTTGACCCGCCAAACTGCCGACCTTCTGATCAACAAGCTCAGCGTCCCAACCCACTGAGCCACCGCGTCCCTATATATAACAATAGGGATGTGAAAATCAACTCAAATCCAATCTGAATTATTGATTCGGTTGAGAATTGCTTTGATACAAAGCACTGACTTGGATGAGTTTGATTCCACTTTGCTGGTCAATTTAAAGAAGCAGCCCATTTGATACGAAAAATTGTTCTGAACAGATACTTGATACAATTTAGAGGTAACATCTCTGAAGTGAAACGGCCTGCTCCACTACTCCAAGTATACATCATTCCAGCTTGTTCCTACTCCTAGGTTGCGATTTAGGAAAGGTGACCTCCGTCTTTCTCCCAATTCACCTTTAGTCTGAGTTTATCATTGGTAGGTCTCCCTTGGAAAGTTCAAAATTTTACAAGGGTTCCCAGGAACGTGATGTTTATTGCAACATCAGAATTGATGTCTGCTCAGATAGATGAAAGCTTTTGATACTTAAGCATCCAAAACATTTTGACCTCATCATTTTTTTAGTACAGTGGTGGTGAACCTTTTTGAGACCAAGTGCCCAAACTGCAACCCGAAACCCACTTATACATCACTGGGTGCCAAGGGCGTGGCCACTGAGTGGGCAATGCTCCAGCAACCCGATCTGGGTGTTGGAGGCCTGCAAAATCAGTCGTGGGGGGGAGGGGAGCGAAATCGTTCTGCAGCCCTAGATCTGGGCAGCAGAAGCATTTTGCAGGCCTCCGATGCCTGGATTGGGCTGCTGGAGCATCGTAAAATGATCGGCCATGGGCGGGGGCGTGAAATCGCTCCATGTTCTGTACCAGCCTGCTACCGGCCTTGCAGAAAGGCAACCCCTGTACAAACGGCAGAGGCTGGAGAGCGTCTGAGGCTGGAAGGCGTCTGCCAAGATTTATTACACAAACAACAGAACAAGAAACAAACTACCGGAACTTTGATCCTCAAACGGAGCGGTTGCTTTCAGCAACCAGCCCTTCCCCAAACACTCCCTTTATTAGAGTTCAGGGCGTGGCCTCCCTGTGCCTCCTTCCGAGGAGTCCCACAGCCTTTCTCTGCTTGTTCCTGCTTGACTGCCTCCTGCGTCGGGCGTCCTTGAACAGGGCCAGCTGTGGGTCATCATCATCCGCACTGTCGGGCTCGCGCAGCTGAGAAGAGGGCCCTGGCTGGAGGCTCTGCGAAGCCTCCAAGCCATCATCAGCAAGTTCGTCTTCAACACCCTCCTCCTCCCCCTTGTCTGAGTCATCCGAGACATCCGAGCCGGCTGCCGGACCCACAGGCTGGCCCTGAATCACAACACTCCAGAGGCTTACCTGGACTTGTGCTGCAGCTGCCTCCACCATCCAGCTGAGATCTGCCCAGCTCTTGCAGCTGCTCCCTGACTCTCAGTGCAGAGAGAAAGAGAGCAAGAGTGCAGGAGCACATGGAGAGGGGGTGGGGCAGCCTGGCCCCACCTCCCTCTTGCGTGATGGCGTGTATGCCCACAGGGACGGCTCTGCATACCGCGTGTGGCACGTGTGCCATGGGTTCACCACCCCTGTTTTAGTAGATCACTTAGAGTGACAGTGCCTTTGAAGACCACGCAAAATTCAGCATCTCAATTACTGGTGGGCATCACCTGGAAAGATCACATCACACCTATGCTTCTGGTTTCATATTGGTTTCCAATAGATTTCTAAGTGAAGATAATCCCCATTCCAACTTCAAACATAATTGGAGATATTCTAGTGTGGCCACTTTCCCTCCTATATCTTCAGTGATGAGAAACAGACAGTTTTTTAGTTGAGGGAAAAGACTCTACTCCCACTGTATATCCAACTTGTAACCCCATAGTTTCTTTGGATTTTTTTAAATTAGTTTATAATATACAATACAAAAATACAAAAGAAAACAGCAGGAAAATAGGGGAGGGAAAAGGGAAGGGAAAAGTGTGGGGAAAAAGAAAGAAAAGGCGTTGACTCCCGACTTCCTTTTCTGCACTGGAATAAGATACTAATATCAAACCTCGACTTTTTACTTTTGCATAATAATACAAGCTAGCCATTTCTATAACAACCAAACTATTAATCGATAAAACCTCAGATCAAAGTTTCATTTATTTCCACCTCAGTGTTCAGAAGTGGTTTCCGAGTAGAAACAAAATTGTATTTCATTTTCTTTGATCAAAACTGCAGATCCCACCCATCAAGGAATATAACCCCATAGTTTCTGTAGGGCGGGCAGGAACATGGAATATGGTTGAAATTGTCAAGTCTCACTCCAGAAATCAAAATAATAATAATAATCTCTCGTAAAAGAAACCCAGGCAGGTATACAAAAAAAGAAGAAGACAGAATCACTTGAGCAATTAAATCCTATGCACACCACTTAGTTTAGAAAGTCATTTGTATTACAGAAAGATCTTACCACACCAGGAGAATAAATTATCCAGATAAAGTAACCATAGTGAAGGCTTAGGATGCTGGACACTGAAGAAACCCAGAGAAGTGTCTTTGTCAACTCCTATTAAAAAACATAATAATAATACCATGCTGTGAGTTGAATGTATGTGTGTATATATCTATCTATCTATCTATATCTATATCTATATCCATATCTATATCTATATCTATATCTATATCTATATCTATATCTATATCTATATCTATATCTATATCTATATCTATATCTATATCTATATCTATATCTATATCTATATCTTCTATCTATCTATCTATATCTCTATCTATCTATCTATATGGATCTTTGGTCATTCGGAAAACATATATATATATATATATATATATATATATATATATATATATATATATATATATATATATATATATATATATATATATATATATATATATATATATATATATATATATATATATATATATATATATATGTTAGATGCTTGTTAACTATTTAGATTACCTTGCTAGGCCCCAAACATGGGACAAATCTTTATTTCCTGTTTCAGCCTAACCGAAGGCCATCCACAGGCAGTAGTCACAACAGTGACAGCTCATATTTGTATAAATTTTAGATTGCTAACAAAGAATTAAAGGGAGACTGATATGCATTTCAAACTTATTTGTTTTCATCAGTCAGCCATACCCTTCTGAGATTCGAACTGGGCTGATTGCACATTAGGCAGTTGTTTTAACGTCTAGGCCGCAAGCTCTATCTCACTTTGTTAGCTGAGAAGCAAGGGAGATATGTGTTAGATGCTTGTTAACTATTTAGATTACCTTGCTAGGCCCCAAACATGGGACAAATCTTTATTTCCTGTTTCAGCCTAACCGAAGGCCATCCACAGGCAGTAGTCACAACAGTGACAGCTCATATTTGTATAAATTTTAGATTGCTAACAAATAATTAAAGGGAGACTGATATGCATTTCAAACTTATTTGTTTTCATCAGTCAGCCATACCCTTCTGAGATTCGATATATATACTGATGATCACATGACCTCAGGATACTGCAAACATGGTTAATACATGCAGGTTGCCAAATTTTTAATGCTATGTAATTGTGAGGAATGGTTGTAAATATTTTTTAAAAAAAACCTTAACTTTAACAGTTGCTAAACAAATGGTTTAAAGGCAAGAACTATCTGTAGTGCTATAACATGTACAAGAGAAGTCTCCTTCATATTGCTGTGTTAATGCGCTTCTTCATTGTGGTGCTCTATTCATGGAATTTCCCCACAATAGACAACAGTCTGATATCTTTTCTCATGAAAAATCAGGGTCAAAGAAAAGAATCAGAATCGAGCTGGAAGGGACCTTGAAGGCTTCTCGTCCAGCCCCCTACTCAAGTTGGAGATCCTATACCATTTCAGACAAGTGTCTCTTCTTCAAAAATCTCCAGTGAAGAAGCACCCATGATGTCTGAAGGCAAGCTGTTCGAATAGTTAATTGTCCTCACTGTTAGGAAGTTTCTCCTTAATTTCAGGTTGCTTCTCTCCTTGATTGGTTTCCATCCAATGTTTCTTATCCTGCCTTCTGGTACTTTGGAGAATCAATTGACCCCCCCTCCTCCTTGTGGCAACCTCTCAAACACTGGAGCACTGCTATCATGTCCCCCCCCCCTACTCCTTCTTTTCTCTAGACTAGCCAAACCCAAATCCTGCAACCGTTCTTTGCATGTTTTAGTCTCCTCACCAGTTACTAAAAGAGTTGGGTTAAAAACGTTTGATTCTGACATGGATGTCTTTTGCATTTGCTGAGTTTTGTGACATGGATCCTGTGAATCATCCTAGAAATTACACATACATTATCTTTAGTAAGTCTACCAAAGTTTAATTAAAAGATCATGCTGAAAACCCTGAAAACAATGATATCAGTTTTGATTATCATCATATGTTTAAGTTTGTCCAGACTCACACTTTTTGATGATTTCTTCAGGACTGTTTCTTCCCTGACATCTTTAGTCATTAATTGTACACTTTTCGTATGTTTATCCATGTTTATGTCCACTAATGGGAAGTAACTCAGGATCACCTGTAGGACCATGAGAACAAGCTGGACTGTTGGTTATCTAGTATCTATTCTACTATCTTTCTTAAGAATACATGTATTTGATTTCAGGATCAGGTCAGAAGCAATAAAACAGGTAACTCCAGGAAGGAATTATCCTTTAAATAAGAAATTCAAAAGTATATTGACTCTGGAGAACTATAAAATATAAGCAAGCAAATCAGCCATATCAAATGTAGTTGGGTGGATTATTTGACCACACAAATTTCCCATAAATCTTATTTTGAATCCACACCAATCTATGCATATATACTCATACACACACATGTGTTTATGTGGCAGAACATTGCAACACATTTTGATAATTGAAACATTGGCGGGATTTTTATGATCCCTCGACTACTGGTGATTATTTGGTGGGAGTTTACTGATTCAGTATCCCTGGAATTTTTTGAACAGCAGAAACAGAAGGAATCCAGGAATTGATGCACCCATGCTATCCAAACTGCCATAAAATGGGAAGTTATAGAACCTGTTCACCTGACTCAATTTCTCACGACACAAATAAGCAATGGAAACACAAACGTTCTCTAGTTTCTCCTAGAAGTGAGTAAAGATTCTAGAATTAATCCAAGCTGAATGCTCTTCTTTTCTTTGAAACAATATTTTAAATTCAAACTCTAACAGCCCTTCAGGAACCAATCAGAGGAAGGATATGAGAACGTTCCAGGAGAATCTGTTGACAGTTGGAAGTGGAAAGTGATTGATAATCTCTGTCAAGAAAACAGTGTAGGATGATAGTTTTGAAACAACTGAACGTGTTAATTTCTAGTGCTGAAGGAAACAAAGGAGGAATTAGGGGGACACAGAAGGAAAGCCCATTTTGTTGTGCATAATAAGCTCATTAATTGGTCTACTTCTGTCATCACAAAAGCAGGATGGGTATTGTTAACATCTCTTAACATCTGATGGTTTTTGTTACATTTTTTTAAAAATTCCATTTATATCCCGCCCTTCTCTGAAGACTCAGGGCGACTTACAAGCTTAGCAGTAGCCTTCATTCTATGTATATGCCTGCTTATTAGGGCTTTCACACACACCCCAAGTGGCATTATTACAAAGTCAGCTTATTGCCCCCAACAATCTGGGTCCTCATTTTACCTACCTCGGAAGGATGGAAGGCTGAGTCAACCTTGAGCTTGGTGGGACTCGAACCTGCACTAATTGCAGGCAGCTGGTGTTACTTAAGGAGGCATTAGCCCACTGCTCCACCAAGGCTCCACCAAGGCTCCACATTTGCTTTTGAAACACTGCAAATATGTGGAAGTGGTATCAAACTGTGGGTTTCCACATCTCCCAATATTTCTCAGGTAAAAATAGGTGCATGAGAGAGCCAGTTTGGTATTGTAGTTAAGACACGGGCCTGAAAAAATCAGGAAATGGTGAGTTCTAGCCCTGTCTTGGCATGAAAGCTGACTGGACGTACAGGTGGTCCTCAGCTTACAACTTACAACACTTCATCTAGTGACCGTATGAAGTTACAACAGCACAGACAAAAAGTGACTTGTGACCATTTTTCACACTTACGGCCATTTCAGCATCCCCATGGTCATGTGATCAAAATTCAGACACATGGGAACTGACTCCTATTTAGGACGCTTACAGTGCCCTAGACCCCTTTTGCAACTTTCTTTTTTTTTTTATTGAAAAGTTTTAACATACAATTTTTCTTTAAACCCCCCCTCCCCCTCCCTTCACCCTCCCCCCCTACCTCTCCCCCCTCCCCCCCTCCCCCCCCCGACTTCCCAGAGCTAAATACAAGGTATATATATAAAAAACCAATCCTAAACAATCATATACTAACAACTATAAGCTCTAAAATCCATCACTCTCTAGCTTATATAGGATAAAACAAACCTTAGTAATATTAAATATATATATAAAAAAAAACTAAAAGAAAAAAAAGAAGAAAAAAGAAAGAAGACTTATTCAAATGCTACATAAAACTTCTTAACCCTATACTTATTCTGGATAAACTCAATCCATTTTCTCCATTCCATAATATAGCGTTCTTGCGAGTGATCTTTCAAATAGGCCGAAATCTTCGCCATCTCTGCCAGGTCGGAAACCTTTAAAGTCCACTCTTCTATAGATGGCAGTTCCTCTTTCTTCCAATACTGACCTATCAAGAGTCTTGCAACTTTCTGACAAGCAAAGTCAGTGGGGAAGCCAGAGTCACTTAACAACCACACCTGTAGTGATTCTCTTAGCAACTGTGTTAAGAACAGTCATAAAATGGAACCAAGCTCACTTCACAAAGGTCTCACTTAGCAGCAGAAATATTGGGAGGGTACCTGTACGCCGCATGTTAATTGCCTTCAGTTATTTCTCAAAATGATAAAAGTGGGATAAAAACCAAATCAGTAATGATCTGAGGACAGTTTGGTTGAAGTTTTTCCCGACCACATTTTTTCCAGAGACTTTTCGCTGAGCAATCTGTGTGTGTGTTTTTTCCCCCTGAGATATGGGCAATTTCCATTGTTTTCAAAGACTTTTTAATGCTTAGATGCCTTATGGCTTAACATTAGTTAAGACAAAATTTCTAATCCAGTTGTAATGGTCTCAGCAGTAGAGAAAAAAAAAACACTTGTATTTTAGCAGCTTAGAAAGGAACTCAGTGAATCATTAGGGAAGGCTCTGATGTCATGATGGACCATTTTTTAAACAAATATTTTATTTATTTTAATTTTTGAGGCTAAGCAACAGTGAGCTCTCTTTTTGTAGATCTTCTTTCTCTCACACACTCTCTCTTTTCCTGACATCCTCTTTTCTTCATCTCACTGAATAACAAAATAACAGAATAACAGAGTTAAAAGGGACCTTGGAGATCTCCAGGGGTAGGTAACTTTGGCTCTTTTATGACTTGTGGACTTCAACTCCCAGAATTCGTGAGCCAGCCCTGCTGAGGGGAAAGAGAGAGGTTTCCAAGCAGAGCCATGCTGGCTCAGGAATTCTGGGAGTTGAAGTCCACGAGTCATAAAAGAACCAAGGTTGCCTACCCCTGGCCTAGGCCTAGGCCGCTTTATGACTTGTGGACTTCAACTCCCAGAATTCGTGAGCCAGCCCTGCTGAGGGGAAAGGGAGAGGTTTCCAAGCTGAGCCATGCTGGCTCAGGAATTCTGGGAGTTGAAGTCCACGAGTCATAAAAGAGCCAAATTTGCCTACCCCTGTCCTAGTCCAACCCCCTGTTCATGCAGGAACTCCTACACCATTTCAGACAAATGTTTATGGAGATTCTCAGGCATCCAGGTCATGGTTGTCCCAAAAGTGTTTTGTTTTTTTTCAGGAGGCAACTGGACTTTCTTGTTTTTCTTTGAAGACGTTTCGCTTCTCATCCAAGAAGCTTCTTCAGCTCTGACTGGAGCTGGATGCTACAGCTTCAGCATCTTTTTTTGTGTGTTGTGGTTACCAAAACTGGATGGAGCATTCCAAGTGTGTTCTTACAAAAGCAATATAAATCAGTACTAACGCTTCACATGATATTCATGCTATCCCTCTGTTGACCCAGCCTAGGACTGCATTAATGTTTTTTGGCAGCTGCAGCACTCTGCTGGCTCATATTTCAGTTGTTGTCCACTAGGACATGTACATCCTCCTCACAGTTACTGCTAATGAGCTAGATACCACCTATTCTGTATCAATGCATTGTGTTGTTTTTTCTTGTCTAAATGTAAAACCTAACTTTTCTCACCATTAAATTGCATTTTGTTAGATAGGGCCTAGTGTTAAAGTCTAGAAGTCTAGAACATCTGAAGACTTTCTCTCCAAAATCTGCAAACCTAACAGTTCCTTGAAAATAAAAGAGAAAAAAAAATGCAAGCTATGTTTGCAAGGGAAGTCAATTCTGAGGAAATTGGAGGGTATACTTTGCTAAAATATCAGTCTAAATGTCAGCTAAGTTGTTGGTTGTTAACCAGAAGGAATACTCCACAGATCAATTAAACTGGACAGTTGAAGAAAAACAAGATTCTGTTTTTAATTCTGATTTCAAAAGAAATACATAAATAAACACAAAGGCACAAAATTAGTTCAGAGGATATCTTCAAGCTCTTTTTTTGCCTTCTCTGTCTTGACGTGGATCTTTCTGTTTCTCTGTATCGCCATGCTTGTTTTGATATCCTTAAAAGTCTGATTTTTGGTCTCTGGGATATATATGTAGACGAATACCAAGGTGGCTACACAGAATGGACCAAAGATGAGTAAGGCATATGATCCAAGTTTCTTCTGAAGATGTAAAAGAATTATTTTGTGGGGGAGGAAAGAGAGAAACAGTGTTGAAGGAAGCTTTATATCAAAATAGATTTTATTCCTTATAATATCTCCATCTTCCCTTAAACATTAACAGAATCCACAATGGGGTGAGAATCAGTGTCTCTGCTAGATAACTGACAGTCAAGCTGGAACTAAGTTAATCAAGTACAAATAGCAAATGGAGGAAAATCTTTTACTCAACCTTCCTTGACCATCACCACCCCCAAATAAGTTACTCAGACTCAATCCATACATCAAAGGAGAAGGTCTGTAAACACAAACAGGTTTAATTAAAACTGTATCCCAGAGGAACTGCATGTGCGCCAGCATAAACATCACAGATGACACGTACCTATACAGGCCCATTCCCTTCATGTGTAACACACTAGAACCAGCATGTGCATATATCTACACCCCTCAAGACCCACATTAAGGACAAGCTCCCCTATAAAACAGTCCTTTTGTGCCTCATTTTCTTCCCCACAAGGAAACCTCTTTGCTTTTGTGAGTAAATAAAATCTCCTTTCATCACAGCTGTCTGGATTTCATTTTGAATGGTTCTTCCACAATCCCAGCTCAAGTTGGAACCCCGAATTATTCTTCTGACAGTGTCCATATAGAAGTTTATTTGATTGTTGCAAATACTGGGGACATCTGCCCACCCTGTGCTCCTCCAAAGGCTACAAGCAAGCTATTTCCATTCATACCAGGGTTCACCAATGCAAAATCTTAACATTTTTTTTTCTTTAGAAGCTGATATTGTATCACTTGCTTCCAAGACAGCAAACCATCTTTTATCTTTTGAACCATGGACCACACTGGCCTTTGAGTGGAAGGCTGGGGGCTGAAGTGAAACAAGAGGAACCAGTAAAGGAGAATATTAGTAACTCAGGGTTGGAATAAGTATTGTGTAGTGGGTCCGACGCAAGGAAGAGACGCCAGCCGGTGTGTGGTCTCGGGTTCGGATGCGGTGACCGGCGTGGTCCGGTCGGCTGATCGGCTGGTGGTCATGGGGAGAAGGAAGGAAAATGCCTTTCCCTTCAGCTCGCGGAGTGTTTCCCCAGTGACTTCAGCTCTAGGTCGGCATCAATCCCACCTTCGTCGCCACTATTGTGTAGTGGGTCCGACGCAAGGAAGAGACGCCAGCCGGTGTGTGAGTTCAGCTCTTTATTGGAGGGGGGTAGCGAACTGGGAAATGAGGGTTACCTGGCCTCCTTAAATACCTAGCCAGGTAAGCGAACAGCCAATGGGGTTGGCCCTAGGTTTCCCACCGAAACTGGGTTTCCCACCAAAACCGTTCAGGCCAACGCCCCCTGGTGGCTGTTGCTATGCAGGTGCCTGCATACATAACAATGAGGGGTCTCCTCGGTGCTCTCTGAGCTTGGTGGTTTTCTTGCAGACATTGCATTAGCCAAACCAGGTAACATTATCAGTGCACCAAAAGACTCCTCATGAAACAAGAGGACTGAACAGAGTGAAAAGTCTGTTGGGATCGAAACAAGTAGTACATTAAATCAAAATAGTCGGTATGATTAGCCTCTTTGCATTTTCCATCATTCAGTTGTTTTTTGCCCAGGCCACCACCAACTGCTTTTGAAATAAATATTTCCTTCCCTAGCCCACTAATCCTCATTCATAACAGAAGCTAATCTATCAAGAAAAAAACAAAACAAAACCCAGCAACTAAGTTTGAACCCAGAGCATGTGTAATTTACCCTCTGCATGATCCAGATAGCAGCCTTTGTACATGTGCAAAATGCATATGTTATACAGAAGGTGTAGAATTTCAATCAAATGTCATGAATACTACCTTGACTATGTTTTCTTTTTCTTTGAAGATAATGAATTTATTTATTTATTTATTTAATTTGTATACCGCCCTTCTGCCAAAGGACTCAGGGCGGTGAACAGGGCAATACAATTTAGGATGGCTATAGAGCATTGCATGCCAAAACTACTAGACACAAAGACAGTTTTTATTCCCCCTGTGCCATCACTCTGCTGAACACTTAATTCCTACAGCACTGTCTCACTTCTCATCTTTCCTACTATCTTCCTACTCTCTCCTCCTATTGGTTTCTGATGATTTATCAATGGTTGTTCTTTATGATCTATGACCTATTACTTGCTGTTTGTATGTGAGCGTATGCATCAGAGACAAAATTCCTTGTGTGTCCAGTTACACTTGGCCAATAAAGAATACTATGATTTTATGATTTAGCATTATAACCTGCGTTCACCCAACCTGTATTGCACATGGTTGTAAATTCAATGTACGTAAAAATGGGGTAGGATTTGGGATTATAACACTTCCTCTGCCATCTTGCAAAGTTATACACACTCCCTGTGGACACTTCTATGTCTAAAATAGTGGTTCTCAACTCTGGCAAATTTAAAATGTGTGGATGTCAGCTCCCGGAATTCTGCAGCCAGCATGCTGGCTGAGGAATTATAGTAGTTGAAGTCCACTCAACCTAAAGTTGCCAAGATTGAAAAACAGTACTTTAGCAATGGTAATAGCACTTAGACTTCTATACTGCTACATAGTGCTTTATAACACTTTGAGTGGTTTACAGAGTCAATGTATTTGCCCCCAACAACCTGGGTCCTCATTTTACTGACCTCGCAAGGGTGGAAGGCTGAGTCAACCTTGAGCCAGTCCGGAGTTCCAAACTGTAGAGTCTGCCTGTAATACTGCATTCTGACCACTGTGCCACCACATCTGTTAGCTTGTTAAGTGAAGTCAGGACAACTCACTTATTTTAAGATTTTAAATGAGGGGGATGTTTGGTTTCTTGGGGTCATTTTCAGACCAAGAGAGCTGTCCTACCACAGTTTGAATGATACGGTTCTGTACGTATGATTTGGAGGTCAGGATGATAAATGGGATGGTGAAAGGGCTGCTATATTTTGCCCCTCTATTTAATAAACTCTGTTTAATAAACTACTATGCCATTTCCACTAAGCTTCAGACTCACTCACCTTCATTTTATCACGCAACAGGTTTACGAGAATATTGGTTAGGCAGTACACAGTTCCTGAAATTGCAAAAGCTGATGCTCGTGCTGATTGAAGGAACAACTCCAGTGAAATTATTACTGAAATTACATCTTGGTAGAGAGAAAAGATGTTAAGTCACATAATGTCCTTTTCCCACTGACCAGGAGCCTCCCCATCCATCCCCTTCTCTTTTCATAACTTGCATTTCATTCACTTACTTGGTCCTATGCAATATGAAGCTACGTAGATGACAAGCAAGCTGACACAGAAATAAGTGAACACAGTGGTAATCTGTGGGAGAAAATTGGTCGCAATTGAGCAAAACATCTATAAAGTTACAAAGTTTGTTGGAAAGGATCATCCCAAAGGTGCTTTCTCCAAATGGCAACTGGACTTTCTTGTTGTTGTTTTTTACCCCCTTGAAAATAAGTTTCTTCTTATTCCAGATAAGCTTCTTGGATGAAAAGAGAAACATTTTCAAGGGAAAAAAAAAACAAAAAAAGTCCAGTTTCTTTCTTTCTTTTTTGGAAAAGCATCTTTGGGACAACCAAGACCTGGATGATTGAGAATCTGTATAGACATTGAAAAGGATCTTTTGTCTTTCTGACTGGGAAAACCCTAATGTGAAATCATGAAGGAGACGACAGACTGGATGAGCCAGTGGGAGGAGTCCAACAGGGACTTAGTCTAGAATCTCTACACGGGCACAAAAGGGTGTAGCCTAATCCCCAACCCCGTATGTTGTTGAACCTTCTCAAGTCTGACCTTTATGCAAACTGCCAACCTGAGGGGGATTCCTGTGTGATAGACTTGAACAATAAAACAGCTAATTAAACTCTTCAAATTGGTTGTTTGCACCTGACAAATCACATTGAGGAGCTGAACAATTCAAGCAAGCACATTTCTTGGGGAAAAGCTTACCGTCCTGTTTCCCTTCACCTTACAGATCTTTATTCAAAATCCAAAGTATTAAATTAGGCACTGCTTCCTTCCTCTTTGGAAAAGACACTCTTTAACTTCCATTGACTGTAAAATAAATTCCTTCAAAAATGTTTCACAAGAGAAAAAAAAACCTATGGCATTCTCATGAGTGGGAGTGTGTGGCTTTGTACATATTCATTTACAAGGTAGTCAAAGTAGAGTGTCAGCACACAGTTTTTAAGTAGACAGTCTCCAGGCACCTGTTTCTTTCCTGCCTTCCCACACTTCCATTAAACCTGGAATTACCCCATTACCAGGCGGTAAAAAGAGGCAGCTGGAGATTTGTACCTCCAGACTTGTACGTTTCTGTAATGTAGTCTTACAATAAAGTAGAATTAACTCATCTGATTGTGTGTTCTATCTGGTCTACCCAGGACATCTGGCATCAATCTTACTGGAAGAAGTGCCTCTTCTCTGTGTCAGTGGCAATGGAAAGCTTCCCCTTGTTGTGATTGAGGTGCTGATATGCAAACTATTAAACATATTGTAGAAATTGTCCATGGTGTGCATGCTCTGGTTCCCTAGAACAGAATTCCCCAACCTTTCCGGATTAGTGGAAAGTGGGTGAGAGGGGAAAGAGGGGAAGGGTTGGTGGTAGGGGCAGGCAAGTGTGCATGTGTGTGCAAATGCACAAGCACCTGTTGCCTGCTGAGTGACACCAAGAGCACCCGTGACACTCATGTGAGTGAAGCCCTGAGTGCTCGCAGAAGTGGGGCCATGAACTCCCCTGAAGTTCGCATAAGTGGGGCCATGAGCATCCCATGATGCTCGCACCACCAATCAGGGCCCAGGTGCTGCAACACTTGCAGGAGTGTGGCCCCAAGCATCCATAATGCTCATGTGTGGGGGGCTGCACACACATATGCACGTACACCAGCCAGCCACTCAAGCGGCCCAGTTGCAAATAGGCCATGGACCGGTAGTAGGCTGTGACCCATAGGTTGGGGACCCCTGCCCTAGAAGATCTGCACAAAGCAACACCAGAGGCAATTGTTTGGATAGCTGAATTGGACCTCTAGTTATGAGGCTACTGGTGTGCCCTCATAGAAGTTTTGTATATAATTATGTGGATTGTGTGCACGTTTACTTCTCCTCATCATATGCTAAATTAAAAAAAAATGACCATCTTTTTTTACCAACTGATCAGGTCCTTCTTAAATTTCTTTCTCTGATCCCTCTGAGTGCTCAGATGAGGGGTCCTCACATTATTATTATTATTATTATTATTATTATTATTATTATTATTATTATTATTATTATTATTATTATTATTTATTTTAATTCCATTTATATCCCACCCTTCTCCGAAGACTCAGGGCGGCTTACAAGCTTAGCAGTAGCCTTCATTCTATGTATATGCCTGCTTATTAGGGCTTTCACACACACCCCCAAGCAGCATTATTACAAAGTCAGCTTAATTGCCCCCCACAATCTGGGTCCTCATTTTACCTACCTCGGAAGGATGGAAGGCTGAGTCAACCTTGAGCCTGGTGGGATGCGAACCTGCATTAATTGCAGGCAGCTGGTGTTACTTAAGGAGGCATTAGCCCACTGCTCCACCAAGGCTCTTAATCTAATTATCTAGTACAAGGGTCTTCAAACCTTGGCCCTTTTATGACTTGTGGACTTCAACTCCCAGAATTCCTCAGCCAGGCACACTGGCTGAGGAATTCTGGGAGTTGAAGTCCACAAGTCATGAAAGGGCCAAGTTTGAAGACCCCTGATCTAGTACCCTCAAGGTCATTTTCCTGCACCATTATAATGGGAGAATTTTAAAGAAATTTGAGTAGTGAGAATGCCACAGGCTGATAAAGTTATAGCATAGGTTGAGAATTCTGAAGGGTAGTTGAAAATGACTTGGAAAACTGAGACCTCTTTAGCAATGTTGGATTCTAAAGCAACCCTTCTCTCCAATGTTTTCCTCCATAACCTATTATTCAAAAGTTCAGGCATTTTCAGAAATTGTTGTTCCTCTCTATAACTTTTCTTTAAGGGCCTTGAAATTTTGACCTCCAACCGTGACTTTGGAGTATGTATCATTCTTAGCATTTTTTTCCCCCTCCATCTTTGCTACTTTACCTGAAATTGCAACAATTCAAGGACCACAACCACCAAAATGAGAATAATGGTGCAAATTGTAAGACCAAGCAGAAAAAGAATCTTTCGGCCCAAGTAGTCAACAAAATATGTCTGGAAAATAGTAAAGATCAGGAAGCATGAACAAGTACTAGGTTAACACAACAGCAAACTATAGCAAAAGATTTCAAAGAGCTAGTACCAGTCAGAAGGATTAACCAGGTGCACTCCTAAGTAAATCTACTTGTGTATCAGTTGCACCGACTCTTGGATTAAATTGTCCTATTCACTACCACTTAAACATGGTTGTGTCCTACTTAGAATATTTATTTATTTATTTATTGATGGGATTTATATCCCGCCCTATCTCCCGAAGGACTGAGGGCGGCTAACAACAAAACATATAATAAGTACAGAAATCAAGATAAAAATAAAATTGAGAACATCTGTGCAATAAATGAAAATTAGAGAATTTAAAAAATAAATTAAAAATTCTAAATATAAATTAATTAAAATGCCTGTCAGTCCAGGTCAGCCTGATGGAACAGGAGTGTTTTGAGGCCGCGGCGAAAGGATTGGAGGTTTTGGGCCATCCGAAGCTCAGGGGGGAGCTGATTCCATAGGGCTGGCGCTCCCACAGAGAAGGCCCTCCCCCTGGTGGTCGCCAGCCGACATTGCCTAGCTGACGGTACCCTGAGGAGGCCTTCTCTGTGTGAGCGTACTGGCCGATGGGAATTTGTTCCCGGCAGCAGATGGTCCTGCAAGTATCCCGGGCCTAAGCCATGTAGGGCTTTAAAGGTAAGTACCAGCACCTTAAATCTCACCCGGAGGGCAACCGGTAACCAATGCAGCTCACGCAGGAGGGGTGTAATATGGGAGTATCGGGGAGCTCCCATCACAACCCGTGCAGCTGCATTCTGCACCAGCTGAAGCCTCCGGGTGGTCTTCAAGGGCAGCCCCATGTAGAGAGCATTACAGAATATCTCAGTAACCTCTACATGGGGCAGCCCTTGAAGACTACTCCAAAGTTGCAGCAGTCCAGAATACAGCAGCACAGCAGTTATTGGTACACCTCAGTATGCCCATGTAATATGACTACTTTGTGAACTACACTTGCTCCCACTGACTCCCATTGCTTCCGGAAGCAATTCAAAGTAATGGTTATCATCTACAGGGTTCTTCAGGGCTGGGATGATTTGTGAACTGTCTGTCTCCAATAACTGTCCTGCAAGATGTGACATGATTAAAGGTTCAGATATATTAAAAGTTCAGATCCTTTATATTAAAAAAAAAACCACATCATCTGATAGGACTCAGAAAGTGTGGGCATTCTGTTGCCCGTCTTGCAGAACAACATATAATCCAAGATCTAGATAGCCCTGATCCTGCCAACCTTTCATAGAACATAGAATAAAAGAGTTGAAAGGGATATTGGAGGTCTTCTAGCCCAGCCCCCTGCTCAAGCAGGAGACCCTATGCCATTTCAGATAAATGGTTGTCTAGTCTCATTTTGAAAGTCTCCAGTGATGGATCACCCAGAACGTTTGAAGGCAAGCTGTTCCATTGCTTGATTGCTCTCAACGTTAGGCAATTGCTCCTTAGTTCTAGGTTGTTTCTCTCCTTAGTTTCCATCCATTGTTTCTTGTCTTCTGGTGCTTTGGAAAATAGATTTTTTTTTAAATTTTAATTCCATTTATATCCCACCCTTCTCCGAAGACTCAGGGCAGCTTACAAGCTTAGCAGTAGCCTTCATTCTATGTATATGCCTGCTTATTAGGGCTTTCACACACCCCCAAGTGGCATTATTACAAAGTCAGCTTAATTGCCCCCAACAATCTGGGTCCTCATTTTACCTACCTCGGAAGGATGGAAGGCTGAGTCAACCTTGAGCCTGGTGGGATGCGAACCTGCACTAATTGCAGGCAGCTGGTGTTACTTAAGCAGGCATTAGCCCACTGCTCCACCAAGGCTCTTTGACCACCCCTTCCTCATCTTTGAAGAAGGAGTGTCTTTCCAAAGCCACTGAGTACCTGGCTCTCTCTCAAGCAATAGACCCAGACTTTAGGTGGGCTAGATACACACATGGCCTCAGGTATTGTGCACAATCCTGGCATTTTGCTGTAGTTTTTAACTACATGTTAAGACAACATAATTATAACATGTTGGGCATACAGATAAATCACATAAACAACTGCATCATAAAACAGCATCCCTCTCTGTTGCCCAAGCATTTCACAGTGGTGGTTACAAGATGGGAGAAATCCCAAAGGTGCTTTTTCAAAAGGCAACTGCGCTTTGTTTTTCCTCGAAGACGTTGCGCTTCTCATTCAAGAAGCTTCCCCAGTTTTCTCTAGGAAGCGTCTTCACAACTGCATGCAGTTGCCTTTTGAAAGAGCATCTTTGGGATTTCTCTAATCTTGTGATCACCATGGTGAAATACGTTGTTGTGTCTTTTGGTCTGCTTTGGATGTTTTGAAGGGCTTTAGTTGTGTGCTGGGCTGATTCCACATGGTTGTAGAGTAGTCTGTTGGTGGTTTCTTGCTGTACGCAGCGTAACTTTTTTTTTTAAGGGTTTGTGTTGGTTGTGCTGTATTGGGTTGAATGGCTAGGGACTGTTTGATAAAGTTGTGTGGATATCCATTTCCTTGGAATACGTTGTATAGATGCTCTATTTCCTTTTTCTGCTGTTTCGGGATAATATAATGAGACGTATAGCCTTAAACCTGCCTGTCTCATCGTATTTATGTCTAGACTATGGCTTCTTGTCCTGTATATAAATTTATCATGAGGACAATGAGATGTTCCACAGACTGACACAGCTAACAGAATCAAATGCCTTTCTTTAATCAATGAAGCACATATTGACTACTTTCTGTTTATTTTTGGCCCTTTCTAATTATTCCATGTGCATCAATAACACTGTCTCTTTTCAAAAACCACCCTGAACATCTGGCATCTTCCTTTCCCTATAAAGCTAATCATTATTTTGCTACCAACAAAAATTACAACATTTGGTTTCAAAATTTTGGAGCATTTTTTTTTAAATATGTAAGGACTTATTTTGTTGGGTGAAACATTTTTCTTTTGCAAAGAGAAAAAAAACAAAAAACAATGTTTTGAGAGTTTATCACTGTATGCCAACAGTAGAATCTTATAAAGTGGGACAATATTTTGGGGGTTCCATATGCAATCTAGGGGATACAGAGTATCCACTCTTTAGTTGGGAGGAATGAAAGGAAAACAAAAACTTACCGCTAGCAAAGAAGTGAAGCAGAGAAAAACGCTTGTGAATATTTTCAGGAGCCTCATGGAATTGTGTTCCATTTCTATATCCAGCAAGATTTTATAATTATGATAATATAACTGAAAGCAGACAAGAGAACAGTTAAGCATTTTAAGTGAATGAAAGAAGCTACAGGGGCTTTAATGCTGCCATAGAAAACTGAAAACTCCAGATGTTTCTAAACCAGGGGTGTCAAAATGGCGGCCCATGGGCCAGATGTGTCACACGCAGGCCATACCCACCCCAGATACATCATGTGACACAATGGAGTTTGACACCTGTCCTCTAAATTATAACTCCTAGCCTTCCAAAGAAACATAGGGTGCTGGAATTGTAGTTTCGTGGATGGATGGAGTCACTGAAGCAGTAGGCGTGAGCCTAGATGGACTCCAGAAGATGGTAGAGGACAGGAAGGCCTGGAGGAACGTTGTCCATAGGGTCGCGATGGGTCGGACACGACTTCGCAGCTAACAACAACAAACATATTCAGGGTTACCACTTGTTTACTTCTGATATGAGCATTTTGAAAAGCTGATAAACAAATGGGAGAGTCAGCTGCCAATGGAATATATTTATTTCCCAGAGAATACTGTTTGTCTGAAACCAGCCTTCCATATCCTAGAATTCTCCAGATGTGGGAGGCTGTTATATGGATAACCCCCAGCTTTGCCTTCAAGGATTTTGCTGGCTGATGGTTCGTTGATTTGAATTCTCAGGAGTTCATAGGCTGGTTGTAAGTTGATGTGTTTGTTGATGGAATTATTTGTCCAGTCAGTTAGAGATGGGAATTTAATAATAATAATAATAATAATAATAATAATAATAATAATAATAATAATAATAATAATAATAATAATAATAATAATAATAATAATAATAATAATAATAATAATAATGGAAGGGACCTTGGAGGTCATTTAGTCCAACCCTCTGTTGAGGCAGGAAACCCTGTACCATTTCAGAAAAATGGCTGTCCAGTCTCTTCTTAAAAACCTCCAGTGTTGGAGCATTCACAGCTTCTGGAGGCAAGTCATCCCACTGGTTAATTGTTCTCACTCTCAGGAAATTTCTCCTTAGTTCTAGGTTGCTGTTCTCCTTGATTAGTTTCTATCCATTGCTTCTTGAGCTGCCTTCAGGGGCTTTGGAGAATAGCTTGACTCCCTCTTCTTTGTGGCAACCCCTGAGATATTGCAACACTGCTATCATATCCCCCCTCGTTCTTCTCTTCATTAAACCAGACATACCTAATTCCAGCAACCGTTCCTTATATGTTTTAGCCTCCAGCCCCCTGATCATCTTTGTTGCTCTTCTCTGTACTGGAGTCTCAACAACTTTTTTACATCATGGTGACCAAAACTGGATGCAGTATTCCAAGTGTGGCCTTACCAAGGCATTGTAGAGTGGTATTAACAGGCATTGTAAAGTGGTCTCAATTGTCATTGCTAAGGACTACCCTATACTGTATCATGAAGCTACCCAGAAGCCTATATCTAAATATATGTGTCTTACTTACTTCATGGAAGCCGACAAATTGTGATCCACTCATTATGACAACCATACTGAACAG
Organism: Vipera berus; assembly: GCF_964194415.1. Lineage (NCBI taxonomy): Eukaryota > Metazoa > Chordata > Lepidosauria > Squamata > Viperidae > Vipera > Vipera berus. The sequence goes on along the minus strand of NC_138204.1, from coordinate 209,745,011 downwards.
AGGCCACGAGAGGCCTGAGATCTTGCCCATATGAATTATATTTGTTTTCTTCTCTTCCTTCTCTGAGAGATTCTCTTGCTGAAGTTCTTCAATTTCTTCTTCCACATCTCCAGACACCTTTAACCTTTGCAAGACTGAGTGGAAAAAAGAGGCAAATGAGCTCTGAAATGGAAGTGCAGCAATGAGTTTCAGGTCCCACCCCCTTCTTGCTCATCAAGACCAAGCCAGAAGGCAGGTTCCTAGACATCTCCAGGAGAAGCAACCAATACATCTTAATACCATTGTTTTCATTGTTGGTGTTGTTGTTCAAATTAAATAAGAGATATCATTCAGCTGTCATTTTTAGGGAACCTGAAATGACCAAGTCAATTACCTATCTTATAATAGATCATCTTGCAATGGAATTGGCCCAGACAGCATCAGGTGCATTATGTAAAATCTGTTTTGTTTATTTTATTTCTTTATTACTTTACTACTTTATTACTTGAGGTGGCCAACATACACAACACAACTTCCTCCTCCTATTTTTCCCCCACAACAACCCTGTTTAGGTGGACTGGGTGAAGAGAGAGAGTGACTGAATCAAAGTCACCCAGTCAGTGGTCATGCCTAAGGCAGGACTAAAACTCACTGTCTCTTGGCAACTGACTCAAAGTCACCCATCTGGCTGTCATAGCTAATGCAGGAAATGAATTTAAAGTCTCCTGGTGATTGACCCACAGTCACGGAAGCTGCCTGTCATGGCTAAGGCAGGATTACAACTCACTAGAACTGCTTCCTAGCCCGCTACCTTAACCACTAGAGCAAACTGGCTCTACAATTGTTATTATGACTGTATGTGTTTCTATCCCTCCCTATGCTTGCATCATTATTTCTTTTATCTGTATTTTCAAAGCATTCAAATTCATGGGGACCTAGACCTTACTTCTTAGACCAGGGGTGTCAAACTGCCGGCCCATGGGCCGGACGCATCATTCAGAAGCCACACCCACCCCATTGCTGGCAATGGCAAAACAGTCCTGATATGTCTTGTGATGTCACATGACATCGTGAGTTTGACATGTCTGTTGTGATTCAACTTCAGCCTGTGGTTTCGGCAGCTGAATCGGACAATTCTGAGGAGGAGGAGGAGGAGGGGTTTGGAGAGCCTTTGGTTGCAGATGCATAGCAGAGCTCTCAGCCAGGCCCCTCCCATCTTGTTCCTCCTCAGACCCAGCTGTGTGAGCCTGAAAGATTAGATGAAGACGATCCACAGCTGGCTTTGTTCAAGAACGCTCGAAGCAGGAGGCAGTCAAGCAGAAGTGAACAAAGAAAAGCAATGAGGCACCTCGGGAGGAGGCAAAGAGAAGCCACACCCTGAGACTGTTGTTTAAAAGGGGAATGTGTGGGAGGTGCTGGTTGCTGAAGGCAACCGTTTGAAAAGCTTCTGATATAGTCTCGGTCTGTATTTGTTTTACTCTGTTTTGAACTGTTTCATTTAGTTTTTGTAAATAAATTTGGTTGGCTTAATTCCAGCCTATTGAATATAACAAAGGGGTTGTCCCTGACATTTCTGCAGGGCCGGTGGTAGGCTGGAACAGAACAATGTCTGCCTTAGACGAAAGAAAGTCCTTGGGGTTTTTTGGTTTTTTTTAAAAAAATGTTTTTTGTTTTTTCAATCCCATTGCAGTTTTATTTAGTTAGTTTTCTGTCAGGTACATTTTTTAAATTGCCCATCTTGCAATCAGTTCTGAATAATCAACAAATCTAATACCATGCATAAAAGCAAACTGAAAATGAGAAGAAGAGTCAAAAGTCATAACCAAGAAAAGAAGGGTGGGACTCTCTTAAAACCCTCAATTTAAGGCCTGAAGAAAGTGCCAGGTTTTGAAGACTTCTAAAGGGTGAACAAGGATATGTTGAAGGAAAAGTCTTCATCATGGTTCACTCCAAGCCAGGAATAAACAACATGGCAACTGCTTTAGAAAGAAGGTTGCAGTTTATTGAAGAGGCGAGCCAGACAGAAAGATGGCTATGGAAGAAAAGAGAGAGAGAGCACATGTAGGAAGTGGTTTTTTATACCTTCTTGACCCTTTTGTTTGGGAGTTGTTCCTGTGGCATGAACTTTGACCTGAGTCTGAGTGTGCCTTTCTGATATTTTGATGGTGATGGGTTAATCCTATTATGTCCCAAGAGTCATATCCTGCTTCCCTGGGGCTGGGGCTGATGAGTGTTGGATTTTTGGTGTGAGGGATTGTTGATTCTTGGGATCTTTCCTCCTAATCCCAGTTTCCTGACTCCAGTCTTTCTGACAAGATTATCACATCTGCAATTCTGCAGGCTTGGTTTCTCTTTGGGACAGAGAGACTTGGGATGGGTGTTGGTTTCTGCTTTTAAAATCCTTTAGGGAAATATTAAAATATTTCCAAAAATATTTCTTTCTCTGGGGGGGAGGGGGCTGACTTCCCATAGATGGGACCATCAAAACTGGCAGAGAACACCTCCTAGGTCAGGGGTAGGCAACCTTGGCTCTTTTATGACTCGTGGACTTCAACTCCCAGAATTCCTGAGCCAGCCATGCTGAGGGGAAAGGGAGGAGTTTCCAAGCTGAGCCAGGCTGGCTCAGGAATTCTGGGAGTTGAAGTCCACAAGTCATAAAAGAGCCAAGGTTGCCTACCCCTGTCCTAGGTCACATAAGATGATATTGTTTCACATAAGGGGCCTGGAGCCTGCCACACTGTAGGATCTGGTGGGTGGGGAGAAAGCAAAGAAGGCAGGGGATTCCCTCAAGTATCCCACTCCTGTGCCACGTATGACTTCATAACTGATAATCAGCACCCTTAATTGAAGCCAGAAGCCTATTGAGTGCTGCTCCCAAACTAAGTGCGGCTATATGGGCACACCATGATGTTCCCAGAACTTCCTGTTCTAAGCGGAAATGCTAGAATTCCCTTTCCTCCATTGCCATTGAAACACAGTTCCCCAAATTCCTTTGAGGAAAAATAATAGGCATTAGATAAATTTAGATCCAGGTGCTTCACTGACGCCCACGTTTAACCAAGTTTGATGTTGTTTAAAAGAGTTAACAGTACTGACCACTTTGTATCATGTGGTGAAAAAAGATGGGAAAGTCTAGTCAGGGAAAACATCTGGAGTTAATTTTATTTTTCCTCTCCTCCCTCCCCCCCAATTTGGTAACCCTTCTTGCAATCAACATGCATTCCAGCGCAAGGTAAGACATCCAATTTCTTTGTAAACATACACAATTGTATGTTGCATATCTGAAACAAAGTGCCTATTGTTGCACTAACGTTTTTTACTAATGTCTGTGATCGACAGTATTGAAATAACAACGACCTGCAAATAGTTGCTGATGAAGGCCTCCTTGATTTTTCCCATTTTTCATGGTCTTCCAAGTTGACCCACTCTGGGTGAAATCTACACTGGAGCTCTTAATTTTCTTCAGTACACTTTAGAGTAATTTTACCATGCCTTGCTGTCTGTTCATCTTCCATTTGGATCAGTAGGTATCTAGGACTTTCAGGTATCCAGGGTAGCAGGAACATCAGAGCCAGAGGAGTTATACCAGACAGAAATACAAACAGAAACCAGCCTGCACAAGAAGATACAACGATGACACCCTCAACATTGAATGACCTGTGATCTGCTTTAAAGCAGGATAGATTTTTCAAACTTGTGTCTGCATACATTCATCTTTCTCAAATTTAGTAAAGAAGCACGCGCCCCCCACCCCAACATTTGGGCACCAGGGACTGGTTCTGTGGAGAGAGGTTTCCCAACATCTGAGTAGTTGGGTCAGGAAGCTGCTCTGGTTCCGACACATTAAAAAAAGAAATAAATGAGCTAAGGAAAAAAGGACAGAGATTAGTTCTTAGAATTTTTTCCCCTAACATTACTTGTCTCAATAAGGTTAATATTGAGTCCGAATCTTCCTGGACAAACTAGCACTGTAAACTAGATTAGAAAGTTGAAACATGTCCCAGAAGAACACAAAGGCAAAATGTTTAATACAGTTCTTAACCCTACACGGGAAGCATCAAGGAAGTCACCATACCTTCATATAAAGGAAGAATAGAATAGAATAGAATAATAGAATAGAATAGAATAGAATAGAATAGAATAGAATAGAATAGAATAGAATAGAATAGAATAGAAGAGAAGAGAAGAGAAGAGAAGAGAAGAGAAGAGAAGAGAAGAGAAGAGAAGAGAAGAGAAGAGAAGAGAAGAGAAGAGAAGAGAAGAGAAGAGCTAGAAGTGACCTTGGAGGTCTTCTAGTCCAGGTCTCTGCTCAATCAGGAGAACCTATACCATCTCAGACAGGTGATTGTCCAGTCTCTTCTTAAAAATTTCCAGTGATGGAGCAAAGGCGGTGTGGTTTCAAATGCTGTGTCAATGTTGCAAACATTGACATGTTTTTGCACTGACAATATAAGAGACAGCCTGTTATTTTAATTGCTTCATTTGGCAGGGAGGAATCACCTGGAAGTTGTGATAAGATTGCAAAAAGCCACGTACAGAATGGGAACTGAAACCTCATATGTAAAACTAATTGGATAATGTGATTTATGACATGTAGATAAGGGCGGGGATTGTGTGTGTGTTATGATGGGTTTGGGGTGGAGGAGATTTCAGATTCTGGCATCCCTCCATGAGTCCCGATGTTTCATTTCATTACGAAGACTTTTTAGATAAATAATGTGCCTGCAATTTGTTTGATTTGTCTCATTCATCAGAACCATGACATGCTGCCTGCATCCTGTGGATTTATTTATTTTATTTATTAATTGAATTTCTATACCGCCCTTCTCCCGAAGGACTCAGGGCGGTGTACAGGGCAATAAAAGGATGGGGCTTTGCTTGTTTGCACGGGATGGTTTCGGGCATGCTGAGGCCTGGGGGTGGTCCACGGGACTGGGGGTTAGGGACCTTTGCAGTAAGGCATTTATGATATTCGTAATATGCTGCCTGCCACTATGCTCATGGTTAAGATAATGGGATGCTCTATGTCAAGGGTGTCAAACTCGCAACATCACGTGACGTGTTGTGATCTATCACAACTTTTTCCATTGATGGCAATGGGGTGGAGGTGGTTTCGGCATGATGCCGAGATAAAAATTTAAAGGAGAAAATAAAGAATACTTGTGAATAAGAAGAAAGACAGAAAGCAATTGACTTTTTAGGTTGGTTTGTTTGTTTGTTTTAAATCTATATAGCCCTTTATCTTTACAGGGATTCCCACTTTCTGTAGCTAACATCACAGGAGAAACAATGTTTGGGTTTAAAAAAATCTATTTACATGGTTGGCCAACATGGAGGAAGAGGTTGGAAATTTCACCAACAAGGAAATTACCCACTGGATCAAGGAATAAAGGATGGAAACTGATCAAGGAGAGATTCAACCTATAAATAAGAAGAAATTTTCTGACAGTGAGAACAATCAACCAATGTAACAGCTTACCCTCAGAATTTTTGGGAGCTTCATCACTGGAAGCTTTCAAGAAGAGACTGGACTGCCATCTGTCAGAAACGGTGTAGGGACTCCTGATTGGGCAGGGGGTTGGACTAGATGACCTCCAAGGTCCCTTCCAACTCTGGTATTCTATTCTATCCAACCTCCTCCCTAAGCAGGAAATCCTGTACCATTCCAGGCAAATGGCTGTCCAGTTGCTACTTCAAAACCTCCATGGATGGAGCATCCACAACATCCGAAGGCAAGCATTTTCACTGATCAATTGTTCTCACTGTCAGGATTTTTTTTTTCTTTAATTCTAGATTGGGTTTCTCTTCAATAAATGTCAATCCTTCTTGTCTTGCCCTCAGGTCCTTTGGGGAATAGCTTGTCCCCCTCTGCTTTGTCTCATCCTCTCAAATATTGGAAGACTGTTATTACATCACCCTAACCCTCTCTTCATTGGACTAGACCAGGGGTAGGCAACCTTGGCTCTTTTATGACTCATGGACTGCAACTCCCAGAATTCCTGAGCCAGTATGGGAGTTCAAGTCCACAAGTCAAAAAAAGGGCCAAGTTTGAAGACCTCTCCTTTAAGACAATCCCTGTTGGAGAGAAACTGGCTGAGCCAGAGGGAAAAATGAAATGGAAAATTAGTGTAGAATTCGTATGTGGATATAGGAAAGCAAAGTCAGACCTCCTCTGAATGCCGTTGAACCTTATCTAGTCTGACTCGTGCAAACCACTGAGAAGATTCCTGTGCTACAGGCTTGAGCAATAAAATGGCTCATGTGTAGAAGTCTTCCCATGATTGTCCGCAGCTAATATTCACTACGATTCTTTGAATCTCATTACAGTCACAAAACAATGACATCTTGGTTCCTCTGAATTATTAATTCTATAGAGTCCTTGGTGCTCTCTGAGCTTGGTGGTTTTCTTCATGATGTTTCATTACCCAACTAGATTGTATCACCCATGCTAATCATTTGCACCGATCATGTTATCTAGTTGGGTAATGAAATGAAATGATCAAAGGCCTGGAGACTAAAACATACGAAGAACGGCTGCAGGACTTGGGTTTGGCTAGTCTAAAGAAAAGAAGAAATAAGGGAGACATGATAGCAGAGTTCCAGTATCTGAAGGGTTGCCACAAAGAAGAGTAGGGGGTCATGTTATTCACCAAAGCACCAGAGGGAAGGACGAGAAACAATGGTTGGGAACTGATCAAAGAGAGAAGCAACCTGGAATTAACCGGTGGAACAGCTTACCCGCAGAAAACATGGGCACTCCATCGCTGGATATTTTTAAGAGGAGACCGGACATTCACCTGTCAGAGATGGTGTAGGTTCTGCTTGAGCAGGGAGCTGGACTAGAAGACCTCCAAGGTCCCTTCCAGCCCTATTCTATTCTATTCTATTCTATTCTATTCTATTCTATTCTATTCTATTCTATTCTATTCTATTCTATTCTATTCTATTCTATTCTATTCTATTCTATTCTATTCTATTCTATTCTATTCTATTCTATTCTATTCTTCTAGTTATCCAAGATATGAAGATCATATTCTATTCTATTCTATTCTATTCTATTCTATTCTATTCTATTCTATTCTATTCTATTCTATTCTATTCTATTCTATTCTAATTCTATTCTATTCTATTCTATTCTATTCTATTCTATTCTATTCTATTCTATTCTATTCTATTCTATTCTATTCTATTCTATTCTATTCTATTCTATTCTTCTAGTTATCCAAGATATGAAGATCATATTCTATTCTATTCTATTCTATTCTATTCTATTCTATTCTATTCTATTCTATTCTATTCTATTCTATTCTATTCTATTCTATTCTATTCTATTCTATTCTATTCTATTCTATTCTAATTCTATTCTATGTCTGCAAGAAAAGCACCAAGCTCAGAGAGCATCAAGGACTCCCCAGTTCAACCCTGAGCTACAAATAATCTCTTTGATTTGCGTTATTTCTGTATTTCTCTCTTTGTTAGTTTTAATGTTTACGATCAGGCTGACATAAAATGGGTGTTCTTCAAAACACATACCGTTCTGTTGTTCTATGATCTTAGGAAAGCTCACAACCTGAGCAATGATGTTGCCCAGTTTTACAAAGAAATCTGTTAGCATGATAATGCCTCCCCTTATGGTTCTGGGTGCGATCTCGCAGAGGTATAGGTACATAAGGCAGAGTTTTACACCTGGTTTGAATACAAATTAAAAGGTAATTTAAATGTGCATGGGACACAATGGACAGAAGTAAATTAAGACAGCCTTACAACCCCTGAAAATATGATCATTGCCATTCCGCACAGAGTTTCCCCAAATGTCATTCTGCCCTATACAATGTTTTTAAGAAGAGACTAGACAGTCACTTGTCTGAAATGGTACAGGCTCTTCTGCTCGAGCACGGGCTGGACTAGAAGACCTCCAAGGTCCCTTCCATCTCTATTCTATTCATTATCTGACTTTACAGTATATAGAGACATGGCATGCAGTGCTAAAGGCATGTGCAGTCTGGGAAATGTACAGATAGTCCTTGAATTTTGACCGTAATGGAGCCCTTCCCATCATGTTCATAAGTTGTTGCAGTTGTACAGGTAGTCCTCAACCTATGACTACAACTGAGCCCAAAATTTCTGTCCTTAAGTGAGACATTTGTTAAGTGAGTTTTGCCCCATTTTATGACTTTTGTTGCCACAGCTGTTAAGTGAATCACTGCAGTTGTTAAGTCAGTAACTTGGTTGTTAAGTGAAACTGGCTTTCCCCATTGACTTTGCTTCCTAAGTGGTCACAAAAAGGGATCACGTGACTTTTGGCCATAGCAACGGTGTGAGTCAGTTGCCAAGCATCTGAATTCCGATCGCATGATCATGGGGATGCTGCAAAGGTCATTAGTGTGAAAAACGGTCCTAAGTCACATTTTCCAGTGCCGTTGTAACCTTGAACAACCACTAAACGAACTGCTGTAAGTCAAGGACTTAACCTGTAAATTGATTCATCCATGTGGCCAATTTGATTGAACAACCGTGTTTGAAGTGGTCATTATTAAGCAACCGCTTCGGTTGTTAAGCAAACCATGGTTTGCTACAGGTTGTTTTTTTTCTTTCTTAAAACCGGAAGTCAACGCCAGTTTTCAGCAAAACAGCTTTTTAATTTTTAATTTATTTTAATTTTAATTTTTTATTTATTCTACAGGGGCCTTTCATTTTAATTTTTATTTTAACTTCTGTATTTATTGTACGTTATTGTTGTTAGCCACCCTGAGTCCTTTGGGAGATAGGGCGGCATATAAGTCCCAATAATAAATAAATAAATAAATAAAACATGGTCATGTGACTGTGGGATGCTGCAGGTAACCGTAAAGGTTTCCCTAATCATTTAGTGAAGGTTAAAAACAGCATTGAAAACAAGTGACTTAAGGTCTTGGACTTAGGACTGTCACGGCATTTCCATAGTCATGTGATCAACATTTGGGCTCTTGGCAACCATTGTCTATTTACAATGGTTGAAGTGCCCTTTGAAAACTTCCCAAATGGCTTCTGGCTTCTTCTTTTTTTTTATTGAAAAGTTTTACAATACATTTTTTATAACAAAACAAAACCACTCCCAACCCCCTCCCCCCTCCCCAACCCTCCCCAACACCTCCCTCCCTTCCCCCTCCCCCCTCCCCGACTTCCCAGAGCTAAATACAGGGTATAAAAATACAAACAATCATAATCTACCTTATGCAAACAACAATAAACTATTAAATCTATCGCACTTTAACTCTTATAAAATAACTACAAGCAATATAAATATCACATCAATACTTATTCAAATGCTAGATGAAACTTTTTAGTCCCATATTTATTCTGGATGTAATCAATCCATTTTTTCCACTCCACAATATATCTCTGTTGCGAATGGTCTTTCAAATACGCTGAGATCTTTGCCATTTCCACCAGGTTGGAAACTTTTAAAGTCCATTCTTCTATAGTCGGCAGTTCTTCTTTCTTCCAATATTGCCCTACTAAAAGTCTTGCTGCCGTAATTAAATTCAACATCAACTTAGTGTCCACAACAGTAGTATCAGTAATAATGCCCAGTAAAAACAATTGCAGACAAAACTTTATCCTTTTCTTAAATATCTTTTGCATGTTCCACCAGATTTTAATCCAAAAAGCTTTAACCTTTTTACAGGTCCACCATATATGAAAATACGTTGCATCTTCACCGCCACACCTCCAACATTTAGGCTGGTAGTTCGGATACATACTTGCTAATTTTTTAGGATCTAAGTGCCTCCTATAAAACATTTTATAAAAGTTCTCTCTTAAGTTTTGAGCTTGCGTAAATTTTACATTTCTCACCCAAATCTTTTCCCAAATATCCATTGTAATAACTTCTTGAAAATTCTGAGCCCACTTTATCATACAGTCTTTAACAAGTTCTGTCTCTGAATCAATTTCTATCAATGCAAGATATATCCTTTTAATATATGCTTGACCTTGATCTCTAATTTGCTTTACCAAATTTTCATCAGTCATTGAAAAACCAATTTTCTGGTCTTCTTTCCACCTGGCCTGTAATTGCCCATACTGAAACCAGGTTTGTACAATCTTTTCTTCTCTTAAGATATTATACGGCTTCAAATGCCATACATTCCTTTCCAAACGTAACATTTCCTTATATGTAGTCACATCATGTTTAAACCCAACACTTATATTTTCTATTGCGTGTTTCGGTATTGCCCATATAGGTATAAATGGCTTCTGGCTTCTGACAAGCAAAGTCAATGAGGGAAGATGGACTTGCTTAAGGACTGCATGGTTCACTGAGCAGTGACTCACTTAACAACCATGGCCAAAAGATTGTAAAATAAGACGGGGCTCGCTTAACATCCGTTTTGCTTAGCAACAGAAATTCTGATTCCCCATTGTGGTCGTACGTCGAGGACTACCTGTGTTAGGATGGGATGGAAAGATACTGGAATAGACCTTCCAGTTTCTGCCACCCAACAAAGAAAATCCTGCAATTCTTGCCATGCTCGTTTCTTGGCTTGGCCAACTTTGAAAGTCTATTCCCATGACCTGTGTTGACTTCAAATAAAGAGCAGAGACAGAGATTGGCATCGGGCAGGCAGATTGACTCAGGAACCTCCTCTTAAGCAAATAGTAATAGCACTTAGACTTATAGTATATGCCGCTTGACAGTGCTCTACAGCATTGGCAATCGTGACGAATATCTGCAGCTCAGGTGTAGGATGAGGATGAAGGTTCATTCTTCAAGCTGGTCGATTGGTTTCTAAACATTTTGGTACCAGGTTAGGTAACATCTTCAGCAGAGTTTAGGGCAGAGGTCTCCAACCTTTTGGGCACCAGGGACCAGTTCCGTGGAGAGAAGTTTTTTCCTCAGACTGGAAGGTGCGTGGTTTTGTGTGCTGCCTGCATCCCACGGATGGGGCTTTGCTTATTTGTGCAGACCAGTTGCTGGCATGCCACGGATCGGTACTAGTCCACAGATTGGGGGTTGGGGACCCTGGTTTAGGGGATGTCTGTGTCAGTGTTTATAAGGGCTTCAGTTGTGGGTGTGTTGAGTGAGGGTCTTGTGATGGGTCAGGTGTGAGTCATCAGTGAGAGGCTTCTGATGGGTCTTGGCATGGGGAGTTACATCAGGTCAGGGCCATTCGGGAATGAACTGCTGGTGGGAGGTGGGACTTGCATGGGTTGGTTGAGGGTCAGTGCTGTCTCTGGTTGGCTGTGCGGTTGATTTGGATTCTGGGGGGGGGGGTTGTAAGCTATTTGTAGGTCAGTGTGTCTGTGGATGGAAAGGAGTGCCAGGCTTCAATGAACTCACAAGAGTGGTGAGTGGTAGCATGGCTGACGATTTTTATGTTGTTCCAATCGAACTGGTGTTCTTTGGTGTCGATGTGGGTAGAGATTAAGGATTTGGTTTTACAGCATTCTCTAGGACAGACATATCAAACTCGCAACGTCACGTGACATCGCGCGACATATTGGAAAGTTTTCCCCATTGCCAGCAATGGGGTGGGCGCAGTTTTCTCAATCATTCTTCATGTGTTTTAGTCTCCAAGCCTTTAATCACCTTAGTTTCTCTCTACCATATGTACAGTATGCATACGTCTGCCTTGGACTGTTACTCATCCATTTTCAGTGTCTCTGATCCAGTTACGTAAATGGCATCCATTCCTAAAGCATTTCAGACCTGACTACTTTTCTTTAAAGAATATACAAAGCCAAAACAATCACCACTCTACTCACCTCCACATATTCCAGTAAGCAAATGTGCACAAATGGTGAATTCATACATATATATTATGCTGTCACAAGCCAAAAGGACGACAGAGATGAAGGACAAAAAATTAATTATCACGATGGACCCTTTCCTAAAAATAATAAATAAATAAATAAATAAATAAATAAATAAATAAATAAATAAATAAATAAATAAATAAATAAATAAAAGTGGGCAACAAGATGACATAAAATGAATATAAATCAAGAACAATATAGTGAGCTTACTGGGAATCTGCATGTCTTGAAAATGATTAGAACTAAGCATTGCATGAGACATACAGTACATCCCTCCAGGGTAGAGCAACTGTTTTTAAAGGAGCCATGTCTGTTTTTCACCTTCTTCATGAGCTTGAAAACATATTGATCTGCTTTAATCAGCAGATCCTTGGTGAAGCAGTGGGCTAATGCCTCCTTAAGTAACACCAGCTGCCTGCAATTAGTGCAGGTTCGAGTCCCACCAGGCTCAAGGTTGACTCAGCCTTCCATCCTTCCGAGTTAGGTAAAATGAGGATCCAGATTGTTGGGGGCAATAAGCTGACTTTGTAATAATGCCACTTGGGGTGTGTGTGAAAGCCCTAATAAGCAGGCATATACATAGAATGAAGGCTACTGCTAAGCTTGTAAGTTGCCCTGAGTCTTCAGAGAAGGGCGGGATATAAATGGGATTTTAAAAAAAAAAATTCCCAACCCTTATCTTTAGGAAGCATTTGTTCTGGATGTACTAGTTATGAGACAGACGGACCACTGCTCAAGTTGCTACAGTTCCATTTTCCAAGTTTTGTAAATTTTATTCAGATACCTTTAACTTCTCAGATCCTGGCAAACTCTGCTCAGACACTTTTATAGCAATTAGAAACATCTCTTTCTCTCTCTTTCACTCTCTGTTTCTCTCTGTCTCTCTCTGTGTGTCTGTTTCTCTCTCTCTCTCTCTCTCTCTCTCTCTCTCTCTCTCTCTCTCTCTCTCTCTCTCTCTCTCTCTCTCTCTCTCTCTCTCTCTCTCTCTCTCTCTCTCTCTCTCTCTGTATCTCCATCTCTGTCTATCTCTGTGTCTGTGTATCTCTTTCTCTGTCTCTGTCTCTCCCTCTTTCTTTCCCTTCTCCCTGCCCACACTTTTGTTTGTTAACAATCCACTCTTCTGCAATTCTCTTATAGGCATTATTCCTAAAGAAGAGATCAGCAACAGTTGATTTCTTTTATCCAAGTGACCACTGTTCCTAGATTTAATAAAGGATGTCTTTCTACCACTTTTGTGTTACCTAAAAAAAGATCACCATTTCTCTAATGTAAGATTGTTATATTTAACCAGTTCTCATGAGGGATAATATGGTTTATGTATTTATTTAGAAAATGTATATGGCCGCCTACTCGTTCACAGTGACTCTAGGCTGCTTATCAGCTCTAAAAACACAGTATGAAAAAAACACAATTAAATTCCCCCCTCCCCCTGGCAACAACACACAGTCAAATGAGCCATTTGATGGGTTACATCCCACTCTGGGATCCGCTGGCAAAAGCTCAGGGACTTACAAAAGAGTGTCAATGTGTGGGGGGGTGATATTCCAATGGGAGGGAGCCACCACAGAAAAGACCCTTTTTCTGGGTCCTGCCAGATGTAGCTCCTTAGGGAAAGAACCTGCAATATTCTTTGCCTTCCTGCTCTCCTGGGTAGGACAGGTGTGACCGGCAAGAGAAGTTCCCTCATATAACCCAATCCCAAGCTATGAAGGACTTTAAAGCTCCCACAGGACAGGTAACACATGTGCACACTCAGGTCTGCACAAAACCACATGGGCAGTTGCATTTGGAAGCAACTAGAGCTTCTGGATAGTTTTTAAGGGCAGCCTCATCACAATAGTCAGGGTGACTGGTTCTTTCTAAAAAGCTCTTCTTCCCCAAAAAAATGTTCCTGCATTTTTTCCCCAAATTATTAATTGCTGGTTGCAAAGAAGAGAAAAGGTTGAAAGCAAGGACATTGTGACTCCTAATGGATCATTCCACAAATTCTAGCTTGGGTATCCCAGTACTGAGAGTGCTGTCAACTTACCTGCCAAATCTATCTCCCATATAGCCAGACAAAAGTGATCCTATTAGGCCTCCAAGTGGGTATAAGTCAATGGCAAGTTCCAAGAAGAACATCTGAGTAGTTGGGTCAGGAAGCTGCTCTGGTTCCGACACATTAAAAAAGAAATAAATGAGCTAAGGAAAAAAGGACAGAGATTAGTTCTTAGAATTTTTTCCCTAACATTACTTGTCTCAATAAGGTTAATATTGAGTCTGAATCTTCCTGGACAAACTAGCACTGTAAACTAGATTAGAAAGTTGAAACGTGTCCCAGAAGAGCACAAAGGCAAAATGTTTAATACAGTTCTTAACCCTACACGGGAAGCATCAATGAAGTCACCATACCTTCATATAAAGAAAGAATAGAATAGAATAGAATAGAATAGAATAGAATAGAATAGAAGAGAAGAGAAGAGAAGAGAAGAGAAGAGAAGAGAAGAGAAGAGAAGAGAAGAGAAGAGAAGAGAAGAGAAGAGAAGAGAAAAGAAAAGAAGACCTAGAAGTGACCTTGGAGGTCTTCTAGTCCAGCTCTCTGCTCAATCAGGAGAACCTATAACATCTCAGACAGGTGATTGTCCAGTCTCTTCTTAAAAATTTCCAGTGATGGAGTGCCCACGATTTCTGGGAGTAAGGAGAAACTCCTCAAGTGAAGTCTTGAGGGCAATGAAACATCTGGATAAATGTAAACTCCAGAGGAGTTGTATACATCCATATGACTAAAATGATTGGCAAAACTAAATCAAATTATGGGGTCCTTGATGCTCTCTGAGCTTGGTTGTTTTCTTGCAGATGTTTCATTAACAAACTAGGTCAGGGCTTTTCAACCAGTGCTACGGGTACCACCTGTGGTACATTGGCACCTGGCAGGTGGTACACGACCATCCTAGAAAAGTGGTAGCAGGGGAGGGGAATGAGCTGAACCGGTGGCAGCACCGCCCAAGCCTGAGCGAGAGATGGCTGGAGCTGCAGGGCTGTCAGGGCTCACTGGAAGCGCCAGGATCAGCACTTCTTCGGATCTGTCAGGGCTCAGCGGAAGCGCCAGGATCAGGCTCCAGCTGGAGCTCGGTGCTGATCCTGGTGCTTCTGAGCCCAGAAGAAGTGCCAATCAGCTGGAACGTTGCAGCATCTCCAGAGTCTAGTGATTTACATTCAGATGCTTGGCAACTGATTCATATTTATGATGGTCACAGTGTCCCAGGGTCATGTGAAATGACCAAACCCTGCTGCAACCACCCAGAAGAGTGGGGGGGAATAAAAACCAAACATCCCCCACCCCACCACCACTGCCAATCCTCAACAGAAATGCTCACAACAATGAAAACCTCAGACAGAAGGAAGAGCGCCGCTGGGCAGGCAGGCAGATATTTTGCTTGTCTGTGGCTTGGGGGGCACTTTTTTCAGTGCCATGGTAACTTCAAACACTAAGTGAACTGTTGTAAGTCGAGGACTACCTGACTTCATCACTTTTTTCTTTTTTCCTTTCTTTCTTTTTTTTGGTCATCAAGTTTTTGATATCTTGCTAGGCGACTGGTGGTACTTGGATGTTGCCATATCCTAAAAGTAGTACAATGGGTGAAAAGGTTGAAAAGCCCTGAACTAGGTGATTTGTAGTTCCTTGACTGGGCTGTTGTTGGCTTTACTGTGGGTTTGAACTGGTAGTTCCTTGATTCAGGCATTGTTTACTTCTTGATCGTTGGTGTCGTGTTGATCTTGGTGTTAATCTCTGCTCATCTGGGTGTTGATTGCTGGTAAGGAGGTGTTTGGGTCCTTTTGTTTCCTATTGTGGCTTTCTGATTGTCTCTTTTCAATGGTGTGTAGATTTTGTTTATCTCTTTGTGTCTGTTGATGGCAGAGTTTTCACAAGAAAGGAATTACCAGCTCAGACAAACAAGTAATCAGTAAACAACAGGCTAATCAAGAAACTACCCAGACCACTGACAAGCCAACGGTAAATAAAATAAGAGCTAAACCCATTCTTTTCTAATGTTGATGATGTTATCTAGCTGGGTAATGAAATGACAGCAAGAAAACAACCAAGTTCAGAGAGCAACCCTGAGCTACAAATATACTCTTCCATCAGTAAATCTGATCAATGTCACTAACGTGACTCTAGAATTCAGCATGAAGCTCTAAATTCAGAACTGCTAGATAAAGTTTTCTCCACAATTGTTTTTATTGGGTATTGTTGTAGATTGTGATACTAAAGAAATCAATTTGATGTTGAACTTGATAACAGCAGCACGGCTACTGGTGGGACAATATTTGAAGAAGGATAGTTTGCCTACTATAGAAGAATGGGTACTTATTTATTTTATTTTATTTTTTAATTTTAATTCCATTTATATCCCGCCCTTCTCCGAAGACTCAGGGAGGCTTACAAGCTTAGCAGTAGCCTTCATTCTATGTATATGCCTGCTTATTAGGGCTTTCACACCCACCCCAAGCGGCATTATTACAAAGTCAGCTTAATTGCCCCCAACAATCTGGGTCCTCATTTTACCTACCTCGGAAGGATGGAAGGCTGAGTCAACGTTGAGCCTGGTGGGATGCGAACCTGCACTAATTGCAGGCAGCTGGTGTTACTTAAGGAGGCATTAGCCCACTGCTCCACCAAGGCTCTCTCTCACTTAAGGCATCGAATCTTGCAGAAATGTCTAAGATTTCTGCTTATTTAAAGGATCACTCGCAAGAAAGATATATTTCAGTTTGGAGGAGATAGATAGATTATATTCAGAATAAATATGAGACTAAAAAGTTCCATTTAACTTATGAGTAGATTTTAGATTGTTATTAATTTTAGTATTAGTATTGATTATATTTTTGTTTAAGTTATTATTATTGTGTTTTTAATAATTTGAATGTATTTATGTTAAAGGGGAGTTAAAGCACATTATGAATTTGGTTAATTTTATAATGGATAATCTTAGTTAGAATATGATTATTATATCTATAACCCTGTATTCAGCTCTGGAAAGTGGGGGGAAGGGGGTGGTTTGGGGCAGGTGGGTTTTGGGGATATGTATTGTAAAAAATTTTTTGTAAAACTCTTTAATAAATTCAGAACTGCTGAAGGAAGAATTATTTGCTCTCCACGAGATAAAATGTAGGTGGGCTTCATTTTCCAAGCTGTTTTTTTTTTTAGATATTAAAATGTTTAATAGCAGGGCAAATCTTAAACGGGGGATGGTTTATTACTTAGAACTGAGGGATAATTTCACATTAATTCAATAGTGTTCATAATCTGCTACTAGAATTTAATGAAAAGGAAGAAATGTGGAGGGAAAACCAGTCCAAAACAACAATTTTCTGGGTTTGGTCCCATTCGCAGCCTTAGAGACAAAAATCGTACTTTTCAATTCTTTGCTATCTTGGCATCTTCCAGAGGTTGGACTACAAGCTTCATCACCCACGAGCAGGATTGTGGCAGCTAGAGTTCTAGCCCGTTTGAACACCATTAGGACAGGAACGAAAAAAGCTATGGTTGATTATTATTATTTTTCTATCAGTCCTTATAAATTGGGCCTTTATTCCACTAGACCAGAATGCCGTACAACAGGGATGTCCAACTTCAACAATGCATCCTGAATGAGAAATTTGGCTTCTTGCAATTGTACCCAACTTGAGTTCCTCTCTCTATACTGATGGATTCTGTGTTGTGCACGGTTTAGAAAAAAAAAGAGAAAAATAATAATAACAACCTGTTCCTGTTTTTTTTTTCTCTTTGCACGTGCAATGCATTTTGTTTATGGAGATTCTCAGCCATCTGAAGAAGCTTCTTGGATGAGAAACGAAACATCTTCAAGGGAAAACATAGTCCAGTTGCCTTTTGGAAAAAGCACTTTTGGGCTTAACCGTGTTTAATTTGGGGAAGGGAGGGATGTGAATATGACTTATTATTTATTTTTTTTTAAAAAAAAATTACATGGGCCACCTGACACACACACACTGGGCTCTGGTATCATAACATTAAAAAAATGCATAGGGTTTCATACCTCTAAGCCTTTCCCCTATGGTGACAACAAACACAATCAGATCAGCTACTTGATCAGGGTCAGTATCAATGTGGGAGCACTCAGGAGCAATGAGAGGACCACTTCCTTCCAGAAATTATCAAGGGGAGGATCAGTCTTATCCAGTGGTGGGATTCAAATATGTGAACAACCGGTTCTCTGTGTGGATGCCACTTCCGGAAGTCCATTCTGGGCCTGTAGCTACTGGTTCTGCCGAAGTGGTGCAAACCGGCTGAATCCCACCACTGGTCTTATCTCTGGAGAGATGATATTCCACAGAGAGAGAGCCATGGCAAAGAGGGTCTTTTTTTTCTAGGTCTCCCTAAATGTACTTTTCGAATAGATGGGACCCACAACATGCCCTGCCTTCCTGCTTGGGTGGGCTGAGTAGATGTAACTGGGGAGAGGCAATTCTTCAAATAACCTGTCCCCAGTTCATGCAGGGATTTCAAGGTGACAGCCAGCACCTTGCATTGCACCCAGAAGCAAATTGGCAGCCAGTCCAGCTCTCACAAAAGATGTGACAGATATATAAACTTAGGCTTACGCAGAACTGTGCAGGTTGCTGCATTTTGAACCATCTGGACTTTTTGGGGATACTCTTCAAGGGCAAGCCCCGTGATGATGGACTTCATTGCAATAGCCCAAACAGGAGGTGGCCAGGACATGGGTGACTGTGAGAAGGACATTTCTGGTCCAGGAAAGGATATAACGGGTGCACAAATCACAAATGTTGCAAAGGGCCTGGTAGTGACAACTGCCGCAGTTGTGCAAGCAGGAGTCACAAGTTCAGGAGAACCACCAGATTGTGCACCAGCTGTGTCTAGGTCAGTGCAGCCAATCCATGACCATTCTCCAAGAACTAAGGAGCTTTGAACCCAAAGCCACTCCATCTTGCCAGAGTTTAGTGTTAATCTGTTGCTCTCCGTCCATGTCTCAACACTTCCAGTCTTCAAGAAAGGTCAGTCACAGCATTGCTTAATTCATCAAGGGCAGACATGTACTACTGAGTATTTCATTTCATTTCATTTCATTTATTTGATTTCTATACCGCCATTCTCCCTAGGGACTCAGGGAGGTTCACAGGGCATATATAAATAGCTATACAAAAATTAAAAGAGAATTAAACCATGCCCAATTAAAATACAGCAATAATAGAATAATAAAAACCAATTAAAAACCCATATTCCCCATCAGGCCAGACCAGCTAACTCAAACAAGTGGGTCTTCAACCCGCGACGGAAGGATCGGAGGTCTGATGCCATCCGGAGCTAAACCGGCAGTTGGTTCCATAATGCCGGAGCACCCACAGAGAAGGCCCTCCCCCTGGGGGCCACCAGTCGACATTCCCTGACCGGAGGCACCCTGAGGAGGCCCTCTCTGTGGGCACGCACAGGGCGGAGGGGAGTTGACGCCGGCAGCAGGTGGTCCTCGAGGTATCCCGGACCCAAGACTCCCAAGACAACTCTCGCGGCCGCATTCTGTACCAGTTGGAGCCTCCGAGTGGTCTTCAAGGGAAGCCCCATGTAGAGAGCATTACAATAGTCTAGGCGAGAGGTCACGAGCGCATGAGTGACCGTACACAGGGCATCCCGGTCCAGATAGGGCCGCAACTGGCGCACCAGGCGAACCTGGGCGAAAGCCCCCCTAGTCACGGCCACTATATGGTCTTCCAGGGTAAGTCGTGAATCTAGGAGGACTCCCAAGTTGCGAGCCCTATCCATGGGGGGTAAGAGCTCACCCCCCATAGAAAGCGATGGAACATTTTGAATGTCCCGGGATGCCGGAATGTACAGCCACTCAGTTTTGTCCGGGTTGAGTTGAAGTCTGTTCCTCCCCATCCAGACCCGAACCGCCTCCAGGCAATGGGACATCACATCGAGGGCATCACTGGGGTGGTTTGGGGTCGAAATGAAAAGTTGGGTATCATCGGCATATTGATGATACCCAACTCCAAAACCACGAATGATCTCACCCAGCGGTTTCATGTAGATGTTGAACAGGAGAGGCGAGAGAACCGACCCCTGAGGAACTCCACAAATGAGAGACCTAGGGGCCGATCTCTGCCCCCCTGCCAACACCGACTGCGAGCGTCCCAGGAGATAGGAGGAGAACCACTGAAGAACTGTGCCTCCCACTCCCAATCCCCTGAGACGCCGCAGCAGGATACCATGGTCGATGGTATCGACCGCCGCTGAGAGGTCTAATAGGACTAGGACAGAGGAATGTCCCCTATCCCGAGCCCTCCAGAGATCATTCACCAGAGCGACCAATGCCGTCTCCGTGCTGTACCCGGGCCTGAAACCCGATTGGTAAAGGTCCAAATAATCCGCTTCATCCAGGACCAGAGGGAGCTGATGCGCCACCACACTCTCAACAACCTTCGCAAGAAAGCGAAGGTTGGAGACTGGATGAAAGTTGTTCAATACAGCTGGGTCCAAGGCAGGCTTCTTGAGGAGAGGTCTCACCACCGCCTCCTTCAAGACGGTGGGGAAATAACCCTCACTCAAAGAAGCAGATATAACCGTCTGGAGCCAGCCTCGTGTCCTCTCCCTAGCTGCATAGACCAGGCAGGAAGGGCACGGATCCAATAAACATGTGGTGGAGCTCAGCCTCTCCATAATCCTGTCCACTTCATCAGGGGTCACAGAATCAAACTCCTCCCAAATAACATTGACAAGACCGCCCGTGTCCTGATCGCCAGACTCTGCCCAGCTGGAGTCCAAACCGGTCCGAATCCGAGCGATTTTATCCGACAGATGTTGACTAAATTCCTTGGCACGACCCTGCAAGGGATCCTCCCTCACCTCCTGATTAAGAAGGGAGCGAGTCACCCTAAACAGGGCGGCCGGGCGATTATCTGCGGATGCGATGAGGGTAGAGAAGTAATTACACCTCGCCACCCTCATCGCTGTGAGATAAGACCTAATATGGGTTCTTAACCGCAACCGGTCAGATTCAGATCGGCTAGACCTCCAGCAGCTCTCTAGGCCCCGTTTCCGACGCTTCATCTCCCGGAGCTCCACGGAGAACCATGGAGCTCGATGGGATCTGCACCGGGTCAGGGGCCGCAAGGGTACAACCCGGTCAAGTGCCTCAGTGGCTGCCCTTTCCCAGGCTTACACTAAGGCATCCACCGAGTTGTGAGCAATGGAGGCAGGTGGGGACCCCAGCGCCGCTTGGAATCTATCAGGATCCATTAAGCGTCTGGGGCGGTACCATCTAATTGGCTCCGTACCCCCACGGCGGGGGGTGGCAAAATCGAAGACCAGCCGCAGGAGGTGATGATCGGTCCATGACAGGGGCATAATAAATGGAGAGCCCCAACCAAGATCATCCAACCACCGTCCAGATAAGAAAATCAGGTCAAGGGTGTGGCCTCCCTCATGAGTTGGCTCAGAAATCACTTGTGTCAGGTCCATGGCCGTCATGGAAGCCATGAACTCCCGAGCTAGCTCAGATGAGCCTCCCAGGGATGGTAGATTGAAGTCTCCCAAAACTATAAGTTTGGGGAACTCAACCACCAACCCCGAGAGGACATCGAGCAGCTCGGGCAGGGCTGCCGCTGCACGACTAGGCGAAATGTACACCAGCAGCAAGCCCAACTGTGCCCCAGAACCAAATCTCACAAAGAGAGACTCACACCCGACTATCTGAGGAACGGTGGTCTCCCGCGGACATAAGGTCTCCCTGATAATCACCGCCACACCCCCACCCCTACCTTGAGCTCGTGGCCGGTGTAGCACCCGGAAGCCTGGTGGGCAAAGGTCAACCAAAGGGACCCCACCCTCTGGGCCCAACCAAGTCTCCGTGATGCAAGCCAGGTCCGCGTGCTCACCCTCAACTAAATCCCTAACGAGGGGAGCTTTGTTAACCACGGACCTGGCATTCAGGTACACCAGCCGGAGCTCAGGAGGCTGCACATCCTCGCTCCCAGAACCTCGGGGAAGAGGCAGAGGGTTGGAGCGCCTCACCGCTTGCAAATAGCGGAGACGGCACTCCCGGTAACGATACGGCCCTCTGTCTATCCACCTGCTGCCATTCCCTGTCGTGGGAATCGGTAATCCCACGACCCGCTCATGAGCCCCGGAGACAACCATACCCTGTTCTCCCCCCGCGCGGTCAGACCCAAGTCTGGCCTGAGCAATGGTTGATTGGCCACCCCCCATAGCCAGACAACCCCTATCTCCCACCCCTTTCCCTAACCCCATAAAAAATTTCGATAAAAAGGTAATCAGAGGCCTCCTATTAAATTTGTGTTGACGGCCCCTGCCCCTGCCCAGAACATCAAGAAATTTCTTGGAAAAGCAGAGTAAGGGGCTAATTTAAGAGAAGAGTAAAGCTCTAGTCAAGGGAGAGACGTGTTGCTTCAGCAACTCCTTGTTTAAGACAGTATCTGCTTTTCACGAAAGTCTTACCACATCAGGAGAGTAAAGAATCCAGCCGTGGAACCCAAAGTTGATACAGATTGCATAGCAGGTCAGCACAGTGCAAACAAAGTATTTAGATATGCCCTAAAGGGGAAAAAAATAGCAGCTCCCGTGATATGAATTAATGTAGTCACAAGTGTTATATGTAAGCAGACAGATGCACGGACAGACAATCTGGACCCGAAAGAGGCACGAAAGAGGAATGGGCTATTCATTAGTTTTTAAGACTAATTTTGTTTTTGCTTTTTTTAAAATCTAAGATGTATTTTAAATTAACTAAATCTTTCTTCCTTCTTCTTCCCTCCCTCCATTCCTCCCTCTTCCCCCCTCTCTTTCTCCCTTCCTCTTCCCTCCTTTCCTTCCTTCCATCCTCTTCCCTCCCTCCCTCCCTCCCTCTCTCTCCCTCCCTCCCTTCTTTCCTCCCTCCCTCCCTCCCTCCCTCCCTCCCTTCCCTCCCTCCCTCCCTCCTTCCTTCCTTCCTTCCTTCCTTCCTTCCTTCCTTCCTTCTTCAGATTGTGCTTCATTCCAGAGAAATCAAATATTCTGTCTTCCGCAACATTTTACAATCCTATGCTTTTGCAACATAGATGCTGAGCTTGTCGATCAAATAAATTAAATAAATAAATTAAATTAATAAATAAATAATAAATAAATGGTCAGCAGTTTGGCAGGTCGAATCCCGAGTGCCGTGTAACAGAGTGAGCGCCTGTTACGCGTCCCAGCTTCTGCCAACCTAGCAGTTCAAAAGCATGTAAAAATGCAAGTAGACAAATAGGGACCACTACGGTGGGAAGGTAACGGCGTTCCGTGCGCCTTTGGCGTCTAGTCATGCCGGCCACATGACCACGGAGATGTCCTCGGACAAGCACTGGCTCTTCGGCTTTGAAACGGAGATGAGCACCGGCCCCTAGAGTCAGAAACGACTAGCACGCATGTGCGGGGGAACCTTTACCTTTACCTATTTTAGAGATGCTAAAGGTAGCCACCTTCAGAGATCATTCATGTGCAGTTGGCCCTTGCATTTCAAAGGAGGTGGTGGTCAAGTCATGCTGCCAACCCAGGCATTGCCTCTTTCAGGTTATATGTAATGGTATGGATCTATTCACGTTAGTATCTCATGTTATGTAATCTTGACATATACCAACTCTATTCTAAGTCTCGGATATAAATAAACATCACACTAGATGATTAATAATGGTAAACCAGCAGATTAGTCAAACTACCTTCCAAGCTGTCTTGAGTTCACCCATGTCTTTTGTAGGGAGCTATCAGAAACCTGGATTACCTGTTGAGAAAGGAGACGGTCCTTGAGAGTCATTGAAACTATCCTTATAGGATCAGCCAGAAAGAATCACTGCTCTTTGCTCTCTGCAATACTGACTTGCAACTTCTCCAATCTGGATGGTCTTGTCAATTGCAGTTGATGCATTCACATTTTTTTATAGTTGTTTAGGGCAGGGGTGTCAAACTCAATTTCATTGAGGGCCACATCAGCATTGCGGTTGCCCTCAGGGGGCTGGGTGGGTGTGGTCTGGGTGGGCGTGGCCTACTGGGTGGGCATGGCTAGAGTGCATATGGCCTACTAGGTGGGCATGGCCAGCTCTACATCGTTCGCATCAAAGGTGCCTATGGGGGCCTGGGCAGGAGTGGGACAGATCTGAGGATGTCTGGCAGGAGGAGGGTCTCTGGGCCAGGGCCAAGGCAGTGGGGGCCGTTCCCTCACTGTTTCCAGGATGGCTTCGTGGGCCGCATGAAACCACTTTTCGGGCCGGATCTGGCCCCCGGGCCTTGTGTTTGACATGTCTGCTTTAGGGTGTCTTTGAGTCAAGTTTTTGACTCCTGGTCACTACCTGGAAAAGGTCCTTGCAGTTTTCCTGTCAAGGTGTTTTTTTTTCAAAAGCGGATTGCAGTTGCCTAGTTCCTAAGGTTGAGAGAGAAGGAGTGGCCTAGAGCTCCTGGCCTAAAAAAAACCCAGGAGACTGTGAGTTCTAGTCCCATCTTCTCCATGAATGCCAGCTGGGTAACTTTGGGCTAGTCACCCACTCTCAGCCCAGCTCACCTCATAGGGTTGTGATTGTGGGGGGAAATAGGAGGAGAAAAGAGTATTATATATGTTCACTGCCTTGCGTTACCTAGCATAAAGTAGTAAAAGTGGAAGAAAAATCAAATCAAATAAATAAATTTGCCCAGCTGGCTTTGTGCCACACTATAACTTGCAGTCACCCAGTTCCTAGCTTGTTGCCTTCACTACTACACCAAGCTGGCCCTCCAGCATGCATTTCAAATATTTTAAAAGCTACACACTGCATCTTTTGCCGCTGCAAAGATTGTTGGAGGGTTTAGTCCTCCCTGCCATTTTAAGGGACTTGATCATTAACTCCCTTTCTTATGTCCCTGTAATCCCTTAATTCAGGGTGGAGTTGGATTGTCCCATGACAATATTTTTTTTGAAGACAGAAGCTAAGAAGAGTTCAAAAGCTTCTGAAGTAATTCCTCCTCAAAGGTGCCGAGCAGTTAAGAGCCCCCTGCTTTCAATCAATCAGAATAGAGCTGGAAGGGACCTTGGAGGTCTTCTAGTCCAACCCACCGCTGAAGCTGGAGACCCTATACCCTTTCAGAGAAGTGGCTGTCCAGTCTCTGCTTAAAGACCTCCAGTGATGGAGCACCCACAACGTCTGAAGGCAACATCTGTTCCACTGGCTAATTGTCCACACTGTTAGGAATTAGAATTAGGATGAGTTTCTATCCATGATTTCCACTGGTTAGAATTCTTCTCTCTGTTAAGAAATTTCTCTTTAGTTCTAGATTGGATCTCTCCTTGATTGGTTTCCATCCATTGCTTCTTGTCTTGCCTTCTGGTGCTTTGGAAAATAAATTAACCCCCTCCTCTTTGTGACAGCTTTTCAAATACTGGAATGCTGCTATCATGTTCCCCCCCCCAGCCCTTCTAATAATAATAATAATAATAATAATAATAATAATAATAATAATAATAATAATAATAATAATAATAATAATAATAATAATAATAATAATAATAATAATAATAATAATAATAATAATAATAATAATAATAATAATAATAAGAATAAGAATAATAAGAATAAGAATAAGAATAATAAGAATAAGAAGAAGAAGAAGAAGAAGAAGAAGAAGAAGAAGAAGAAGAAGAAGAAAAAGAAGAAGAAGAAGAAGAAGAAGAAGAAGAAGAAGAAGAAGAAGAAGAAGAAGAAGAAGAAGAAGAAGAAGAAGAAGAAGAAGAAGAAGAAGAAGAAGTTGGAAGGGACCTTGAAGGTCATCTAGTCCAACCCCCTGCTCAGGCAGGAAACCCTATACCATTTCAGACAAATGGCTGGCCAGTCTCTTCTTAAAAACTTCCAGTGTTGGAGCATTCACCACTTCTGGAGGCAGGTTGTTCCACTGGTTAGTTGTTCTAACTGTCAGGAAGTTTCTCCTTAGTTCTAGGTTGCTTCTCTCCTTGATTAGTTTCCATCCGTTGCTTCTTGTCCTGCCCTCAGGTGCTTTGGAGAATAGCTTGGCTCCCTCTGGACTAGCCTTGACTAGCCAATTCCTGCAACCAGTCTTCCTATGGTTTAGTCTCCAAGCCTCCAGCTTTCCACGTTGGCTCCTATGCTCTGCTGTGTTATTTTTATTTTATCATTAATTAAATTAATTAATTAATTAATTATAGCCTAAGCAGAAATTTATGGTTTTATAAATATTGTAAATAAATAAAACACATTAGGTTCTGAAGCCATGGAATTAACCTTAAGACAACCCTCTAAATTGTTTTAAGCTTCCTGAGAAGTGCATGGAGATGAATAGACCAAATACATTGACCTACCTTCTCTTCCTTGTACAGTTGAGAAGGGGACACGTTCAGCTAAGCTCCAGGTGTTTCCTTTGAAACAGAAGGTCAACAATTCTAACATCTGCTCAGGAGCCAATCAGGCAAGGCCTGTGACAAAATTCCAGGAAGACCTGTTGACAGTTGGAAGTAGAAAGAAGCCTTAAATGTCTTTGCCCAAGAAAGAGATCACTCACTACAGCTAGATCTTCTTGAAATCATTTAGATGAGTTGCCAAAGATTCTTTAATCGCCAAAAGGGGAATTTGGAATATCATCACAATCTAGGCCCTTTCCTTATCAAGCCTTAAGTCAATCATTTGCAATAGAATTTGTAAGTCGCCCAAAGTTACCTTGTAGGGGAAATGGTTAGCATTGAACTTTAATAAATAATAAGATGGGGGTGTTAGATGGAATTTTAGGCTTCATTATTAGCCTTTTAATAAAGGTGACATTAGCATTTATTCTGGCATCCATGCACATCTTCTGAAGTTTAGGAAACCATGCTTTTCTTTCTTTTTAGCCAAAACAATTTCCTTTGCTGTTCAAAATCTATATACCATCTCAGACAAGTGATTGTCCAGTCTCTTTTTAAAAACTTCCAGTGATGGAGCACCCATGATTACTGGGGGTAAGCTTTTCCACTGGTTGATTGTCCTCACTGTCAGGAAGTTTCTCCTTAATTCCAAGTTGCTTCTCTCTTTGGTCAGCTTCCAACCATTGTTTCTCATCCTTTCCTCTGGTGCTCTGGTGAACAACCTGACCCCATCCTCCTAGTGGCAGCCCCCCAGATACTGGACTACTGCTATCATGTCCCCTTTATTTCTTCTTTTCTTTAGACTGGCTAAACCCTGGAGGCTACATATAGGGAATGGTTGCTGGAATTGGGTATGTGTAGTTTAATGAAGAGAAGGGTGAGGGGTGACATGATAGCAGTGTTCCAATATCTCAGGGGCTACCACAAAGAAGAGAGAGTCAAGCTATTCTCCAAAGCACCTGAAAGCAGGACAAGAAGCAACGGATGGAAACTAGTCAAGGAGAGAAGCAACCTAGAACTAAGGAGAAACTTCCTGACAGTTAGGTCAACTAACCAGTGGAACAACCTGCCTCCAGAAGTGGTGAATGCTCCAACGCTGGAAGGTTTTAAGAAGAGACTGGCCAGCCATTGTCTGAAATGGTATAGGGTTTCCTGCCTGAGCAGGGGGTTGGACTAGATGACCTCCAAGGTCCCTTCCAACAACAACTACTTCTTCTTCTTCTTCTTCTTCTTCTTCTTCTTCTTCTTCTTCTTCTTCTTCTTCTTCTTCTTCTTCTTCTTCTTCTTCTTCTTCTTCTTCTTCTTCTTCTTCTTCTTCCTAGGGCTTTATAAAGTGGTATTAGTACTTCTCATGAGAAGAAGGAGAAGGGGACTTTGAAAAGCCTAGCTCCTTCCAATGTCATTATCCAGGAATCAGAAGGGAAAAAAAATAGCTGAAGCCAAATGCTGAAAGTATCTCAAGGCCACTACTTCCTGTTACTCGTGGCATTATACAAATGATTGCCTGGAGGGCTGCTACAAATCTGGAACTGAGGCAACTTGGAACAGATGGGACAAAAAGGCTACAGACAGGAGAAGATGAAATTAATCTTCAGGAAGCAACTTCATGAAGGCTCTGGATGCTTACAATGATAATACATGGAACTGATGGATGTCTGGGGAATTCTGACAGTTGAAGTCCACAAAGCTTAAACTCCCAAGGTGGAGAAACACTGGTCTATAGAAAAATGAATGGAATAAAGAGTTGGGAGGAATAGAAATACATGTATTGAGAGAATAAATGAGTTCCAGTTTTGTCATTTCCTGTAGCATAGGGCTTTTCAACCAGTGGTAGGGGTACCACCTGTGATACTTTGGCACCTGGCAGGTGGTACGCGATCATCCTAGAAAAGTGGTAGCAGGGGAGGGGAATGAGCTGAACCGGTGGCAGCACTGTACAAGCCTGAGCGAGAGATGGCTGGAGCTGCAGGGCTGTCAGGGCTCAGTGGAAGTGCCAAGATCAGCACTTCTTTGGGGCCATCAGGGCTCAGCAGAAGCGCCAGAATCAGCTCCAGGCTCCAGCTGGACTCGGCGTTGATCCTGGCACTTCTGCTGAGCCCAGAAGAAGCACCAATCAGCTGGAATGTTGCAGCATCTCCAGGGTCTAGTGATTTACATTCAGATGCTTGGCAACTGATTCATATTTATGACGGTCACAGTGTCCCAGGGTCATATGAAGTGACCAAAACCTGCTGCAACCACACAACAGGGGGGGAAATAAAAACCAAACATCCCACCCCCACCCCTGCTGCCAATCCTCAACAGAAATGCTCACAACAATGAAAACCTCAACCACGAGGAAGACCGCCACAATGTGGGCAGGCAGGTGTCTTGCTCAGCTGTGGCTTGGGGGGCACTTTTTTCAGTGCCTTTGTAACTTTGAACAGTCACTAAGCAAAGTGTTGTAAGTCGAGGACTACCTGTACTTCATCACTTTTTTCCTTTTTTAAAAATCATCAAGTTGTGGACACCTTGCTAGGCGGCTGGTGGTACTCGGATGTTGCCATATCCTAAAAGTGGTACAATGGGTGAAAAGGTTGAAAAGCCCTGGTGTAGCACACATCACCACCATAGGTGTCATCATTGAGGCTCATAAGTCACTTTGAGGGGCCTCAAGTTTTTCTTGCAATGCAGAACACATTGGGGTACAATAAAATCTTCAAATGGAAGAGCTACATTGCAGTGGAAATTGTAACGGTATGTGGGAATGTCCTTCGGATGTCGAATGTCCTTAAGTAACACCAGCTGCCTGCAATTAGTGCAGGTTCGCGTCCCACCAGGCTCAAGGTTGACTCAGCCTTCCATCCTTCCGAGGTAGGTAAAATGAGGACCCAGATTGTTGGGGGCAATAAGCTGACTTTGTAATAATGCCACTTGGGTGTGTGTGTGAAAGCCCTAATAAGCAGGCATATACATAGAATGAAGGCTACTGCTAAGCTTGTAAGCCGCCCTGAGTCTTTGGAGAAGGGCGGGATATAAATGGAATTAAAATAAAAAATAAAAAAAAATAAAAAATGTATGTATGTATGTATGTGTGTGTGTGTGTGTATGTATGTATGTATATGTATGTATGTATATGTATGTATGTATGTATATGTATGTATGTATATGTATGTATGTATTTATATATATATATATATATATATATATATATATATATATATATATAATATTTATATTTATTAAATTTTTATACCGCCCTTCTCCCGAAGAACTCAGGGCGGTGTACAGGGCAATAAATAATAAAAAACAAAGTACAAAAGTTAAAAAACGATTAAATATTATGCCCAATATATATAATAATTAAAAACCATGTTAAAACCCCAAGTTACAGTTATAAATGTAACTATAAATAAATAAACCCCCAAACCCATCAAACCAGGCCGGATTGCTCAAATAAATAAGTTTTTAGATCCCGCCGGAAGGAGCGAAGGTCGGGGGCCATCCGGAGCTCGACTGGCAAGCGGTTCCACAGGTCTGGCGCGCCCACAGAGAACGCTCTCCCCCTGGGGGCCACCAGTCGACATTCTTTGATCAGAGGCACCCCGAGGAGGCCCTCTCTGTGGGAGCGCACTGGACGGAGGGAAGTTGATGCCGGCCACAGGTGTTGCCGTAGGTAATCCGGACCCATGCCATGTAGGGCTTTGTAAGTCATTACCAACACCTTGAATATGTAAATATCAAAACAAATGTAAATATCAAAACAATGTAAATATCAAAACAATGTAAGACAAGAAGGTATGTCAGTCCGTTTACACTGTGTCCTATGTTTTAAATAATAAACTTTAAAAAAAGAAAAAGAAAAAGAAATGATCAGATAAGAGTGAGAGAGGCCGCAGCTGCATTATGGGCATGGAAATAAATTCAGAAATGATACTTCCTCAGTCTGTAAAAAGAGAGGGTGGGAGATTTCTACATTTAGACTTCCAACATTGTGTTAATGTAGCATTATAATAAAGTATATAGAGGTCTTAAGAAAAGAACAGGCAAATTTTCTGTTTAACTTTGTTCAGTTTCTCATGTCATCAAACATAATTACATACATACATACATACATACATATTCCTATGCTAGAAAAAAGTATGTATTTTCACACACACTTTTAACCTACCCTTTTTTTTCTGGGACATTGCTTGTGTCCATTTTTTTGGCCAGCAATTGGTCTCAACTTGTTTAGTTCAGACAAATTGTTTTTGAAGAAGGATTAACCCTTATCAAGACACTTTTTGCTCACGCTTTTCCTTCAGACAATATATGCTATTTTAATTATGATCTGCATTACAAAATTCTATGAAACACAGATTTCATGGCAAATGGTATTTTTGAATTAAATTGAGCAAAAAAAAGCAAAAAAAGAACAGATGGAAAGGATTGTTCATCCAATTCTCTTTGGATGAAGCCCGACTGGAAGACTTTTTAGGGAAACTCAGGTTTTGCTCTCCCTACCTCCGTTATGAGGGATGCGGTGGCTCAGTGGGTTAGGACACTGAGCTTGTCGATCGGAAGATCGGCAGTTTGGCGGGTCAAATTCCAAGTGCCGCGTAACAGAGTGAGCGCCTGTTACTCGTCCCAGCTTCTGCCAACCTAGCAGTTCGAAAGCACGTAAAAATGCAAGTAGAAAAATAGGGACCACTACGGTGGGAAGGTAACAGCTTTCCGTGCGCCTTTGGCGTCTAGTCATGCTGGCCACATGACCACAGAGACGTCTTCGGACAAGCGCTGGCTCTTCGGCTTCGAAACGGAGATGAGCACCGGGCCCTAGAGTCAGAAACAACTAGCACGCAAGTGCAGGGGAAACTTTACCTTTACCTCCGTTATCCAAATTTGTGCAACTTCCAGCATGGCAAAATTGCTGTAGGGAATGGGATTACACAGTGGGAATTATAGACCTAGTCCTTGACTTACAATCACAATTGAGCCCCCAATTTCTGTTGCTATGTGAGACATTTGTTAAGTGAGTTCTGTCCCATTTTATGACCCTTCTTGCCACCGTCATTCAGTGAATCATGCAGTTGTTAGGTTAGTAACATGGTTGCTAAGTGAATCTGGCTTCCTCATTTGGCTTTGCTTGTCAGAAGGTCACAAAATGTGATCCCATCATCCTGGGGCAACTTAATCATTACAAATATGAGTCAGTTGCCAAGTGTCTTAATTTTGACCATGGAGATGCTGTAATGGTCATAAGTCATAAGACTTGGTTGTTTGAACAGGCCGGCCTGGACTGAGGGATTGGATTTTAGTGTTTAATTTTTTTTAAAAAAAATAAATTTTAGATTGTATTTATTACTTAGGGCAGTGTTTTTCAACCACTGTTCCGCGGCACACTAGTGTGCCGCGAGATGTTGCCTGGTGTGCCGTGGGAAAAATTGAAAAAACACTGACCTAGGAGACAGCAGTGAGAGGAGGAGGAGGAGGAGGAGGAGGAGGAGGAGGAGGAACAGCCGCGTGCGGAGCGGCGCTGCAAGACTCTCTGGCGGGGAGCGCTGGGCACCGGAGCCTTGGCTAAGCTGACGGCCCTACTTCGCTGGAAGCAAAAGCCCGGGAAAAGAAGTGGGCTCGACCTCTCTAGGCACCAGGGCTCCACGGCAGCGTAGCTCCGCCCCTTCTCTGGCTTCGGAGGGTCTCTTGCTGAAGAGAGAGAAGCTGGGGAGAGGTGACTGGCTCGCTTATCGGAAGAGGACGGACGGGCGGCCAGCCTGGCTCGCCTGAGCTGTCGCGTGGTTGGTTGCCTGCAACGTTCGAAAAAGCTCTTCTTCCCCAGCACGCGCCGCTTACTCCTTACTCCCCGCGCGGCTGAGGATGCGAGACTCCCGCCTGGTCGGCTGCCTGGGTCCGCTTTCTTTGCTCGCCGCAACCCCTCTCCCCAGCCCGAAATAGAGGGATCTGACCGCTTCGCTCTTGGAGGCTTCGCTTGCGTCTGAAAAATTACATGGCTGATTTTTTTTTTTAACCTGTCCTTTTGATACGTTGCATAATAAAATGTCCTTTGGACCAAAGCAATTAAAAACCTTTGGGGTTTCCCCCCCCCCCTCTGGAGTGAAGTGCTTTTGATGGTAAAGGTGAGAAAGAAAGAAAAAAGGAAGGGAAAAAAGGAGAAAGGGGGAAGGGGAAAAGGGAGGGAGAAAAAAAAGGAGAATAGAAAAGAAAGAGAGAGAGAGAGGAAGGGAGGAAGGAAGGAAGGAAAAAAAGCAGGAAGAAAAATTAAAAAGAAATGCAAGTAGCTTCCAGTTTCTACAACAAGTAGAAAGCAAGAAATTGAGAGAGGGAGGGAAAGAAAGTGGGAGAGAGAAAGGAAGGAAGGAAGATAAAGAAAGAAAAGAGAGGGAGGGAAGAGAGGGAAGGAAGGAAGGAAGAAAGAAAAGAAGAGAAAAAAGAAAATACAGAAAGATAAATTAAAAAGAAATGCAAGCTTTCCTTTTCCTTCACAGCAAAAACAAACAAAAGCCCCAAAATAAAATAAAATAAAATAAAGAGGCTAATAATAATAATAATAATAATAATAATAATAATAATAATAATAATAATAATAATAATAATAAGAAGAAGAAGAAGAAGAAGAAGAAGAAGAAGAAGAAGAAGAAGAAGAAGAAGAAGAAGAAGAAGAAGAAGAAGAAGAAGAAGAAGAAGAAGAAGTTGGAAGGGACCTTGGAGGTCATCTAGTCCAACCCCTTGAGAACACAGGCCATCCTCGACTTACGACCGTTCGTGTAGCGACCGTGGGGAGGTCCAACGGTGCGGAAAACGGTGGAGTGCCTCGTGATTTTTTTCATGAAACAAGTGTGCCTTTGCCCAAAAAAGGTTGAAAAACACTGACTTAGGGCTATTGATTTAATCTTATTTTAATTTTTACACCTTCCGTGTTGTTAGCGTTTTAATTGCCCTGTACACTGCCCCGAGTCCTTGGAAAGGGGTGGTATATAAATCTAATAAAATAAAATAAATAAATAAATAAGTGTGGAAAACGGTCATAAGTCACTTTTTCCAATGCCATTGTAACTTTGAACATTCACTAAATGGATTGTTGTGAGTCTGGAGCTACCTGTAACGGTATGTGTGAATCTTTAGAGATGGGGCGGGAGAAGAGACGGTGCCTAGGGAATGATCAGACAAGACGGGGGAGCCCACAGATGCATCATGGGAAGAGAATCAAGTTCAGAAAAGATCCATCCTAATTCATCAGGCTGTAGAGAGAGTGGCAGATTTGTACTTTTAGACTTGCAACATTGCATGAATGTAGATTTACAAGAAAGTAAAATTAGTTCACCTGGTCCTATTCACGTCTGAAATAGTATACATTCTCCTGTTCAAGTAGGGGGATGGACTAGAAGACCTCCAAGGTCCCTTCCAGCTCTATTCTATTTTGTTTTCTGTTTCGTTCTGGGAAGACTGACAGAAATAAGCAACATGAGTTCTGTATTCAGCTTCATATATTTCTACTGCATCTTTACCCATCTCACTGCTCTTCAAGAAATTTGGATGACATTTCCAATATATTTCAGCATAGCCCTTGTAAGCGCAGGTTGGGACTTGTAGAAATAAATTTATTAGAGGTGACCTGTGGGTGACCTGTTAAATTGGAGGTGACCTGCCCAGAAACTAAAATTTGCTTACTGTTTTCCTTTGACCAATAAATTAATGGGGTTATTTCCATTTTTTGTGAAATGGATGCATTTGGAAAGCTCACAGGCCTGCATTGGAGGTGAGAACTCTACTACTGTGACTTCTTAAGAATACAAAATTAAAACATGCTGCCTGTGATTTATGACATAGCCATCAATATTTAGTTATTATTGTCAGAAGAATTCAAACCGGGGGTTGCACAAGAACAAATCGGAATGAAATCCAGGCATGCTGTGTAGAAAGGAGATCAATAGAATGGAATGGAATGGAATGGAATAGAGTAGAGTAGAGTAGAGTAGAGTAGAGTAGAGTAGAGTAGAGTAGAGTAGAGTGGAGTGGAGTGGAGTGGAGTGGAGTGGAGTGGAGTGGAGTGGAGTGGAGTGGAGTGGAGTGAAAGGGAAGAGGAGAGGAGAGGAGAGGAGAGGAGAGGAGAGGAGAGGAGAGGAGAGGAGAGGAGAGGAGAGGAGAGGAGAAAATTAGAATAGAATAGAATAGAATAGAATAGAGTAGAGTAGAGTAGAGTAGAGTAGAGTAGAATAGAATAGAATAGAATAGAATAGAATAGAATAGAATAGAATAGAATAGAATAGAATAGAATAGAATAGAATAGAATAGAATAGAATAGAATAGAATAGAATAGAATAGAATAGAATATGGAATGGAATAGAATATGGAATGGAATAGAGTAGAGTAGAGTAGAGTAGAGTAGAGTAGAGTAGAGTAGAGTAGAGTAGAGTAGAGTAGAGTAGAGTAGAGTAGAGAGGGAATAGAATGGAGTGGAGTGGAATGGAATAGAATAGAATAGAATAGAATAGAATAGAATAGAATAGAATAGAATAGAATAGAATAGAATAGAATAGAATAGAATAGAATAGAATAGAATAGAATAGAATAGAATAGAACAGAACAGAACAGAATAGAATAGAATAGAATAGAATAGAATAGAATAGAATATGAACTTCATATCTTGGATAACTAGAAGAATAGAATAGAATAGAATAGAATAGAATAGAATAGAATAGAATAGAATAGAATAGAATAGAATAGAATAGAATAGAATAGAATAGAATAGAATAGAATAGAATAGAATAGAATAGAATAGAATAGAATAGAATAGAATAGAACAGAACAGAACAGAATAGAATAGAATATGGAATGGAATAGAGTAGAGTAGAGTAGAGTAGGGTAGAGTAGAGTAGAATGGAATGGAGTGGAGTGGAGTGGAGTGGAGTGGAGTGGAATAGAATAGAATTATAATAGAATAGAATAGAATAGAATAGAATAGAATAGAATAGAATAGAATAGAATAGAATAGAATAGAATAGAATAGAATAGAATAGAATAGAATATGGAATGGAATAGAATATGGAATGGAATAGAGTAGAGTAGAGTAGAGTAGAGTAGAGTAGAGTAGAGTAGAGTAGAGTAGAGTAGAGTAGAGAGGGAATAGAATGGAGTGGAGTGGAGTGGAATGGAATAGAATAGAATAGAATAGAATAGAATAGAATAGAATAGAATAGAATAGAATAGAATAGAATAGAATAGAATAGAATAGAATAGAATAGAATAGAATAGAATAGAATAGAATAGAATAGAACAGAACAGAACAGAACAGAACAGAATAGAATAGAATAGAATAGAATATGAACTTCATATCTTGGATAACTAGAAGAATAGAATAGAATAGAATAGAATAGAATAGAATAGAATAGAATAGAATAGAATAGAATAGAATAGAATAGAACAGAACAGAACAGAACAGAACAGAACAGAACAGAATAGAATAGAATAGAATAGAATAGAATAGAATAGAATAGAATAGAATAGAATATGGAATGGAATAGAGTAGAGTAGAGTAGAGTAGAGTAGAGTAGAGTAGAGTAGAGTAGAGTAGAGTGGAGTGGAGTGGAGTGGAGTGGAGTGGAGTGGAGTGGAGTGGAGTGGAGTGGAGTGGAGTGGAGTGGAGTGGAGTGGAATAGAATAGAATTATAATAGAATAGAATAGAATAGAATAGAATAGAATAGAATAGAATAGAATAGAATAGAATAGAATAGAATAGAATAGAATAGAATAGAATAGAACAGAATAGAACAGAACAGAACAGAATAGAATAGAATAGAATAGAATAGAATAGAATAGAATATGAACTTCATATCTTGGATAACTAGAAGAATAGAATAGAATAGAATAGAATAGAATAGAATAGAATAGAATAGAATAGAATAGAATAGAATAGAATAGAATAGAATAGAATAGAATAGAACAGAACAGAAAAGAATAGAATCGAATAGAATCGAATCGAATCGAATCGAATCGAATAGTATAGAATAGAATAGAATAGAATAGAATAGAATAGAATAGAATAGAATAGAATATGGAATGGAATAGAGTAGAGTAGAGTAGAGTAGAGTAGAGTAGAGTAGAGTAGAGTAGAGTAGAGTGGAGTGGAGTGGAGTGGAGTGGAGTGGAGTGGAGTGGAGTGGAGTGGAGTGGAGTGGAGTGGAGTGGAATAGAATAGAATTATAATAGAATAGAATAGAATAGAATAGAATAGAATAGAATAGAATAGAATAGAATAGAATAGAATAGAATAGAATAGAACAGAACAGAATAGAATAGAATAGAATAGAATAGAATAGAATATGGAATGAAATAGAGTAGAGTAGAGTAGAGTAGAGTAGAGTAGAGTAGAGTAGAGTAGAGTAGAGTAGAGTAGAGTAGAATATTTATTTATTTATTTATTTATTTATTTATTTATTTATTATTTATTTATTTATTTATTTATTTATTTATTTATTTATTTATTTATTTATTTATTTATTTATTTATTTATTTTTGGGACTTATATGCCGCCCTATCTCCTGAAGGACTCAGGGCGGCTAACAACAATAAAAAACAACAATACAAAAATTAAAAAAGAATTAAATAACAGCCCCAAAATAAATTAACTACACATTTAAAAAATTAAAAATTAAAACATATTTAAAAACCCATCATCAATCCAGGTCAGCCTG